>NC_134580.1:114963975-115281752 GCF_037038515.1 Microtus pennsylvanicus | reverse complement strand
CCTTTACTCCACAATAGTTTTGATAAGTTCCTGAAATCATCAATGGCCAAAATATTAGAAGACATTTCCCCAGATTCCTGGGAAGAGTTTCCAGGCATTCTTCGCTTCCTCTGTCCCTGCTGTTGGGGTTCCCTATTAAATGAGAGAATGAACTGTTTAGTTTCACCTATTTTCTTTTTTGAGTTTATAAGAAATTTGATGTTGGGAGCTATCTAGCTAATTATTATTTGTTTTTATTTTCTTAGAAACCAGAGAAACTTTGGTTTAGATATCCCTCTAGAATCATGTTCTCAGAGAAGAGAATAAAAAGGAGGAGGAGGAGAAGAAGCTGGGGAGCTGGCATATTCACCAGTGCTTTAGGATTTTAGGGAGAAAAAAAAATCAATGAACACTTTGAATTTTTCTCCTGTATATTGTCCAATACAACTTTCCAGAGTTGAAAAAAAAAGTTGAGATGCAAGCATAATGCATTGTCTGTTCTTATGTCACGGCTAGCTGACAAACATCTCCCTAATCTCACTGAATAATAACTATCAACCCTTATTTCATGCTCATAAACCTTCAGGTAAATTTGCTTCAGTAAATCAACACCACATTCCACATTGAAGCTATCAGCTAAGCCTCCGATAGTCCTCCTGCAAAAAGGTGCGTTATGTTTTCATATTCCAGAACAAACAAAAATGCAGCCTTTTTCTAAGACACGAAGGATTCTTAAAAACTGCATTCACAAAATGAGTCAGCAGTAGGGAGAATGTACTGCTGTTGCACAGGACCCGACTTGGGTTCCCATGACCCGAATTAGGCCGCCTATAACTCCAGTTCCATGGGGCCTGACACCCTCTTCACATGCACACAACCCACACACAGACACCAAATACATACGATTGTAAAACACACGTCTTTTAATATGTGATGAGAAAAAGAGGAAACAAAGAAACTATTAAAAACAATTGAATTTGGAAAAAAAAATCAGGCTGAGCAAGCCAGGGGAAGTAGGCCAGGAAGTGATATGGAAGTGTAAGCCAAATAAACCCTTTCCTCCCCGAAAAAAAAAAAAAAAAAAAAAAAAAGAGTTATCTAGACTTTCTGAACCCCACTTTGAGAGAGGCTTGGTTTTGTTCAACACACTTCACTCCAGGCTAAAGATAACTGGAGTTGATAAGTACCTGAAATAAAGCCTTTCCATGATGGAGACCAGAACCCCCAAAGAACCAGTAGGAGCATATCAGTCTCTAAAGAGCTCAGCATCAAATTGAAGTGATCTCACTTCTATCATTTGTCTATTGGCCAATGCAAGTCATATGATCAAACAAACTGAGTAGAAGAAAAACATGTTGTCAGGAAACCATGAAAAGGGGAGAGGAAAGGAGGAAGCATGAACAGATCATGTGCTCCAGCAGTCCCAGGTTGGGACTTTATTTCCTGTATTGGGGTGTTAGAACCATCATACTTACAGATAGATTACAGGGGATAACAGGAAGCTACAGAAACTGCTGATGAAATCTAAGCATTCACTTTGTTTTTTCTTTCTAATCTCAGTATCCTCCACCTCCTTTCTCAGAAGAGGTCAAGAACCTTGATTTAGTAACAAACAGCTTTAAGCTAAATTCCTGAGGTAGGCTGAAAAATCCCCACCCTGATCCTTCAGCAAGATATGAAAGCTTAATCCTTAAACCTGAAATGTTACCTTATTGGAAATAAAAGTCTTTTTGATGTCATATAATTGTTTTAGAGATAAGAAGATGATCCCAGATTACTCAGGTAAAACCTTGTTTAACAGAACTATCCTCTGAGCCAAACTGCCACCATCTTGAGGTCTTCTGCTGGGTCTTCTCTCAAAAGATCGTAACAGCTGAACCTCCTGACTATTTTCTCTTAGAAGGAGAGGGCAGGGAGAAATCATGGCCCCTCAGCTGAGTATTCAACTATTCCTTTCAACAAGATGTAGGCCATTCTCCCTAAAAGCTTGTAGTTATGGGGGAGAGGCTAGAGGATTTTTGTGGGGAAGATGAGGAGAGGATTGTCTGTGCAGCTGTTGAGAAGCCAAGAACTGCTGGATGCAGTCCTCCCAGTGTGGCAACTTTAAATCCACCTATACTCCTGCCATAACTTTTCACGCATGCTCTGTAAATAAACTCATTAGTACCTCCCAGTAAGTTTCGTTGGAATCATATGTGAGTGTGTTGTTAGGAGCTAAGGAGGCTGGGGGAATAGATGTTGTTTGTCTCTCTGTGGGCAAAAAATTTAGCAACAGACATAAATACAAGCATAGGAGTGCTTATGTGAGAGGGGCAAAGATGAATTAGCAAGGTGAAGACTGGACATGTAGGAATAGGAGAGTTATGGCCAGCAGCCAGGAAATACTAGCCACATTAAGATTGAACATGCACAATGAAGCATTATTAACAGACAAGATAAGAGAACAACTCATGTCTAGATAGAAAGAAACAAATAAATAAAAATCATAAACACATGTATACACAAAAGCAGTATTATTCTACTTTTAAAACAAAAGAAATCTTATCATAGATAGAAAATATTAGTGGAATAATATTTAAATCTATATTCTTATAAGTTTTACATATCTAAAAATTAGAGCAAAAGTTATTTTTATTTACATAATCATCCACAAGGTTGAAAGACAAAGTAATAACTTTCTCAGTGGTGCCTCCTGAGCAGCATGGCCATAAGACACTTTGATCTCGGTCCAGGAAGCTGATCTTAGACTTTTGGCCACCAGAAATGTGATCGAATATAAAGTTACCAAGTTGGTTGTAATCTGTTATGCAATCACCATAAGAAGCTTCTAATTCTTCCATCAGCTTTTGCCTTTTTAAAGGACATTTAAATGTTGAAGGATATGAAAACTGAGGTCACAAGGAAACAAAGTAACCCCTGAATTTCAAAACTTGATCACAGGCCAGCAATGGATGGGTCCTGGGAATGAACTTGTGATTGTTGTACATATTATACTGGCTATATTTCTATGACTTGACATTAAATGCTATACTGATCAACCCATGCTAGGATTACTGGAAACCAACCCAATGGACATTGGAGCACATGATGAGTTGCCATGGAAACCTACTGGAACAGACCAACTTAAAGAGACTTCAGGCACTCAACAGTTAAGAAAACCAGCTGTTGTTAAAAAACAAAAACAAAAACAAAAAAACACAAACTGAAGAATGAAATCATGAAATTCATAGGCTAATAGATGGAACTAGAAAAAAATCATCCTGAGTGAGGTATCCCAAACCCAAAAAGAGATACATTGTACTTACTTTCTTATATGTAGATATTAGTTACTTAATAAATGATAAGCTATAATCTATGGAACTACAAAGGTTAAGTATAAAGTAAGGAACCATGGGGAACAGTTAAATCTCATTAGAAAGGAGAAATCGAGTAAATATGCATTATGCGGGGAGCTGGAATGGGAGGATCGAGTGAGAAGGAGGATGAGAGAGGGATTACAGCTAAAATTAAGGACCATTCAAGGGGTATTATGGAAACCTACTACAGTAGAAGCTTCTAAAAATATTTACATATATGAAGACCGTCTAGCTGAAATCACCAAATTATAAGAGAGAGAAAGCCACAAATGGCCATATCTTGTCACCAAATGGTTTCCTGTATGGGAATGGATTACATCTAAGTAAGTTGTTGACCAAAGGGATCCCCCAAACAATTCAGGCTCTTCCAAGACTATAGGTTTTTCTTCACAAAATGATGGCAAAACACCGTTGCTGAAGATAACATCTACACAACTCATGGAACATGGAGAAGTTGAGCTGATGCCTACATAAAACCTTCATCCTCACATTCTAGTGTCTTTGGCATAAATTGGTACTCTATATGCTACCAAAAAAGAAATGTAAACACCAACCCAGGTACAAACCCTCTGTCCTACAAGGGTGTCCTGACTGCAAGATATGCTAGTTCAATGATGGTAGAAAGCTCATGAGAGTAACCAACCAATATCTGATTTGACTTGAAGTCCACTCCACAAGATGGAACCCACACCTGACACTGACTGCTTGGGTGACCAGGATTCTGAGACTAGATAACTCAGGGAGCCAATGCAAAACCAAATACTGCTGTTCTAAAATGGGGGGAGGGGCTATAGCAATTAAGCGACTTCTGATGATATTCTGCTGCACTCCTAGTTCTGTGCCTGAAGAGCCCATCCATCATTAGGGACGCATCTACCTGCCGGAGATAAGAACAAATACAGAGACACACAAGTGAAAGACCTTGGGATTACTCAGCCATAAGTAGGATGTCTCAAGCAAATCCCTCACCTCAGGGCTTAGGGAAACCCACAGAAGAAAGGGTAGAAATATAAGAGCCAGAGAAGATGGAGGACACCAAGAAAACAAAATCCTCTAAATCAACAAGAGCAGCACACATATGAACTTGGAGAGTCTGAGGCAACAGGCACAGTATCTTCTTGTATGAGTCTGAATCAGGGCTTCTGCGTGCACACACACACACACACACACACACACACACACACACACACATTATGGCTTCTGGTTTTCATGGGAGTCCTGAGTGTGCAAATGAGTGAGGTTCTGCTTCTTCTGCCTTCCTTTGGGCCCTTTTCCTTCTGTTTGTTGTTTCCAATTCCAATGTAATAGTTTTTGTTTTATCTTATATAATATATTGTATTATCTCTTAGAAACCTGTTTTTCTAATGAAAGACAAAAAGGTCATGAATCCAAGTGGGAGGGGAGACAAGGAGAAATTGGAAGAAGTTGGGGGAAAGGAAACTGTAATCAGCATCTATTTTCAATAATAGGGAAAAGAAAAAAATAAAGAAACACTGGCTTCTCTTCCAGAGGACATGTTTTTATTCTAATCACCCACACGGCAGCTCACAACCATGTGTAACTCCAGTTCCAGTCACCTTTGATACTTTCTTCTGGCTTCCGTGAGCATCAGGCACACACATGCTACATAGATCTGCATACATACCCAGGCATAATTTTTTTAAGTAAAATCTTACATTATTGTTTTAGGAGGCCACTTGGTAATTTCCTGGCCGCCCAGACTCCCCAAATAAACACACAGAAATTGTATTAATTAAATCATGCTTGGCTGATTAGCTCCAAATTTTATTGACTAGCCTTTACATCTTAATTTAACCTATTTTCATTACTTAATATTTTACCATGAAGCTCACAGCCTACTGGCAAGGTTCAACATGTCTGTCTCTGGCAGCACTTGCATGGCTTGTTCCTGACTCTGCCTCCTTTCTCGCAGCATTCAGTTTAGTTTTCCCCGCCTACCTAAGTTAGGTCCTATCAACAGGCCAAGGTAGTTTCTTTATTCACCAATGGTATTCACAGCATAGAGAGGGGATTCCCACATCACATTATATTTCTCTGTGAGATCTGTTTCTTTATAAGAATGTGATGCAGCTAAAACCTTCACACAGTTTTAAGAACACCACCCCTAGAAACAATTAACCCTTGGTTTCAAAGTCAAATGTAACCAAGTATTTCTCTCCTTAGGTATTCATCTTCTGAAAAGATATCGGAACATGTGTGCATGTAAACACAGAAACATACACAAATGTTCATAGAACCTTCATTTATAATAGCTGTAAGCTATAAATAATCCAAATATTCATCAACAGCATATTAGGAATACTAATACAGTAGAATACTACACAGGGATGTAAAAGAGAAATTCACTGATAGAAGTCACAAAGCCTGACTCTGGCTTTTTTTTTTTTTCTCTAAAGAGGCTTCAAATTCTCCCATGGTTTCGCTTTCAAAGAAAATGTTAGCTCAGGGCATACGTTTGGATGTTTATATTATGTTGAGTGAAAGAAGCCAGACATAAGAGCATGTGCTGTATAATTGCATTTGTCTGAGTGTTTAAGACAGACAAAAGTTAACCCATAGTGATGGGGATCAGATCTGTGGTTTCCTAGGATAGAGATGTGGGGGAGTGAAAGGGGAAGGCAGGAAACTTTCTAGACTGATAAAAATCTGAATTGGTGCGAAGTAATACACATCATCTAACTCATCCAGTTCTTCACCCAGTGTCTGATATTGTGTGCATGATACTTTAATAAGTGGATCTTAAAAAATAAAGAAGATTCAGTAAAAGAACAATAATAGTCCAATGAATTTTCCAGCAGAGTTCAGAGCCTTTCAGTTTGCTCTGATAAAAGATCTTTTCCTTCATCGTAATAAAAGACTCTATCTGCCTGGCAGGGAGAAAAGGAACAATTAAATGCAATGGGTGGAGACTCTTCCCTGGGTAACTACTGATTTCTGACACCACGCATTAACTTTGCCTAGCTAAGGATGGTCCCCTGTAAAGACATCTGGATGTTGAAGATTAGTAGTGACTAAGGGCAGAGGGCTCTGATACTCCAGCCCCAGATACCAGACAGTTTTAGGCAACACTGTTTCCTATGTGTCTGAAGACAGCAGAAAAGAATGAAAATTTGAAGTTCTGGAAAGAAAATAGTTTGGGATGAAACCAGCTCTTGTTTATTGATGTATAGTCCTTTCCTAAAAGATGTTCAATATCTTGCATGGTTCTCTCTTTATAATAAATGCAGACTGAGACCTAAGTTTGTGTGTTTATGCTGGCTCTTACATTACAGAGTGCTTATTTCAGATAAACTAACCACTTTCATCCTAAAATACCTGAGAATTTGACTGGAATAAGTAGAGACCTAGATGTCAGACCAGCTTCACCCTGTAGTGTTTATTTAGTTCCCAAGCTTTCCGCTCATCTGAGCATGTTTTGAGCACTTTCAACGATGTCTTCTACTGCATCATCTATTCTTAGGTATAACTATCTTTTTGGAATACTATGTGTTCTCTCTGTGCCTGCTCCAGGGAAAAAGTCACTAGCCAACATGATAACCCATTCAGAAAGCCAAAGAATATATTCAAAAAACTTTACAATATACTTCAAGTGGAGATAATCTATTGCACATTCATTATAACCTTGATAGACACAGGCACTTGATCATCCAATAATTAAATGGGCAGTTGGCAAAGCTTTCCATGAGCTTGTCATGGAGATTAACAGAGCCTGGTTTGCTACTCTGTTTCTCCTGACTCCTGCACACTCACACATTATGCCCATCAGGAAGTGAGACCTTATAAGCTGCCCTCCTGCAGTAGACAAGCTATAGAAAGCCACCATTGTTGACTCTGTTCTCTTCCGTTGTGACCTAGAACTTTGTGTTCTCATAAATGAGAGGTCAATACTTAAGGTAATTGAAGATGCCCTGAGCAAAATTTCCAGAAAGAAGTCAAGGGGAGAGAGGCAAACACTGTTGTGAAGTAACTGTGCCCCCAAATAGATGGGGGTAAAAAGAAACAAACAAACAGAAAAAAAAATACAAGGAGAAAAAAAAAAGACAGGAACTTTATTTAGAAATAAACAGCAAAAGCCAATGGAAAAGATATTCAAATCACAGGCCTATAATTAAAGACTTAATCATGCATATCACATATATACAAAGTGAATGGAAAGAGATGTTCAATATACTTCGCACAGCAGCTCTTCTGCCTGCCTGCCTAAAGAAAAGGGGGCAGGATTGAGGAAGTTCCAACTCATAATTGGTATTTATTTTATTTTTGTCATTTCACTTGCAGTACAAATTATCAAAACAGAAAAACCTGAAAGCAAATGGCAAAGAAAGAAATAACTACATAATTATTTCAAAGTTTATGGTTTTAATATTTAAAGGCTGGAAAATGTAATACAAACTGGAGTCTGCTCTATATCCCGTTTCATCTTTATCTGCAAGCCTTATTAAAACATAAACTGCTGGGACCAGTCCCACAATAGAATTGAATCTGAAAGAAGCTTTTTTAAAAAATAATTCTCTGTCTGTATATATGTTCATGAAAGCATGGGTGGGCATACATGTGTGTAGTGTGCTATGTTTGCCACCTATGCATATGTGTGCACCATATGTGGGTATGAAGAGGCCAGAACAAGTAACTGCGGTCCTTTATAGCTTCTAGCCGTATTGAGCGGAGTCTCATTGAGACAGAAGCTCACTGTTTCAGCTTGGATGGCTGATCGGCAAACTCTTTGGATCTACCTCTCTCTTTCCCCAGTTGCTGGGGTTACAGGCACATGCAGCCATATTCTGCTTTGTTTGTGGTTACTGGAGATTCAAACGAAAGCCCTAATGTTTGCAATGTAAATGCCCTTACCCACTTAGCCATCTGCCCAGCCCCTGAGAGAGGCTCTTAACCACGCTAATATTGCTGCTCCAGGACTACACTTTGCAAACCATTGCAAAAGAGGTAAATGTTGCCTGTTTCCTTAACACTAATTCTTTTATCCTTTATCAGAGATGGGGAGGAGCTCTTTTTTAAAATAATGATCAGGCTAGAAGAGTCTAAAGTTTGAGGCAGAGAATGAATTACAATCTCCAATACACCATGGCATTTGCACCTACATGGTAATGGGAAATCATACCTATATAACTGCTCTGTCTTCGGACTCCCAGTTCAGTGGTCACCAAATTACATGAAATATCCATCATTATATCATATAAGACACTTCTGTTAGATGTTACCCAACTACAGGCTAATATAACTGTTGCAGCATATTCAAGTTGGCTAGCTATGATGTTTGGGGGCGTTAGGTGTATTATACACACTTATCACATAATATTTGAAATTTATGATAGACTTATCTCTTAACTGTAACCCCATCATATATCAGGAAGATGCATTCTCAATATTATAGGGAAGAAATATTCCGTCTTTGGAATCTCTAGTTCTGTGGCCTCTGGAAACAGCTCTGTAGAAAGGACTACACACACACACACACACACACACACACACACACACACACACACTAGACCAATGATGTCAAGAAATAGGAAAGAAATGTGCCACTTTAATATTCTGAATACCACTTAGAAAACTGTTAATGTGGTTGGAGATTATCTGGGAAACATACACAAATGAAATTCTAGATAGCTTTATGCCAGGAAAAATAACCAGTTACAATTAAAAACAAGTTTAATCAAACTGTCTGGGCTTAATTGAGTCCATTCTGAAAGGTTCTCTACGGCAAACATGGGGCTTTCAGCAGGTGCAAATGAAATGGTCCAGACCCTCGCAGCCAGTTGATACCCCTGTCTCCTCTCTCCTTTGCACAAACCGTGCAATCTGAAGGATGTTTCAAAGGGAAAAGCAAATTCCTGGAATTTAAAACATCATGCAGTGCACATGGAGGAAATACCTCCATACGGCTGAAATTATCAGATACACTCTGCAGAGTGAAGGGTCTATTTCCACAGCAATGCCATGAGACCAATGGCAGGCACATAGGTGATTGCAAATCAGTGGTGCTGACATCTGGCTGTGCACGTGCAGGTAGATGATTCCTAAGAACAGTCTTAGGGGGTGGCTTGGGGTTTCTGAAGTGCCATTTCTAAAGAAGCCTAAGGTAAAAAGAAACATTTTTTTCGGGTATCAATATCTATGAACATATTGTTCCTCCTTAGATCGTGGTTCCCTTTAACACTGCCAAGTTCTCTGTCATTTTAATGCAATAACATCTGTACAGAAAGATGGGAGGAGCCAGGTGATAGTGAAAGACAGGGAAAAGGTCGTGTTGTAAAAACACTGGGATTAGCTGGGGCTCACAATTTTCTTGAGGTTTAGTAAATTCTTATAGTACCTGGATTCTAAGCACACTCATAAATAGGCATACAAACATGATGGGAATAAATAAACTAAAAAGCTTTTGTAGAGGAAATAGACGTGGAGAGAGAGAAAGATAGGCATGTCTCCCAAATCAGCAAATCAAATAAACACAATTGTTCTGCCAATGCTTGCTTTCCCTTCCAGCTCAGAGGCGCAGCTCAGGCCTGAACTTGCCTAGATGAGATGGAGCTTGGTGCCTCATCATGTGTCCAGAGGACTTGTTGATTAGTCACAAACTTGGTCTTCCTGTGTGTCTGAAAATGAGTTGTGATTCATCTTGACAACTGTCAGTTCATTACCTCAAATGGGCACAGGGACAGATGAGCAACCTGAGCTGGAAGAGAACACAAAAGGAGCTGAGGCCACTTCCCATAACACTCTCAAGGCTTAGGCTAGAAACGTTTATGTGGCAAGAACTCGGGGCTGAGAGCAGTTTGGTAGAACATGACCCCGTCAGCACACTTTCAACTTCCTGCCATTCAGGCACAGGAACTAGCAACGTGAACTCTCAGAACCTAGGATATATTCCCGTGACAATATTCACTTCCCCCCAATAGCATTCAGGTGTCACAAGAGTAATCTGACTTTATAATTCAGTCCATCCTGTCCTTTGCCTCTAATACCATCCATTTTAAAAACGGATACTCCTGACTTGGCAATTCCACACAAAGACACATCCCCAAGGGAAGTGTATGGTATACGTGTGTTCACTGGTAGGCATGTATCAGAATGTTCCCAGTGGTATTAGTCATGATAGCTTAAAGCAGAAGTTTCCTGAGTGCACTTCAAGGGGGAATGGGCAAATGAGCACCACCGGTGTATAATACAGATGTATAATGCAGATATATAATACAGGTGTATAATACAGATATATAATACAGATCTATAATACAGACTACTCCACAGCACTGGGGAGGATAAGCCATCAATTCTGATGCTACTAATGAAGCCCACAACATGACCAAAGGAAGCCAGACACAAAGAACAATGTGGGGGATCCAAAATAGATAAATAAATAAACTGAGGCATGTTGCCATAAGTCGAGAGACAGGTTAATTTCTGTTAGAAAGGGTACATGAAAGTTTCAAGGGAGGAGCAAGGGGGGTCCCTATGACCTAGTGTTGGTCATGAGGCTATTCAGTTTGAAAATGCATCAAGCATGTGTTCACTCTTCTACATGCATACCATCGTTCAAATATAAGATCAGAAGAAAAGGAGAATGCCATCTAAGTTGACTTTGTCATGACTTGGGAACTTCAGAATATAAATGTCATAAGTCATGTGAAGCAATGCTAAAATAACTTACCATAAAAGCATTACATTAGCATAACAGGGGTAAACATCACAAAGCATGAGTTAAATCCCTGCAATATTAACCAGATTCCCATTAGTTACTGTTATTGTATTTCAAACCAGAAAATGTACACCCAATCACATTCACCCTCAGTGAAAATAGAATTACAGAAGGACCATGTGGCACACACAAAAATAAGCCCATTCTCAAGCCTTCCTGGGGGGAGGGGAGATACATTTCTCATCACTTCTCCTTCCCTTGCATTCTGTTCCAAAGATTAATTCAATCAGGAGATACATTCAATCAATAGAAAACTCATTTCGTCTAAACAGATAACCAATGGGTCAATAGAAACCCATAAATCATTGCTGAAGCCTTCCCAAAGTTGGATCAGAAAAAATTTTCCCCAAGAAGAAAAGCATTCTTTTCTTAAAGGGAAACCTTGTGTTCTGGATAATCATGTAATTCTTTCATTGAATCTGTAGGGATAGCTTTGTGGAGTTGATAAAATGTTAAAAGCCGATGTATCACAAAACATATTTGAAGTCCATATGAGTAATGTCCTTTCCCCAATCAAAGCCTAGAGAAATTTTCTCATTGCAGATATGGAAGTACCTCTACATTCTTTCACAATTAGCCTTCAATTGAAATACTGTCTTATTGTGATCTGTGACATTAAAGACTTTTTGAGCTCAAAGTGTTATAACTGTGAAAGTCAAGGGCAGAGACATAGAAGACAACAAAAACACCACGAATGCTTCTTTTTTCTGACACTTTAGCTTTTGAAATGAAAATAATGAGTAAGGTGGCCATGTCCCCCACCACTGTCTAGTGACTTTTATGAAGAATAGCTATGGGGAGCGCCAAGGATTAAAGGCTGTCACCTCTAAATTTCCTGTTTCCTGCATGAGATAGGCTTTAAAAATTGGCTTACTTAAGATCCCTCAGTGAAGAGTCGAAAGACAAAGAAGGAGAGTCAGTTCTCCCAGCCCCGATTCAGCTTCAGTTCTACCGCAGGACACTGGCTCTTTTGCCAGCTTGTGAACTATTCGCCAGCTTGTGAACTATTCCCATAGACTAGTTTATGGTCCACAGCCAGTGGTCTCCATAGTTTCTTCTAATGGGAGAAAGAAGAATAAAGCTGGCAGGGTGGACAGAGAGAGAACCATTATACTCCAGTCAGCCAAACAATGTAATTCTCAGCAAAGGCCTCTTTATTTACAGAAACCAGGTGTTTCAGGGACTTAACAAATGGCTGGTTTAAAAAAAAAAATCAAAGAGAGGTTATGTTTTGTTTTTTTTTTTTAATTTCTATTTCACAACCTTGAGCTTTCCATGCTGTATAAGTACCACATGCCAACCTGATAATGCCACTGCAGCTTCTGGTACAGATGCAAATATCTTTGAAGATGTTTGCGTATTCCAATTTAGTTAATTTACCTCTGTCCCCATCAGCTGTTAGCACATTTACCATGCCAAACAGGTTGCTCAGCTTCCTTACTCAGAGGGAAAGATTCACGAGCAAGTAACACTGCAACTTAGGGACCTGGGAGAAAACCCTACACTGGAAGATGTGTTATAGACAGTTCATGGAAGGATAAAGTGGTTTACCCATGCCTTTCTCACCTAGAGCTTAGAAAAGCTAGTAGTAAAAAAGTGTATAATCTGATACCTGGATATACACAAACACACAATACTTGCATGTACATACACATACACATGTGAGACAAAAAAAAGTTAGATTTTCTTCATCTGCTCTGTATAATGATCCTTAAGTAAATTATCTGTGACCTTGAATTAGGAAAGGATGATTCGACGAGCATGTTTTAAAAGAACAAAAACATATATTGGAGCCTCTTACTCAAAATAACACTCCTTCTAATTAAAAGAAGAAAGTTCTCTATTTTGAATGTTCTCATCTCTACCAATACAGGCAGCATTCAGTACACAGAAGCCTCCCTGTATTAGGTCTGAACAAAGGAAATTTAGTAATTATCTTTATAACACAGGAAAAGAAGAGGGGCTCACTGCTACAACAAAGAATAAGTTATTTTAGGTATCATTATTCTCACAGTGAGAACATTATTTTAGTTCAGGAGTCTTATGATTCACAAAACGTATTATGCGAAATAATTTCAAAGTTTTCTAAATCTCACTGTATCAGTTAGCTACCGCTGGCTAACAAAGCACCCCAAAGCCCAGTGGCTTAGAATAATGAGCGTTTATTTAGCTTGGGCTGCTGCAGGTGACCTATTAGAGCTGGATCCAGTGGTGTTTCTTCTGACATGGGCTGAGCTCCATCACCTATGTACAGTACCTCTGGTCTAGTCGGCTGGGGAAGTTTGAGGCTAGACCTTGACAGTCAAATGGCTGAGGCAATAGAAGAAACTGGACTCCAGATGCCTCTCCTCTTCTTCTGGACTAACTAAGCAAGAAGGCACAGTCACACAAGTCACACAACGATTTGTGGAATCCAGACTTAGTACCAGCTTCCATGGAGTCCATCACATTCTAGGGTAAGAGACGATCCCAAACACCAAAGTCAGGTCAAAGTTAAAAAAAACTAGATAATTCCTTTTTTTTCTTTTTCTTTTTAAAGATTTATTTATTATACAATGTTCTGGCATGGAGGGCACCAGATCTCATTACAGATGGTTGTGAGCCATCATGTGGTTGCTGGGACCTGAACTCAGGACCTCTGAAAGAGCATCCTGTGCTCTTAACCTCTGAGCCATCTCTCCAGCCCTAGATAATTCCTTTTTATGTTAGCAACTGAGATTCTCATGATGGAGAATATGAAAATGAGGCAGACTATAAATCAGAACCCAAAATGCAATCCATCCTCCACATCTTTAGTCTCAGACAATATTCTTTCTTCAACTAATTATGTTCAGTTACTTTAGTTGCTTTGGAAATAAGACATCAAATAGAATCAGTTCAGTTTTCAGTACATTTCATGGGTATTTTTGTTTCCTACTTAGGTTGCTATGTAACGTTAGCTACATTACCACTCAATACTAAAATCAAAGCAATTTTTCTAAAAGCATTTTTTTTCTGCAAAATTCTAGTGTTACTGTGAGAGAGAGGAAACACTATGAAACTCAGCCTGGTCTTCAGAGCACTGGATAAAGAGTATTTTGTAGTCATTCCATAAATATATGTTGGTGTTTTTGTATGAGATGCCGGACCCCTTCCAGTCTATTTCCCAAGTGCATATGAGAAGCTAGTCTGCGGGGCTCAGAGTGCAGTAGTAGGAACATGGTTGATTAGCATATGTGTAGGCTTGGGTTCAGTTCCCAGGACCGGAAGATGAAAATAACAAGAAACTAGCCTGTTCCATCTCTGAATGTAACTGATCCACTGTATAAGTGGGTGTCCAGTGCATGAACAAACAGACTTTCATGCTGCCCTCCTATTCTAAAGCCTTTCTGTTCTGACACTCACTCTACGCTCCGTAGTCGGTATTTTCTTTGGGCCACCAATGGACTCCCAAATGAATATACATAGGAGACTTACTGTTAATAATGTATGTTTGTCCTTAGCTTAGTCTTGTCCCACTAGCTCTTTTAACTTAATTTAACATTTTCCTTTTCATCTACATTTTGCCTTGGGGCTTTTTACATTTTATCCTGTATGCTTTCTTCATGGCTGGCTGGCTGGCCCCTGGCATCTTCCTTTCTTTTGCCTTTCCGAGCTTAAATTCCTCCTCCTACTTACTCTCCCCTCCTGGAAGTTTTGCCTATACCTCCTCCCTCACTATTGGTCATTTATCTTTTTGCTAGATTAATCAGATGCCTTAGGCAGGCAAGGTAAAACAGCAACACATCTGTACATAATTAAACAAGTGCAGCAAATCTTTACATAGTTAAACAAACGCAACACATCTTTGCAGAGTTAAACAAATATTCTGCAACAGTGCTCCTCATCCTTCTACCTGGACTAAATAGTTCCTATTCAGCCTTCAACTTCATAACTTTCAGACTAGGGAATGAATTAGGAGCTTGACAGAGAGAAAGAGAGAGAGACAGATGCTGATGACTAGGCTCCACTCCTGACTCTTTGACATACTTTCTCTTAGTTAAAGCACAAGGTTGAGCATTTTTGAGGCCTCTGAGGTACAGTTCAAAGTTGAGAAGCATCGGTTTTGCCCATTGCTTAATCATCACTATATCTTCTCCCCTTACAGTTACTCCTTCTTGTATACTCTACTGTCACACTTCTCTCCCTGTTGTAAATAACCAGAGCTTACAGCTGAAATCATGTATGCATTTGTGTCCTATTTAATAGTTTCCCGGGTAGTGTTGCCATTATTGCTCTGCAGAGCAACACTTGCACAAACCTAGCATAGTATACATTCAAACATCACTTTTTGTCCCTGAGACCCAAGAACTCCAGACCCAACCTGTCTACCCACCTACCTGTCAAACAGTCACCTAAACATATTTACCAGGAACAGTGTGGTATCCTGTGATCATCACATACCAGATGACAATAGAGAAAGTCAGTCTGCGCATTTGCCAGTCATTTATCGTCCAGCCTGTCCAAGAATGTCATATCTTTGGACTGTGAATAACATTAGGGACCCCAAACACTCTGAAACCCCACCCACCAGGATACTAGAGGAGCCTACAATGATTTACCCTCTTCACCCCAGGTAAGAGTCGCCAGCCTGGCTCTCAACCAACCAACCTCCACCTGAGGACTATGTAGCATCCTGCACTCTGGCCTCTTCCCACTGTGACCACAGTCCCTGATACCAGAAGACCCACTCTACAGACTTCTAACCCTACAGAAGGGTTGCTCCTGACATTAGAAATAGCACTTTATTCATAGCTCAGCTGAGACCATTTCTGACATCCCATTGGTACAGTAACACAGGATTTCCCAGGACTGAACCTTAAGTAGCATTCAGCTGGGCCACAACCTTACAAGTAGAAGTAACATCAAACAAACATCAAAACACCCACTTTAACAATGGTGAGAGCAGATATCCATCCAAATCAAGAAATACAAACCTGACTTCATCTATCTGTATTCAATCACAAAAACACAAACATGAATAACCAAGACAATAAGCCTTCTCTAGAAATTTATATTGCATTGTAATGGACCCTGAGAAAAGCAACTTAGCAGGTACACAAGATGATTATTTCAAAATTATAATTAATTATAAATATAGTCAATGAATTCAAAGGTACAAAAATATGAATAAATGTCGTGATACTTTCTTCTCAGCAACCCATGAAACTTTCTCCAAAACTGAGCAAATATTAGGACATAAAGAAAATCTCAACAAATAATAAGGAAAATAATGTCCTTTGTTTTTTCTGGCCACAAATGTATAAAACTAGGTATTAACAACAGGAATGGCAAAAAATTAAGCTCATGGAACTAAACAAAACACTACTGAATGAAAATTGTGTTATGAGAGAAGTCAAGAAAGAAATTTAAAAACTACAACTGAATGGAAATGAAAGCCTAATATATCAAAATCTGCGAGGCACATAGCACTAAGTATCTACTTCAAAACCTGTGGAGTCACATCAATTACTTAGTAATGCACCCAAAAAACCTAAAAACAGAAGGGGGAAGGGGAATCTAAAAACAGAAAATGAGTAAAGAGACTCAAATTGAGGGCTGAGATTAATGAGAAAACAACACAAAGAATCAAAGAAATAAAGAATTGTTTCTTTGAAAGGAATGACAAATCAACAAATTAACAGGGGGGGGAAGAAAGAGAGAAATGACTGATGTTATTAAAATCAGAGGTAAAATAGTAAGATTACTTCAGATACTAAGGAAATTCAGAGAATCACAAAGCAATACCTTAAAAATCTATATTCTACAAAACTAGAAATTCTAAACAAAATTGATATATATGACCTATAAAAAACTCTCGATACATATGAGCTATCAAAATTAAGTCAAGGTGGAGTAAAAAATTTAAATAGACTCATAGTAACCAATAAGATAGAAGCAGTAACTGGGTGGTGGTGACACATACCTTTAATCTTAGCTTGGGAGAAGAGGCAGGTGGATGTCTGTGAGTTCAAGGCCAGCCTTGTCTACAAGAGCTAGTTTCAGGAGCTAGTTCCCAAAGCTTCAGAGAAACCCTATCCAAAGAAGAAGGAGGAGGAGGAGGAGGAGGAGGAGGAGGAGGAGGAAGATGAGGAGGAGGAGGAGGAGGAGGAGGAGGAGGCGGAGCAAGATAGATGCAGTAAATTAACACTCTCTCAACTAAAACAAAGCCAAGGATTATATAGAGAGATTGCAGAGAATTGTACCAGAACTTTTATAAAAGTTAACAGCAATACTTCATTTCAATTTTTTCCTTTAAGTCAGTATTATCCTGATACCGATATCAGAATAATAGACAAAGATGCAATAAATAAGAAAATTATTAACCAATCTAATGAACATGTAGAAACTTCTGAAGAAAGTTCTTATAGACTGAATCCAAGGCCCAACTGCAATCAAGTTGGCTTCATCCCAGTGGTGCAGAGACAGTTCTATATACATAAATCAGTAAGTGTAATCAATCACACAGACTCAAGAACAGAAACCACATGATCATCTCCATAGATGAAGAAAAGCCTTTGACGAAATCCAACACCTCTTCATGATAACAGTATGTAGGGATTCATGGGACATACCTCAACTTAATGAAGGCAAGCACAGAGACAACATCATGCAAAATGGAGAGAAACTCAAAACATTTCCACTAAAATCAGAAACAAGACAAGTGTGTCCACTATCCTTGTGCCTGTTCAATGTAGTACTTGAAGCCTTGACTAGAGTAACAAACAAGTGAAGGAGGCAAAGTGGATACAACTAGGAGAGAAAGAAGTGAGAGGCATTTGTTTGCAGAAGATGTGGTTCTATACATAAAATAAGACACCACTAGAAGATATGGTTCTATACATAAAATAAGACACCACTAGAAAATGTGGTTCTATACATAAAATAAGACACCATTAGAAGATATGGTTCTATACATAAAATAAGACACCACTAGAAGCCCCACAGCTAATAAACACATTTGGCAAAATAGCAAGATACCAAATTAATACATAAAAATCATCAGCCTTCCAATATACAAATGACAAATATAAAGAAGGAAATCAGGGAAACAATCCCTTTCATTATACCTTCAAAAATATCTATGAATAAATATAACTAAGTATGTGAACACCTGATATGGCAGAAAAAAATCTAAGACATTGAAGAAAGAAACTGAAGAAAATTCAAGATGGAAACATGTCCCACATAAACACGTGTTTATAGGATTAATATTGTGTACATGACTATCATTTGATGACAATCCCCAAAAATTTCCCATGCAATTACTCATAGAAATTGAAAATATAACCTAAAATTTCATATGGCAACATAAATATCTTCTTAAAAAGGAGATGCTATCTAGATGTAAGAAATAAACAAGAGAGCTAGGCTGAGAATGATTTAGAACTCTTGGTTACAAATAACAGTAAAGCCAAATTAAATTGATTTAAGAGAAAATTATTGGCTCATATGTCTAAAGGTTCCAGGGTCTTCTGTTTCAAACAGAGCTGGATCCGGGGACTCGAATGCTCATTCTCTGCTCTCATTCTCTCAAACTGTCACTCGTTCACCCTTCCCCTTTTCTTCTTCTCTCACTCCTTACACTAGACTCCTTTTCGACCAAGGCTATCCACTACTTGGGGACTCCCAGAGGATTACAGCTAATGCCATCTTTATGACCACAGAACCTTCTTCAGAGTTCCAGTTAAATTTCTGGAATTGCATTTCACTGAAACAAACTGACATTCGTGACTGTCACTCCCCCAAACTGTAGAGAAAGATTGAATATGCTGATTCATCTCTCCAGTATCACATGCCTACCCTTGGGGGTAGTGAATTATCCCTTCCCTGCTGGACCAGAGGGAATTACCGCTGAACAAGTGTGACATTCTGAAGGAACACCAATAACTGGCAGCATAAGGGAATTAGATGCTGTTATCTGAGTCAACTATTCCTTACCAAGTCTACTGTGATCTTGGAGGCCACAGAACTGGAACCCAGACAATCTGCGTCTATTTTCCTCTGTATTTGCAAGTTATGTTGACTTTGTCAAGCCTATCATTTTCTCTTGGTTTTATTTCCCTCATCTATTAAGTGAAGAAGTTGGCTTGAGATTCTAGGCTTTGTCTTATCAGCAAAGTTCAGCAATCTTTCTGTGCACATGACTTGTCAGCCCACCCTGAACATTACTACTCAAATGTGATACTTTTAAAACAAAATACTTTTTTGCGGGGGAGGGGAGCAAAGCCTATGATGATTCCAGGAATCGCACACTTAATAAACTAGAAAGGAATTGAGGTGAATCAGAATAATGGCAGCTATGGAGATGATGAATGAAAGACTTCCAGCTAACAGGGCAAATGAAGGCTGCTAGAGGTTGGGGAAGGGGTGCATAAATAAATTGAGGCAAAAGTTAAAGGAAAGGGATGATTTGGTTGTGGCTTAACACAATAGTGGGAGATGGCCGGGTGACTAGAGACAGAGGGTCACTTCCGATGAAAAGAGCAGTAGGAGCCAGGAAGCCTACCAGTGAGCACCATGAAGCATGCCACTGAGCAGTATGGCTAGAAGCTAAGTTGGATTTCCATGTGGGTGGAGAGGGCACAGAAAGACTCCACTGAACATGTGAGCTAGAGCAGGAAGTGACAAGCATGGCCCTGGCTGTGTTCAGGAGATTTTGTTCTCTATTCTATAGTAGGCAAGGAGAGTCAGGATGAGGTAGGACAGCAAACAGGTCATGCCAAGCACTAGAAGTTGTTTGTGAAAACTAGTACTTAGAGCAATCCATTCAGAAAATAAGTACTCATTCTCTCATTTTACAGATGAAGAAGCAGAAGTCATGTTGCAGCTGGGTGACATGCCTAATCCCCAGCACAATGGACAAGTGTAGATGAAGTTGGAGCTCCCAATTATCTGTTAAGTTCTAGCCTGTATTTCTTATACTGTGCCATTGACTTCTCACCTCATTGATCTTCCTCCTCAGAGGTTCTTGTGGGCACTAAATTCAGTTCTCAACAACTAGGACAGTGTGTGGTGACTGACAGCCTTGGCTCTCTTCCATGATCACTCAACGTTCCCATGTTTTGAGCCGCTAACTGTCATTTTCTCCCAATCATGAGGAGAATTTTTAAGTACAAGGAAAAGAAACTCCTGGTAATGTCACCAACTATAACTCCAGTAAGTCACCAAGCAAGAGTTCTGAAGAGCAAGTAGTCTTAGAAAACAGTCATAATGCAACTATAAACATATAGTATTTGACCTAAATATAGGTTAAATCGCTTTAGAACTGAACCAATGGGCAGAGACCACCATGAAGTCTGCTGCAAAGTATTACTAGGGCAAAAAATTACCAAATCTTTGTCAAGGTCACAATTGCTCGGATTGTTTAAGAACTAGGAGACAAATCGAGATTTAGAAATTAAGAACGAAAAGGCATGATACAAATTAAATGGGTTTGAAAACCTTAGCAGATTCATTTCTTGCTTTCCTTCAAGAAACCCAGGGGGGAAAGTAGTTCAATTTATCTTACATACTGGCACCTGACGTTTATTTGCATTATCACCTTGAGAAAATATGCAAGAAATACATGGCAATAGATAGCAAACAAGAGCCTTTCTAAAGCCACACTCTAGAAAGAGAAATTCTCTTAAGATGTTGATTCTGCATTTCTAAAAAGAATTAAAATGATCATGACAGTAAAACTTGGTGTTCTCCCTACAATCATGCCATTCAGTAATTGTTCTCTAATTTGAGACTTTTTAGTGACACCATGGCAGTTTGCAACACAGTGAAAGTATCAGTATCCATGAAAGATGATATAATCGTTGTGTTCTGTGTAAGAGCTGGTTTTGGATTGCTAACAAATGTTAACAAACTCCCTCAGAAAAGAGGGGGAGGAGAAAGAAAGAGAGAGCGAAAGAGAGAGAGAGAGAGAGAGAGAGAGAGAGAGAGAGAGAGAGAGAGAGAAAGAAAAACAACAAATTGTAGGGCCAAAAATGATGGTTGGCTCGAGTGTCAGCATTTAGGTTTGAACAGCATGGATTGACTCCAACCTGAGGTTAACTTAGAATTAAAATGGAACTAGTGGTCTTGCCCTGGCAGACAAGAGGTTTTAACAAATCTATGACTGCATACATACAGACACCACGGTCGCCAGCTAAACCACACATGTGGCATACTCAGAGAGTTTCAGTGAGGCAGTTGCCAACACAACTCAGATCTGCTTTCTCCCCTTTCTAGGAGGCCGAACCAGCTTTATCCCCTTACACTGCAATTAGAGGAATCTACACCATAGTTATCAGATTAGCTTGCCTTCTGCCAGAATCTAAGTTGGTGTTATTAATGGCTGAAGAAAGTTCATCATCAGTAGAAGGCAACTTATCTGTCATCCCCCAATCATTTGTCTGCTTACTAAAGTGAGAATGAGCTTCAAATAGATGCTCTATCTTCTTGGATGTTTATATCAAGACATCTTTGCGTTCCTTAAATTTAATGAGTGAGCATCTTTCACACCCACTGGGTATATGTTTTGGAAAGTCAAACTCATTGTCTGCTCCTGAAGTAGTCAAGATTCAAGACGCTACTAATTAAGGCTTCAAAGAAGCAAACCACAAGTAGACATTGGTAGATTACCAAATATCCTTGAGTAGATAGACAGAGAGGGAGAAAGCTCCAGGGTGAGTGGGAAGTCCGGAGTAGTAGAGACAAGATCCCTAACAACAAGCTGCTCATATGCTCACACAGTAGTTCTCAGGCTAAGCAGGCATTTAGCAAGCCTCTATAAGAGTAAAGAAAGTCACCCCACATTCTTGACCAAGCTAAACAGAACACCAGGGTGATGATAATGGACTTGTGAAATGTTTGTAGGGTGGTTTCACCTGAGCTCTTCTGTCAACATGCTGAAACATTTAACCAATTTTCCTGGAATCATTTAATGTACCAGTTACCTAGTGCTACTTAAGAAATCAACTGGTTCCGTCAGGTCCTGATTGCTATGACAGCTCAATTCTTCTGGTCTCTCCTTGTCTCTCTTTCACTTCTACAAATCTAGCCTCTGATCTGGCTGCCTCTGATGATGCCATCAGCGTGTTCCATAGCATGAAGGTTCAAAGGAAGTGAAGAAATGCAGGAAGGCGGTGTTCGTCTGCCTGAATGAGGATAAGAACACCATTGTATAGGAGGCTAGTGAGATCCTGAGAGGTGACAGAGATGATTCCTATGCTAACTTTGCCAATATGCTGCCAGACAGGGCTGGAGAGATGGCTCAGCAGCTAACGACACTGGCTGTTTTTTTTCAAAGGTCTTGTGTTAGATACTCAGTGCCTACAAAGTGGCTCAAAACCATCTATTACCATTGCAGGGTATGTAGCATCCTCTTCCAGCCTCTTCAGACACCAGCCTGTAAGCAGCATATAGACATTCATGAAAGCAAAACACCCATACACATTAAATGAAATAATATTTAATTAGAAAAAAAAGATGTTGTGTACCAGGACTGCTGCTATGCTCTCTCTCTCTCTCTCTCTCTCTCTCTCTCTCTCTCTCTCTCTCTCTCTCTCTCTCTCTCTCTCTCTTTATGATGCAAGCTAATAGACTAAAGAGAGCAAGTAGGAAAAACTGATGCTCATCATCTTGGTACATGAAGAAAGCACCTCTGAAGAATCAAATGATCTACGCCAGCACCAAGGGTACCATCAAGAAGAAGGCAACAGAAGTCAAGCATGAATTATAAGGAACTGCTGCATCCTGATAGAAAACAAAATGGCCACACTGTCATCTGTCTGAAGGATAAGCCTTAGTGAGCAGCCCCCAGTCTCTGCCTGAAGCATCTGGCTATACCAGGCCTGCTCTTCGGTGTTACAGGCTGCCAACTTCCACTAGAACACATGGGCTGGAAGGACCCCAGCCAGGGGAGAGCAATGCCTTCACTCCAGTTGCCAAGCACTCACCCCATCCTCCTGGATGGTCTTCTTTTCTATATTCCTGATGATGCTGGCCTTCCCAAACCATTTTGGATCTTCTTATTCCTCTTGGATGGACATAGAACAAATTTCCCCAAGGTGACCATTTTGGAGGGAGCCTGTATTTTTTTTCCTCTGGACATTCAGTTTGAGGTGATCCTGAGTTTTTTGGTTTTGTTGGTTGGTTGGTTGGTTGGTTGGTTGGTTGGTTGGTTGGTTGGTTTGGGGGGTTTTTTGTTGTTGTTGTTTTGTTTTGTTTTGAGAAAGGGTTCCTCTGTGTAACAGTCCTGGCTGTCCTAGAATTCCTTTTGTAGATCAGGCTGGCCTCCAACTTACCGAGATCTGCCTGCTTCTGCCTCCCAAGGGTGCCACCAACAGCCAGTTAAAACCTGATTTTTTTTAAATGACATCCTACTCTCCTTCTCTCTCCATTCCATATTAGGGTAGGGGTTAGGGATATATGGAATTTCGTAGAAATAACCTTCTCTGCACCAGGTGGTTTCTTTCCCTTTCTCCCCTTGGTCCTAGTCACTCATGAAAGCAGGACCAGCAAGAGATCTTCAATTAAAAAGATACAATAAAAATGTTAACTTAAAAACAAAAAAGGAAGAAACCACCCCAAACTTCCTGCCTTAAACCCTCAAGGTTATGGGATATTATCTGGACAATCCAGTTGATCAGGGTCAAGACCAGCCGACCTTGGTAGGCTCATACAGAGCAAGGCTACTGAAAGCTTGTCACACTCAGTGTGGGGTGGTTGGACAGCTGCACATTGGAGCAATAGAGAAGGCTGTGCATACACTTCTTAGCATCCAGAAATTGATCGCATGGTTTGGTTAGTGGTTCCAGAGTTAGCAGACATATAGGAGGATCTTGAAAGCCAGGCTTTGCTTTTCATTGGTGAACTAAATAGCAAGGTCAAACCTAACTACAGGGGCAGTGAGACAGATATCAGGTCTTGGTCTGTTCTTGCTAAGAAATCCTATTGTAAGGGTGGGCTATAGAAAGGAAGCACTGGTGCCAGATTTAGAAATAAACTACAAAAGTCATGTAGTCAATATGCCTAAAACCCTGCAGAGCGTTCCTAGCTGTAGAGCAGTGCCTCCGGTGTGTTACACACTTTCACACTGCTCTGGGACTGTGCAGATTACTCTAACACCCTGTGACCTCTGTTTCCTCACCTACGAAGCAAAGTATAGAGGCATAGAACCCAACTCTCGAGATCATAAGAATGACTAAATAAATACACAAAGCTTCAAGGAGAGATAGTTTTCCAAAATATTCAAAATATTCGTATATATTGACATCATCATTATCAAGGAAAAGATGAACTCATGATCCTTCCTACTTCCCAAATCATTTCTCCTTTATCTGCTGCAAAACCTTAGAATACTGATCTTTATCTTTATCAGTTGACTGTTTTTATACACACACACACACACACAAACCCCAGACAAGACTACTCCAACCATGGCAATTTTCTAGACAGTCTGTGTCACACTTAGATTCCAAAGTCAAGCTTCAGGCCTGGGATCTGTCTGCCAGGAGCTTCCTGCCACTTCCCATAACTTGAACTCTAAAAGCCTGGGGTTTGCCTTATTTAAATGTGGTGTAGGCTGGGATTCCTCAGGGCTTCAAGCTAGACTGGAGCCAAGACATGTGTGACCTCCACTGGCTCAGGAATCTGCCCTGCTTTGGAGACACTGAGAAATGCTGTGTGTGTGTGTGTGTGTGTGTGTGTGTGTGTGTGTGTGTGTGTGGTGTGTGTGCGCATGCCCATTTGTGTGTAGGGGGGTTTCTGTGTCTGGGTCTGTGTGTCTCGCTGTGTCTGGCTATGTCTGGCTGGTAGGTCTGTAAATGAATTCTTAAAACTAATAGGTCTTACACATATACAAACACAAACATCCAGTATTTCAGGAAAGACTATTATAGGACTCTGCAGTAGGAAGTCCAATTAGGAAAGCAGTCTATATATACCTCTTTTCAAGAACAGCTTTTCTTTTTTAAACCTAAACATGGTGAATCTTGTTTTTTGATTATCTTCAAAACATTTCGGTAATTGCTACTGAGCGATGCCTTATGATGCTGAGTATCCACACGGATGTGGCTGCATTGTGAGATCTGCCCTTTATCCTTCTCTTACTGTTTTTTCCCTTTAATATTGTTCCTTTATTGTTTTTCTAACTTAGAAAAAGTCCTCAAAAATTGCACCGCTCTTTTCTTTTCTAAATGCGATCTGTGGCCTAGACATGTCAGTTTCTGGGTTCTAATTTTAATTAGCTCTCTAATTCGGGTGCACATTGCAGTTTGAAAAACACTACAGCACAGTAGTGCTTCTCCTGCATCAGAGGGACACAGTCTCTTGCAAGATTTCTTAAAACACAGATATCTGGTCCTTGTCCCTAGAGTCTGATGACACAGATTGAGAGACATGCCTTAAATTCCTAAGGAACTCCCAGACTCTGGGTATGCTGTGGTCATAGGAGGCACGAATTGTGTATTTGGGAGTCAATGCCTCCATCTCAGTGATAAATGGTGTATGAATGCTAACTAAACCAGGCCATCTACACAGTTCGGCAGATACATCACTAGACCCTGGTCTCTGTGCTTCCTCTCCAGGAGACTCGCTGCTGTGTGACAATGCTTTCAGCTAGATTCCCATCCATTTCCCCATCTTGTTTCATAGCTTCCATATTTTCTTCTTTGCCATATGACCTTATAGAATTCTTGGCAGTTTCCGACAATTCCATTTATTTAGTCCACTTGGAACTTAAATTTCTGTTTAGCCTGTGATATGTGGAGCTTATGCAGAAAGCTAAGACAAGTTAATAAAATAATATTTATTAGACAGGACCCCTTCCTTTTCCGCACAGCCCCTCCTAATTCCCAGAAAGCTGCCATCTTCTCCAGCAGTGTCTCTACTGTCTTTTCCAGCACCCACCTCTAAGTTTTCCTGTAGCCTGCTTCTGGTGCATTCTCACATGGCAACAGTTACAGCAGCAGTTGCCTTCCCTGTGCTTGGCTTCCAGGGGTCTCAGTCCCTCAGTAAATAAGAAATAATAATTTCTGTCCAAAAAGAAGGACAGAAGAAAAAGAGCATATAGGACCATTTCATTAATTTCCAAACTTGGAGACAGAGGTAGGAAGATCACTAGATGGAAGTCGGCTTGAGCTGAACAGAGAAACACTCTCTATAAGAAAGAAAGAAAGAAAGAAAGAGAGAGAGAGAGAGAGAGAGAGAGAGAGAGAGAGAGAGAAAGAAAGAAAGAAAGGAAAAGAAGGGAAGGAAGAAAAGAAGGCAGAAAGAAAGAAAGAAAGAAAGAAAGAAAGAAAGAAAGAAAGAAAGAAAGAAAGAAGGAAAGAAGAAAGAAAGAAAGAAAGAAAGAAAGAAAGAAAGAAAGAAAGAAAGAAAGAAAGAAAGAGAGAGAGAGAAAGAAATCTGTGGACCAAGAGTCACAATCACAATAGCACAAACTGGCAACAGCCCAAATATTTGCAAGAATAAAATCAAAAAATGTAGATATATATCTATAGTGAAATACTATCCAATAATAAGACTAAGCACTCACATTAAAATGTTAAAATATATGAGTCTCTCTTTCACACACACATGCATATACTCACAACTGAATACATGCATACATGAGTGCACAGAACACACACAGACAATACACTAGCATACATACAATGTGCACACACATACATGTAGTAATAGGAGCGGCGGGGCTGCATCCCCAGCAGCCCGGCCGCCTGCTAGCTTATGCCTCGAAATAATTACACGGACACTGTATTCTTTTAAACACTGCTTGGCCCATTAACTCTAGCCCTTACAGGCTAATTCTCATATCCCGATCAACCCATCTCTAATAATCTGTGTAGCATCAGTCTTACCGGGAAATATTCTAGCCTACGTCCATCCTGGGTCTGAGCTTCATGCGTCTGCCCGGGAGAGGGGAGCATGGCCTCTCTGAGCTCACTTCCTCTTCCTCCCAGCATTCTGTTCTGTTTACTCCACCCACCTATGTTTTAACCTATGAGAGCCAAGCAGTTTCTTTATTATAATTAACCAATGACCTTCCTCCATCACATACATGAATGCACACATGCACACAATGCACATATATACACACAAACACAAATGTACTAAACGCACAGTACATACATACATGCATATATGTATATACAGCACACAATCATATACAGTGCACACACAATGAGCAACAGAGGCCAGAGAGAAAATAGTGTAAACACAATAAATAAACATTCTGAAGCAAGCAAAACTAGAATTAGGTGTTAAAAGGCAGAATAGGAGCTCTGGCTGGGGATATAGTGTCTGTACATGGGCAGGGAAGTAGTAAGCCCTGTCAGTCTCTGCCTAGATGTAGCTGTTGGCTTGCCTTGCTTTCAACCTGTGCAATTCATGACACAGCAAGCTCTATGCTATAAGGTCTTCTACTGAGTTTATGGTATACTTCAACAAGTATCAAAATTTCTTTTTAAAAACTTACCAAAGTGAATACCTTCTGACCTAGACCAAGTTTTGTTATTTTGTCTTATTTTTTTTTTAACAAAAATCACTGTCATAGTCATCACACTAAGTATCATGACAAATTATGATGCTGCAATGAGGAAAAGCCTGATGGATAAAGCTGGAGACTGGATCTTTGTCGCTGCCTCCGCGCTTGGCTGTGCGACTCCATTGCACCGGATGCCTGTGAAGCAACTCTTTCAGTTTTATAGATGAGGATATGGAATTTGGTGCTAGGACCAAACTTTAGAACAAGGACTTAATCTGGTGCTAAAGAAGCAAGCGCCTTTTTCCCCATAGGAGGCCATAGAACATCTACAGGTAGAGACAAGATGGCATTTTCCTTCTGCCCCTGGCTTCTGAGCTGTGGGATGCTAGAAAGCCTCAGTATTAAACCTTCTGCTTGTCTGAGAAATGAATCTGAATTCGTGATGGAACTCATTTACCAGAGTTAATCTGATAGTTGTTACAGCCAGTTTGCAGTTAAGCAGATAAGAGAGAGTCAATTACTTTCTGTTGTTTCCAGCTGTCTTCATTATCAAGTATCTAAAGGAGCTGAAATGAGTTACTTTTAACATTCGAACAAGTATAATTACATAGCTCCCATGCCCCCCAAAATAAACATCTACTTCCCAAGATTATATTTAGACATCTGTAACACAAGCTGAGGTAAATTTGTTTGCTTGTTTGTTTTGTTGGAGGTACAGTTTCTCTTACTGTATAGTTGAGACTGGTGTTGAATGCACTATGTAGCCCAGGCTGGTCTTGGGCTTATGTTAACACTCCTATTCAGTCTCCTGATTTCGAGGGTCATAGACAATCAACCGTACTTGGCTCCCTTGTTAATACTCTTCAGATTTCAGGAAAATAGGGACCAACCGGAAAGCACAGTAAACTAGAGTTCTAGACCCCACTCCCAAGTAGTTCTGACTCTTTAAAGTGGTGGTTCTCAACCTTCCCGACGCTGTGCCCTATAATACAGGTCCTCACGCTGTAGTAACCCCCAAGCGTAATATTATTTTTGTTGCAGCTTCGTTGGTGTAACTTGCTACTGATATGAATGATAAATATCTATGTTTCCAGTGGTCTTGAGCAATGCGAAAACCCCTGACAAAGGACTGTTTGAACCCCAAAGGGGTCTCAACCCATAGGCTGAGATCCACTGTTCTAGGAGGTGAGCTCTGAGATAGCATCTCTAACAAGCTCCTGATTGACATTGTCATTCCAATAGCACCATTGCACTAGCATTGCTTTATGTCAAAGTAAACATCATGGGTAAGATATAAAGAGCATTTTGTTGAGCTACCACCTCAGGCTAGGCCCGCAGGACAGTCTGAGTCGCACTGTGCCCGTACTGCCCACCCCCATTTCTCCATCATCATTAGTGTCTCTGTCACCTTTTCTACCACAATGAGATTACTGGCCTTAAAGCACCAAGCTGAGTTGTGGCTTCCCTTTAGTTCGGAATTGCAAGACCCAGGCTGTAAATTTCTTTTCATATAGTGCCAGTTTGTTGTATTTTGGTTTGCTTTGGGTCCAAGACACACACACACACACACACACACACACACACACACACACAAACAAACAAAAACAGGTCCAAAATGATTAATTGTGGTTTGTTAACTTTGCTTTGATTCTCTTTTCTACTTCTGGATATTTTCAGCCTAGAAAAACTGAACTGTACTATATCCCAGGTGAGAAACAGATCTCCCAAGAAGACCCCCAATTTGGTGTCCTGTGTACAGTAAAGTTTTTTTTTTTTTACACTAGCCCATGACAATTTATTTCCACAAACGACCAACTTCAACTCAGTACAGGTCTCCTCCCAAGAGCTTTGAGGTGTTGTTCTTTTATTTCAGATCTATGGATGGGTATGGATATTCATCTTCTTTATGTTAAGACGTGGCCAAGTATATAATAATCTAGAAAGCATCAGGCTATAGGAAACAAGGGCCCATCATTCTCTCTTTACCAGTTGGTTAAAGGTCCAAAGTAAATGTCAGAGAAACCTCCAGACCCTCCCTCTTATACCTTCCTGGGTGTGTCGCTCAAAGATACTTATTTCATTCCCACTTTAGTTGTAAATTAGGAGAATGTTTTAATGATCTCCAACATCCTTTCATCTCTAAGAGTTTGAAAACCTATGAACCTGTAGATAAGAACCAAAGAACACATCTCCTTCCTAATTAATTCCCTGCATAAGTGATAGTTTCAATTTGTAAATTAGACGATTATAACAGGTCATGTAACTGGCAGAGAGATATTGGACAGTTAAGGGGGCAAACAAAGAAATCAATAGCAGAATGATAAAACCAATACAACATCAGAAATGAAACCACTTGGGTTTCTGCCCCCTTTGAAGTCCAGAGAGAAAAAGTCAACAAAACTCACTCCAGGTTATCCAACAATAATACCAACTAAGAATCACTCCTTCCCATTTCATATTCAGTTGCGACAGTAGCAAAAGAGAGTAACCGGCTTCTTCCCAGGGGCTCGTGAATAGGGAGCATCCATCAAATCAGAAGGACACACCCGCTTTTCAAACTCAATTTGGCTAAAATTACTTTTTTATGAGAACCCATGAGAAAAACGGTTGACTTTCAGCCCTTATGTTATCAAAGTTGTTTGACATTAAATTACATGAACTTGCACTATAAATCTTGACTTTAGCCTCCAATGTAAGGCATTTGATGTGTCTGGGAACCTGCTGTAAGAAAGAAATTAGCTGTAAAACAAAGTAAAATGCCTGTTCCCATGGGAAGGCTTGGCAGGACGGCTAATAGATCATGTGTTCATTTGGAAGACACTTGTTCCTTTGGTCAAACAGCAACTAATATTTTCACTTTCACTGCCTTGAACAGGAAGTACGGTACTAAGGGCCGAGAGACAGGGCAAAGCATCATATCAATTACACGCTCCGTAGACATCTGCTCACCCGTGTTTCCTAATGGTCTCAGTACCTCCTGGTTGGAGATCAGGGATGTCGCTGGCCTCTGTTAACTTGTTTTACTCTAGTGTAAATGTCTTCGAAGATTAAGTGTTTTTTCAAAGAGCCTCAGCATGAAGAGATGGCTGTTCAGTTCTCCATCACCTGAAGATGAGAACTCCTGCTCAGTAGCCCCAGTAACGGATGTAAAGCCAATGGTTCCTGTAAGAAAAAAAAAAATCTGGGAGGCCACAGGGAGCTACTTAATAATGAGATTTTATGACCTTGAGATACTCCCCTTCCACTTTGAGGATCGATATAGAGGGTCAGATTTATTTTCAAAAGGAGGTAAAGTGGGCATGTTAGGAGAGAGAGATACATGATCATTGTAGCAAAAGAACTTATTATTCAAACTGTTTCACTTAGAAATTTCTTTTTCCGAGGTAACTGCAAGCATGGGCAAAGACGGTGCTCTCCTGAGCGGCTCTTTAAGCAGTGGTTTTCCTGTGTGAGTCCCTGGCCCAGCCCTTTGGGCATCTTCCGGGAAAATGTTAGAACCATAGACTGGCAGACCCTACTCAAGACCTGCTCAATCAGAAACCCTCAATGGATACAACATAGATTGCTTCAAATTCTTCCAGGGATCCTGATACGTATAGAGTCTGAGAATTTCTGCCATATTGAGAAGCATATGTTATCGGTGGCCAAGATCCTGAGATAGCAAGTTCTCATCCATGAACCAAGGCCCCAAAGCCCCAAGACCTGACCCTCACTTACAGGGTTCTATCACAAATGCTACCTATACCACCCTTTACCAAGCCAGGTTCATTCTCTCCTTGAGGACTTTTGCTGGAACTTGCTCACACCTAGACCCTTCACTCATTCAGCTTACAGCTGAAATGTCAGCCCTTTTGGAAAGCATTTCTCCACCACAGATATTGAGTACCTGCCAGGAAACACTGCCTAGTATTATCCTTGTAGCAACTTTCCAAGACCAAAGACAATTTTTTCCATGGGTTGAGGGTGAGTTTGGGGTCATAGTGTCTAACTAGAAAACAAAGTTTCATGAGTACAAGCACCAGATATTTCATGTGCTCCCTTTGAATGCGTATCTGTTCCATTTCTAAAGCATTCATGTTCTCTTCTTTCACCCCTTCTAAGAACCTATTCTTATTCTTTTTTTGGTTTTGCTGTTGTGGCTTGTTTGTTTTTGTTTTGTTTGATTGTTTGCTTTTTTTTTCTCTGTGTAACAGCCCTGGCTGTCCTAGAACTCACTCTTTAGACCAGGCTGTACTAAGACTCAGATATTTTTCTGCCTCTACCTCCCAGTTAAAGGAGTACACTACCACCACCCAGCTCTTATCGTTACCAAGTTATGAACCAATGCAAGCTAAGAGAAGACAAAACACAACAAAAATTTAAATCCATATAATAAACACTTTTTGTTGTTATTGTTTTGTCTGTTTGGATGCTCAATGGGTGGGATCCCTTGAGAACAAGTCTGGAAGAGTCTGTACTGCTCCCCTGTAGATGAGTTGTAATTGGAATGGACAGTCTTATGGAAGAAGTTTTCACTCTGCTGAAAGGACAAGACTGTCTCTAAAATGTTTAGTCATTTACAAGCTAGATAGGTAAGCATAAAAGCAATAATCAAAATCCAGCGTCTATACCAACGAGAGATCTGCCTGTGGTAGGTATATACTTTCTATTTCTACCTTACCTTCACATGTTTCTTAAAGTCCAACTTAGAGACAGAAATTTGAATTTGAAGAGGTACAGATATGGAGATTCCAGGGACTTGGACACAATGCCGCAGGTTATAGAATTTATGTCTCTATTGTGGGTTAGAGTTATTCAAGTATCATTAGAACCACTTTCTCCTGGCAGAGGGGAAAAATGATGCAGACGACAGGGCCTTTCGAAAGGGTGGACAATGCTTGAGTTTTCTCCGTTCCTCTGTCATCAGAAATAATCAGCTCTAGGTTGGGCGCTAAAGCATTAGCCCTTGTGGCCTGAGATGAGTTCATGGGGCTGGAATTCAAAACACTAACCAGCTGTGGGAACCCAGTGCAGAGCTTGTCACACTGAACGGTGTCCAGATTACAGCTGTGAGAATTTTGGAAAAATCCTCCTTGCTATGTTGACTACTTCATCATTTTTCTTTTTTAAATTTGCAATGTGTGACAGAACCCTGAACTTATTACCATGCGTATTAGCAAGGGAGAAAAGGCAATTCTAACAATATTCACCGACACAATGCTATCTGAATATTAATGACCTTGTAATTCTAATTTTAGATGTGATAATAGCATTAGACATATATATTAGAGATGTGTGTTGAGGACCGTAAGGGCGGGACGAAATTATGTCTGGTATGTGCCTAACAATTATTAAGAAAAAAACTAGAGAAGAAATAAATTAAACAAGATCACAAGTCCTCAGTAATTGTTAAATCTGGAGTCAATTATAAGGAATTAATCAAATTCTCTGTCCCCTTATAAAAGCCTGCTTGAAAATAAACATAATGAAACTTTATTATTAAGAAATGAAAAAAACAAACAACCCTAGACCAAAGAAACTGGATCTTAACTAATGCAAAAAGGCCTTTTCAGCTAAGGCATTTTTCAAGGAATGGCCATGGTGAAATAAATAATCTGCACATTCAACAAATGAGAAACCTGTGTTCTTGGGTTTTTAATTCTGACATCCTGCTGCAATTAATGCGCTGGTTGAAACAGGCAAAGGAGCCAAGTAGTGGACCAGATACTGGGAATAGCACATAGCTTCATTTGGTGTTTAACTGTTAATTATTGATCAGAGAAGTGAACACAGAGGGATTACACAGGGTGGTGATTTAAGTATCCTTAGATTCTACTTGGGAACTTTTTGTTTTCCAGAAGAAGTACCTGTCTGATGCTCAGTCACCATTTCTACACTGAGGTTTGCTCACTACAAAATCGCAAGCCTGGGCAATGTTAGAGCGAAAGATCCCCTCGGTTCTGAAAGTACAAGTTTCAGATGACATTAGCCAATCTGCTTTAGTTACATGGAAAGTTAAAAGCAGAATTAATTGTAGACATGAATTGGCACATCAGGAGACAGTGAATTTATTAAGCCTTCATTTTATTCTCACACAGGAAACTCAAGTGTAAGAAGCTTTGTTCCTAAGAAAGACTAATTGGCAAATGAAGCAACACAGAAAACAAGTAGGTTCCTGAAGAGAACTCAGCCACAGTATATAATTCAATTAAAAAAAATCGTCAACCCAAATATTTTGTGCATTGGTTTCCCTAATACTGAGATCATAAATGACTTGTTCGTGCATCTAGAAAGTTCAAACCTAAGTTTTATTTCCTTCAGAGTGATTGAAAATTGTAGAAGACATGTACTGTTAGCAAAATTAAATTGTTTGAAGTAGAAGGATTGGAAAAGCTGAGTTGAGTTTACAGGACCACCCAAATCAATCATTTGCTAATGTTCTCTGCAAAGGGCAGCACTGGCTTTACAGAGCCATGGCAATTTCAGAGAGATGCCTCCTGTGGAATCAGTACTTGCTGTGCAAAGCTATAGCCCATTTCATTTGATCTCATTTGATTCTAAAGTCTTACTTTTTGCCACATAGCATCTTTCATGTTTATTCTAATTGTGGCTGTTGTATTAGACATATAATGTGAATGTTCCACATGTATTCGGGCATGCAGAGCATTGTGGCTATTTATAGTATATCTCATTATATAAAGTGTAAAAATTAGTGAATGATGTCATAGACTAAGATGTCCCAGTTCTCATGTCTCACAACTGTGTGTCACCCAGATGTATCTCTGCTCATAGAATACTTTCTTTCTTTTCTCATTGGGAATCACCCTGCTCTTTCCTAAAGCCATTTACAAAATACTGGAGGGTGGGGCCTCCAGCATACTGAGGGGAAGAAAACCTGTTATTTCTTTGAGAAACCTGAAAAGTAAAGACAGAATCTTACTCATTCTGATCTGCATAATCGCTTAACCATCACTTATTGCAAAGCCTATAAACTCAAAATGATGACACCTCCATTTGGATTATGATAAAAACGATCATTTCTTTTCAAGGTTTTAAATGCTAAGATAGACATTTTAGAGTATGCACAAAGCATCAAACAATTTCAGGGGTAGAGAAGAGGGTGTTTTTAGGATATCCAACCCCACCTTAGGATTACCACTAGCAATACAGCAAAGCATCATCTAAAACCTGTTGAGGGGTTGGTGAGATGGATCAGAAGCTAAAATGCTTGCTGTGCAGGCATGATATCCTGATTAGGGATTCTAGTACCTTATAAAAAAGTTGTGCTTGGCCAAATGTCTGTAACCTCAGGACTGTGGGAGGTAAGGGAATGTGGAGACAAGATGGGCAGGTCTCAGGGCTGGGCAGACAGCCTAGCAAAATAACACACTTCAGGTTCAGTAAGAGACCCTGTCAACAAACTTGTGTGGAGAGAGATTGAGGAACAGAGCAGACAAAGCCAGCCTCTGGTCTCTGCATATACATGTGCTAAAACCACACCACACACACACACACACACACACTCACACACACACGCACATGCATGCACACACACATGCATAAACACAAATAAAATAAAAATGAAGAAAGCAAAAACATAAAAGAAAGAAATAAAGAATGAATGAATGAATAAAGGAAAGAAGGAGAGAAACTGTTGAAATATTGTGTATGATGTCATTGATGTGATCATAGGAAGCACCTTGCCTAGGTCTCCAAAATACGTGGCTGAATGACTGCATCTTTATTGCTCTGAGCTCTTGGACATTCTTGCAACTCAGAAAATGGCTTCCGTCACTGACCCTCTGAGTTTCCCTCATGCTAAGGTAATGATAACACCAAGCATAAAGGCGTCTTTCAATAGTGATTTCCTGTATCTCACTTATCCCAGCTCAGAAAAATCTTTCCATTCAAATGTACTGGCGTAAGTGATGGGGCAGAAAGAGGGATGGGGGAGGGCAAGGAGAAGGCACTCCCTTTAAAAAGCTCTCCCTGTTGGAAGAGGAGACAGGAGCAGGAAGAGGAGGAGCCCAAAGATGGCTAATTTTAACTTGTAACTGGAACCTTTGGGGCCCCTCTTCTCTTCAGTCCTGAACCACTTGCCAATGGCACAAATTGCCCAGGCAATTTATTCTGTCTGCACTCTCCCCACAAGTAAACTGTCAAACAAGTACAGCCCAAGCCATATAGAAGGCAATTTGGACTTTCCTTCAAAATCTGCCACCTCCTTTCAATAAAACTGTCCCCTATCAGGATCAAAGCATCACTTCCCAAATTATAGTGTTCAGAGAAGGATGCGTTCAGGAAAAGGGGGGGAAATCTTGAGTCTTAAAACACAAGCGAGCACCAAGTTCCTACACTAGCAAAGGAAACAACCTGTTGTCCATGAGGAAGGGGCAGAGTGAAGTGGTCAATTCAGCAAGTGCCCAGATGAATGTTTTGGCACCTCTCCTGGTCTCACGCTGGTGGGAGGCAGCGGGTGGTAGATGGCAATGAGGACTGTGCCAAACTGATTGAAAGAAAGGGAAAATTAGCCCTGGTGTTGAAACAGAAAAGTCTCAGCCCGGACAAAGGCACCTCTCTCTTGAGCCTGCTGGTCCGCTTTCTCTTGCTCTGAAAGGGTTCTTGTCTGCAGCAGGAAGAACCGAGGGCTGTGTTAACACTTGCTGCCTGTTTTATTTTTAGGATCTTCCATGCAGGAAAAGAGGACAAGGGCAGGTGTACTTCAGGCCTTGGACCACACGTGGTTTTCTCCAGTTCCCTACATACAAAAGTCCAAATATTTTTTTCCATAATGACCTGGATAGGCAGTGCAGCCTGATTCAAGGAGGCCATTGAATCTGGTTGAGCATGTGAGCTTAGTTCTCTGTCCCTAGTGGGATCTCTGTGTCATCTCCTTATTCTACTCTCTCATGCAATTGTTTTCCCTCTGCTGAAGCAGTGTCTAGTCAACAAACAACACACACACACACACACACACACACACACACACACACATAATCCAGGGGTATTGCCGGTCAAAGAGAAAATTAGTTCCAATATCCAAGATATCCTGAGTTAAAATGGCAATGCATTGGCAGATATCAGTACGACAGCAGTAGAGGAGACTTCCGACATGTCCCCCTGGAGTGTCCTCATTTTTATGGAGGAAAGAAACTGTCATTTGTAGTACCTGAGAGTTCTGAGGGTATATGCGATGATCAGTCTGATCTGCTCTCTGAAAAGGACGCCGAGCATGCTAGCCAGAGGAAATTCATAAGACCACCCAGAATTCTAGAGAGGAGAATGCAGCCAGTGACACCCAAAGACACTGCCCTCAAAATCGCAAGCCCGTCCTAAACAACTTTCAGCATTGTCTGCTGTAGCTGTGCTATTTAATATTTTCTTTGCATCAATTTTATGCTTCAGGAAAATCACCTAATAAGGAAACAATGAAATCCTTGTGGGACCAACCGGAAGCAGAGCCACGGAATCCAAGTATGTGGGAAATTACAATGGAATAGAACAGAAAAATCAGCAGAACTTTACATAAGCAGCAAGCCTTCCTGCCCCAGAATCCAGGACTGAGGCCTGCTTCTCTTCGACAAGGGGGACCCCCAAGACTAGAAAGGAGGCAGAGACAAGTTCGAAGCAAGAGGAGGGAGTCGGTCTGACCTAAAGAAGTGAGAAGGGTGGGACAGGAGTGCCAAAGGTCTGGGACAGAAGCCAACTCTCTTGACATAAAATCCCCGGATAAGATCACATCAGCTGTGCTTTTATCACGTAGACAGCAATCTCAGGGTATTTCTTCTGGGAATTCTGGTCTGTGAAATAACAAATACTGTAATCTTATTTTTAAGTTCTTTTGATTGCACAAAATTGTTCTTAATTCAAAGTTATTCAGCTCTGGCCCAGATCATTATCCTAAATAAATCACTTCAGGAAATAGGCAAGGTAGTATTTCTCAAATATTTAGTCATAATCCATTGTCAATGAGTCATATTCTGCAAACTTCATAAACACACACATAAACACATACATGCACACATGCACACACGCACACAGCGGGTCTACATGATCTTTGAGAATATAATGACTTCAGAAACTTTTAGCTATATCATATTTAATTTTTAACTGCTTGTTGTGTTATCAGTCACAGTTTAAAAGTTACTGACTATACTTGAGGCAACGTCGGTTACACCCCTTACCTAACCACATTCCATTTCGATATTTCCCCCAGCACACAGTCATTCTGTCAACACTTGTTCCTCACCCTCACTGACTGATGGGAATCCACAGCTTCACCAAGATGATTCTTCCCAAGCTTATTTACTTTCTCACTAAAATATATTCTTTTTCCTTAGTCTAATTGTCTATTCTTTTAACTCAAAAAGAAAATGCACATGGATGGTCTTTTGTTGTGGAAAAATGTTCCATAATGGAAGAAGAATGAAATGCAATCCCTATACAACTGGCTATCTGGAAATTTATATATGTTTCCTACCAATTTGATTCTCAGAAGACAAAAGAAGAAAGAAAGAAAGAAAGAAAGAGAAAAAAGAAAGAAAGAAAGAAAGAAAGGAAAAAGAAAGAGAAAAAAGAAAGAAAAAAAGATAGATAGAAAGAAAGAAAGAGAGGGAGAGAGAGAGGTGGGAAGGAAGGAAGGGAGGGTGGGAGGAAGGAAGGAAGGAAGGAAGGAAGGAAGGAAGGAAGGAAGGAAGGAGAAAGCCTAGTGATTGCCCAGCTTCCTAAGAGACAAAGTGCTTCAAGGCAAAGCTTGCCTATGTTGGGCAGGTCCTTAGCTTAAGGCACAATGCATAGTCGGTGTGAGGTGAGGAGGGACTGGTTTTGCATAGCTACATCTCTGGCCATGTAGCCAGAGCAGGAGTTTCATAACTGCACCATTGCCTTTGCCAAAAGGGAGATGGAATCTGAAGCAACCTAGAAATCAGGGACTTTCTTCTACCTGAAATCCTGGGGTAAGATCTAATCAACTATAATTTTATTACTTAGAGTACATCTTAGGGGGTTTCTTCTGGGGATTCTGGGCTTTGCCTTACACAATAGAATTTTTAGATTTTCTTAACTATATAACCATTGTTCTTAATTCAAAACTCTAGTCACAAATTATACCATATAAACAGAAGGTAAAATTTACTGTGACTTGTGTTTTGTAGTCAAAAATATCTTCAATAACATTAGCCTGCATTTTGAAATCTAGCTATGGGTCATAGGCTACTCCCAAATATTTCTAATATCTAGTTCATTTAATCCTTATCGAAACCCTATGACGTAGTGCAATGGATTGAATGCTTGTGTCCTGCTGAAATCCGTAATTCACCTCCTGACCCCAACATGATAGCAAGGATCTCACGAATAGGACTACATTGGGAAATAGAGTCCAGAGAGCTAGCTGTGCCTTTTCACCATGTCAGGATGTAGTGTGAAGGGGCTTTCTCCTAGACAGCCATTCTGCACCAGACACTGAATCCTGCTGGTGTCTTGATTTGGGACTTCCCAGCCCTAAGAACGATGAGAAGCAAATTCTATGACAGCACCACTGCAAGGCCAACACATCATCATCACTAAGAAACAAGAGAAAGTGGGGTGCCCCTTAAGATACAAGATGCATTTCCCAATATGGAATCAAGGCTGGACTTGAACCCAATGCTAATAATCCCCACTCTGTATTGTTCTATAAGCAGCAGGGACTCTGGCATTCGATACAGCTTTCACAAAGCCTTACATTCCATATTTTCCCATGCCTTCATCCACTTTGCTTCTCTCTCTTTCCACTAAGAGACATGAATATGATATTTATCAAATATTTTAGGAAAGAATTTCTAAAAGTGTGTCCCTAAGACAATTAAGAAATGGCTCATCTGTGAAGATGCTACAGTGAAAACTGCATCTCACTTATTTCGACACAGGTTTTGCTATTTTGGTACAGGGCGATCAACTTATGAGAGGCAGAGAATGAGAGCCATATTGCATATGGTTTTCTAGAGCTTGGGGTACCCTGGCAAGGAAAAGCTGTCAGATGTGTCAGAGAAAAAATGATCGCTATAGGAAGGAGACATTAAAAAGGGTAGACGGGTTCAAAATTAGTTAGTTAGAATAATTTCTGAAAAGTCAGGACTAAAGCTATCTGTTGCTCAGCCCCTGTGTGATTCGGATGCATATAGAGTGACCTAGACTTTAAGAATTGTAGATCCAGCCAGGCAGTGGTGGCACACGCCTTTAATCCCAGCACTCGAAAGGCAGAGGCAGGCAGATCTCTGTGAGCTCGAGGCCAGCCTGGTCTAGAAGAGCTAATTCCAGGACAGGAACCAGAAAGCTACAGAGAAACCCTGTCTCAAAAAAAAAAAAAAAAAAAGAAAAGAAAAGAACTGTAGATGCTGAATTGCCTGTTTTGTATGTGAAGTGGATAAGAGAGTTACTATCTCTATAAACTGGAAAATGTTGTGAGTGAGGGATATTTGTTCCAGGATCTGCAAGACCCAAGACCACAAAACACCAGGATGGAGCAAATTAAAAGTGAGGCCAACTCACTACAGATCCAGAAACTGAAGGTTTCAACAAAGATCTGTTTCTATGAACCCTCAGGCAAAGGACTCTGATGCTGCACAGAGAACAGGGAAAAAATAACATTTTTATTATTTTTATTTATTTTTTTTTTGTGAAAGCCGATTTATTGTTTTTTTTGATTATTTTTTTTATTGATAAAAGAATAAAGGAAAAAAAAACAAATTTCCACCTCCTCCCAGCCTCCCCTTTCCCTCCCCCTCCTCCCACTCTTCTCCCCCTCCTCCCACTCTTCTCCCCCTCCTCCCACCCCTCTCCCCTTCCCCCCACTCCTCTCCCCCTCCCTCTCCAGTCCAAAGAGCAGTCAGGGTTCCCTGCCCTGTGGAAAGTCCTAGGTCCTCCCCCCTCCGTCCATATCTAGGAAGGTGAACATCCAAACTGGCTAGGCTCCCACCAAGCCAGCAGATTGCGTAGGATCAAAACTGCGTGCCATTGTCCTTGGCGTCTCATCAGCCCTCATTGTTCGTCATGATCAGAGAGTTCAGTTTTATCCCATGCTTTTTTTGGTAATAGTTCAGCTGGCCTTGGTGAGCTCCCAGTAGATCAGCTCCACTGTCTCAGTGGGTGGGTGCACCCCTCGTGGTCCCGACTTCTTTGCTCATGTTCTCCCTCCTTCTGCTCCTCATTGGGACCTTGGGAGCTCAGTCCAGTGCTCCAGTGTGGGTCTCTGTCTCTATCTCCATCCATCACCAGATGAAAGTTCTAAGATGATATGCAAGATATTCGTCAGTATTGCGCTAGGATGGGGTCATTTCAGGTTCCCTATCCTCAGCTGCCCAAGGAACTAACTGGGGACCTCAGCTTGGGCACCTGGGAGCCCCTCTAGGGTCAATTCTCCTGCCCACCCTAAAGTGGGTCCCTTAACTAAGAATTGTGGTTCCGTGCTCCCCTATCCAACCTTCCTTTATCCCGATCCTCCTATTTCCCCAAGTCCCCCCTCCTTCCCTTCGATAAGCATTTCACTTCCTTCTCCCCTCAAAAGTAGTGATTAAAAGTCTCAATGTTAAAAGTATATCTATAGGGCATCTGAAGGTACTTTCTTTCAACAAACATTTAATATACAGAAATATTTTCTATAATAACATCTTTTTCTTTCATTATGTCCCTAAAAATGTACATATTTAACATAAAGACTTGCAACAATAAATAGATGACCTTTTAATACAGACTTTAAAACTTAACGCTTAATTTTCAGAGATCAGAAAGACAGCTGAGTGCAGCTTGATAATCCCTTTGATGCTTCATTCTAGAGAGTTCCATTTAATTCATTTCTTAGAAAACTCCACTAGCTTTTGGGGGCTCTTCTTTGACATTTGATGAATAATAACAACACTAACAAATTTTGTGCACACATTTTAAGGTACATGTTTTGAAAATAGAAAATCTTGCGAGTTTGAGCCCAATCCTTGCTTCGCTTATTTTAAGACCTTGAGTGGGTGAATTAATGCCAGCAGATATTTGTTTTTCTCATCTGGGACTCAAATTGGTCTCTAAGAAGATGCTTTACAGTAAATTTAATTCCATATATACACAAACATAAAAACTTTTTCACTCAAACTTTCACAACAAGCAATGCTTGTCATGACAATCAAGAACAGCAAATGTTCGTAACCATCTTGAGCACATACTATTACATGCAATCATTACTGTGGGACACTGGTTTCCAAATCTATTATCAGGAGGGCTTCTCACATCAGAGAAACACCTGGGGAAGTCTGTAACCGTCCGGGCTTCTAGAGATTGTTCTGGGTGCATCGTGGGCAGTTATTTCTTCTAAAGACAGAACCTAGTTTGTACGCATGCTCGTTACATGCTATGTATGCTTCTGAGCCTTATTCTCAGCCCTGGGCAGGAGATGCTTAAACGTCCCAGAAGACTTTCTGCATAGTATTGAGATGCGCTAGACCATATGAAATTCTGGAGTATGTGTTAAGTAGGAAGAAAGAACTTGGTACTTTACAGATGCCCTAGTGTACGCTGATGGGTAGATAGCGTACCATGAATCAGCCTCACCCTCAACAAGGAAAGAGTGATGAGTAGAAACTGATTTTATGAACCATTGTCTGCTAGAAAAGGAAGACGACATAGGTGATTAAAGCAGTGTTCTCTCTTCTTCTGGGAGGAAACAGACAGTTGCTTGGCTTTGGGAGTCCTGGAAATAGCAGGTCTGCTCAGACAGTCTCATAGGAGGGAAATGCCAGAGAGCACATGTAGGTTTCCATCCAGGCTGCAGCAGACAGCCTACAGAGGCATGCCAAAGCAAGAACAACAAAGCAAGTATGATGGAAAGTACTTGTATGGGTCTCTGGCTCTTTTAGAAATATTGTCCATCCAAACTGCCTAGGCTCCCCCAAAGCCAATACATGCAGTAGGATCAAAAACCCATTGCCATTGTTCTTGAGTTCTCAGTAGTCCTCATTGTCCACTATGTTCAGCAAGTCCAGTTTTATTCCATGCTTTTTCAGACCCAGGCCAGCTGGCCTTGGTGAGTTCCGGATGGAGGTGGGTGGTCCTTGGACTTCCCACAGGTCAGGGAACCCTGATTGCTCTTCGGGCTGATAAGGGAGGGGGACTTGATCAGGGGAGGGGGAGGGAAATGGGAGGGGGTGGCGGGGAGGAGGCAGAAATAAATAAATAAATAAATAAATAAATAAATAAATAAATAAATAAGGGGAAAAAAGAAATATTGTCCAGAAAAGAAGGATATGACATTTACATAGAGCTAAAGGCTTGAATCACAAGACTGAAGGAAAGTATGGTATGCACTGGCCCAGTTGGCCACTTTTCCTGCATCTAGACTACTTACTACGTAACCTTTCATGCCCTTCCCCCTCTCATCTCTGTACATGTAATGTGTTTGGCAAATGAGGTGACGGGAGATGAGCATGAAAATCACTTTTGCATTTTCACTCCCTTTCTTACGTCAGTTTTTGTTGTGTGAGGGTTGGCCCTTATATCCGCTGACAGTAAACTTATTCAAGACCTGTAAGTAATCCTAGCTGAGGCAAATAGGCCCATAAGTGATTCCCAGTTGCTGATGTCTATCTATCTGTGCAATCCCTTCCATTGGGTATGAGTGTGACCTGTGACCTAATTTAAATATAAAATGTTACTCCTATGAATGCATTAGTGTATATATAATAAGATCATCTTATTGGAAAGCTCTTCTTGCCCTTAGGCCTATCTTGAAGAAGGAAAGAGATATATTTGAACAGTGAAAGAGGCTCTCATTCTAGGAAATAAGATAAAACTAGGAACAGAACACCTCAGTCCTACAGCTGCTAAGAACTGAATTCTACCAACAACCTGAATAAATTGGAAGTTGGTTCCTTCTCTATTGAACCTCCATGTGAAGTAAAGACCACATAGCTGTAATTGTTATCTGATGACACCTAGAAGCAGAGCCCAACTAAACTGAAGAAGAAAAGGGGGAAGAGGAAGAGAAAGAAGACAAAAAAGATAATTAAAAAAAATAAATTAAATCTCACTAAGTGGCTTTGGTTGGCTTAGCACTCACAATATACTCCAGGGTAACCTAGAGATCTGCTTGCTTCTTCCTCTTTAGTGCTAGGATAAAAGGTATGCAGGACCACACCCAACCTAAAATATGTATAATTTTAGTCTCTGTTTATACAACTTCCTATATTGCCATAGATTACCAACACACCAGCTGACACCAAAGCTACCACAGATTGGTAAGCTTTGAGTATAGAGGAAATGCCTGCTGGATACCACTGAGTTTGTGGGGAGAGCCAAGCAGCTTCCTGTCATATCAGTTGTGCCCATTCTAAATGAGCCAAGCTATAAACTTCAAACAAGCTTAACCAAAATCACTGGAGTAATCAGCAAAATAGGACCGCAAACAAGCCCAGTTAGAGTCAGCTAGTCTAGCACTGATCTGCTGAACCACCAAACTCATATAGCAAGTGGATGTTGATGGTTATCTATGACGAGGGTTTTATGATTATAACTCAGTGTTGTTCTACCAATACATAACTGATATATGATGATATAAATTAGCTTCTGCTGATAGTTACTGTTCTTTCAGTATTCACAGACAAGTAGGACTTCAGAAAATTCCATCAATTATAACTAATATCATCTGACAAAAATAACATTAAATTTGACCTTAATATTACTACCCAATATCTCAGTGGTGTCTTCCTGAAAATATGTTTTTCTTATTTTACTAAAATGATCAGTTTTAAATACTAAATGCCAAGAAATAACTATCTGTAATTATCAATGTTTATGCTCTATTTACACACATGCTGTGAGCAGAACACTTGGGGAAATACTCCAGTCTCAGGTTTTAAAATCTTCAACATTAACTACAAATTTCTGGTCACAAGAACCAAGAAGCCTGGAGTCCTGCCCCAGAGACTACCATGTTAGAGACCTAGTAATATGACCTCTGAAGATCTTAGGTTCTTTGGCTCTCTCAGATGTATTTATTCTCCATTGCAGCAATAAAAATTACTTATAAAGGATATAGAAGAATTCCCACAAATCTTCCCTAAAAGGATTTTATGATATGTAGCAATGGCAAACCTAGAGCACTTACAGCAGTGAAATGTTCTGTCTTTACTGTGTATGCAGTCTGATCTAGCCATGACATAGAGATTAGTCTCATAGAACAACTTCTTTTGTGTAGTAATATAATGAAATGTTCGGATTGGGAAGTATTTTGTTGATACTGATATGCAGCTCTTTGTTGGCTTATGCTGCTATTATTTTTATTTACATTTATACCCACTGAATAATTCACTTCTAATTGGCATGTAAATAGTACCTGACATCACTTTAGAAGACTGTTTGACTGTATTCTCTAAAGATAAATGTATGCCTACATTAAAACATGGCAGGCACATTCCAGTGGACTTCTAACCCACATGCACCATAGACTTATCCAGAAGTGTTCACACAATCCGTATTCATAATAAATAAAGCTAAAAATAACTCAAATGCTTTTAACCATGAAATGGATGGATAAATTATGATTTATTCACATAAGGCGATACCATAGTGCTGTGCGAATGAATTACTCACAGACCATACTTAATAACATGAAATATACATACATTTTTAAGGCAATGAATCAGGACACCTGTGATTCCATTTGCATCAAACAAAAAAATCACAGGCAAATTTATTTATGATCCTGGAAGAAAAGATAAGCAGTAATGACTGGAGGGAACATAAAGAGGGATGGGATTTCTGCTTATGATGAATCTTAATCTGCATGTTGCTTGCATGAATATGTTGCAATTTGAAAATTCAGCAAGTTCTACATTCATATATGTTTCACACATTCAATAAAAATGTTTACGTCTATTTTGTTTCTCTCTATCACAGAAGCACATCAAGGGTAGAATTCTCTTAGTTTAGGTATCGATACTGATTTGGGAAGAAATCAGCCGTAGTTCACTGGGGTCTGTAACATTTCCACCTCTTGTCAAGTTGGACATTCAAACACATCACTTTGAATTTTCTTCTGCCTCAACCCAAAGATCTAAAATTAATATGTCAATATAAAACACAATGCAACTTTTGAAACTCCCACAATCTTTTAAATATTCTAAAAGTTTAGACTATGGGATCCCCAGCTCTAACTAATATACCACCAATAAAACTTCCACACTTAAAACTTGGGGAAAAAATCACAGAAAAGAATGCAAAACATTATAGGAGTCAGAAGTTCCAGGATTCTTGATGTGAGATAATGCCCGTAAACCTAATAGGGAAAATGTACCCATGAAGTCTCAATAATATGGTTGCTTAAACAAAACCTGCACAGTGATAGCAATTGACATGCCAACAACATGGACAGTGGAAATCGTCACATGGTTTTACCCCAAGATGTAGAGCTACAGGTAGACAATGAATGCTGAGCTTCCAACGAGCTCCTGCATAGGTTGTTCAATCCCAAGTGGTTAGCCTTGAACACCTGTCCACAGGGGCAATAATAATTGTACTTAGATGTGTGTGTGTGTGTGTGTAAAACAATGATAATTAAAGAAGAAATGATGAATTTGAGACTAAAAAAGGGTAGAATGGAAGAAAAGGGAGGAGTTGGGGAGAAAGGTAGGGATGGGAGAGATGTATGTGACATGCTCATGTATGAGTAACAAAAAATATTTTTTATGATTTATTTAACATCCCAACTACAATTTTCCCTCCAGCCTTTCCTCCCAGTCGCCCTTACACATCCACTCCTTCTCTATTAAGGCAAGACCCCATGTTGCTGGTACCAATTTCTTTATCAGTTACTCTTCTGGTGTGGTGGTAATCTCCATGACTAAATTTAAAAGATGTGTGCAGCAAATGATTTATATGGATTGCAGGTTATGGTCTGTCACCAGAGAGTGTAGCATACCAAGTCATGGCCACTCTTCTCAGAAGAAAAGCAGAGCAAATCAAAAAAAACTAAATTCCAAAAATTGTCAAGTAGTAAATCCTAAAACATGGAAAACGAGCTTTTATTTTCCCTTGAAAATGAAATTTGATAACATTCACATTATTCCTGTTTTTTAATCACTTCATTGGATATCTCAATGGGATGCAAGGAGTTCCTGAGAATGTGAGAGCAGTAGACATCCATCACTAAGTTCCTTCGTCATCTTTCCTTCCAACCTTTTTAAAATCTTCTCTCCTTTGCTACTCTTCCTCGTTCTTTGACCTTCCTCTTTTTAGTGGAAAGTGACACTCACCAATACTGTGACTATGAGAGTTGACTCTACTCCTTTCTGAAAGTCTTCAGATAAGACCGATATTTGGGATGTGTTATTTAGCTCCCATAAAACCTAGGCAATGCCTCAATTGAAAGTGTGACTGTGAGGAAAGTAAGGATTTACCACAGCCTTGCAAATGGCAGCTTTCCATTTAAGCGAACATGTCAATGGACACTGCTTTCATACTAGATTTCTCTGGAAAACTAGAATCCACTTAAAAACAAGAATGCCACATTTTCATCTCTAACAGAGGACCCAGGCACTCGATATACTCTCATTCTTTTTTCTTTTCTTTTATTTATTTATTTATTTATTTAATTATTTATTTATTTTGGTTTTTCGATACAGGGTTTCTTTGTAGCTTTGTAGCCTGTCCTGAAACCAAGTCTTATAGACCAGGCTAGCCTGAAACTCACAGAGGTCCACCTGCTTCTGCCTCCCAAGTGCTGGGAGTAAAGGTGTGCACCGTCACCACCTGGCTGCTCTCATTCATTTAATACAGGCAGTTCTTCTAACTGCTTTATAGAGGGAACATACGAGTATCATTTTGAAAGTTGCTCACAAAGGAAACAAGTCTCAAGTCATCCACCTAAGGAACATATAGCCAAAGGATCTTCACCGGGTTTATAACACCACCAGTTACAGCTTATAAAAAACAAATCGTTTGTAGCAGGCCAGGAAGAAAGACAAAGCAATTGGCTTCAAGTGCCTGTCCTGACTTTTCTGGGGCCACAGAGCTACATGATCTGTCATCCAGCTGGGGAGACTATCTCACTGACCTCTTGCACCAAGGAATTCCTCTGGTTCTATTTCCAATGTTTTCAATTGTGCAAGACTGTTCCTGGGATAGAAGATTACTTAAAATGCCTGAGAATCTGTTGCCCTCTCTTAAGCTAAACCATCAATCTTTGAGTGAGAGATATTTCTCATCAGCGGTCAAAGTTCTAACCTTTGGGCAGATTTGAACAGACTAGTAGATTAGAACTCCATAGAGACGTCACCCGTTGTCCAAGAATGACGGAAGCAAAAAAAAAAAAGCGAAAAGAACTGGGCTGCATAATACTCTACACTAAGCTCATCATAACATCCAAGCCCAAACTCACAGCAAATGTGGAAATGTGGCAAATACAAAGATCATTCAGCAGCTCAATCTGCTTATAGTGATAACGGTTTCCTTCTCCTGCTTAGGACTCTGCCCATTTTTCATTCTCCTCTTTTACTTTTTGGGGTGTGTGTGTGTGTGTGTGTGTGTGTGTGTGTGTGTGTGTGTGTAAGTGCATACATCCATGTTCAAGCATTTGGGGAATCTACTTTTATTGTGCTCTGTTTTATTCCGATAAGACAAGATCTGCCCTTAAACTTGAAGCTCACCATATGGCCTAGATAGGCTAGCCAGCGAACTTTTGGAATCTGTCTGTCTCTCACCCCAACACTAAGGTTACCCCAATACCCCAACCCCATGCCCAACTTTGATGTAGATAATGGGAATTCAAACCCAGGTCCTTCCTCATGTTTGTACAGTAAATACCTCTCATTGACTCAGCCACCTCTCCAAACCTTCAGATTACTCTTAACCTCATTTCTTGATCTGTTAACCTGGAACTCTAGAAAATATTTTAAGTGTACTTGTATTAAATATGTACATTTGCTTTGTCATTATTCTCTAATCACAACAGCATAGTAATCATTTACATCATCTTCAGTATTATAATTAATCAAAAGATGAGTTAAAGTAGACAAGAAGATTAGTAGAGAATATGCAAATGACCTGAGCATTTGCAGACCTTGGTATCCATGAGGAATCCTGAACCTATTCTTTCAGATTCTGAGAAACTACTATATATTGCTGAGATGGGCCCTGCACCTATTTTTTAGACTTCAATATTAGGAGGCTTTTCAGTATTAACGTAACAAGGGAAGAGGAAAGAAACAAGAAAGAGGCCAGGGTTCTCCTCTCAGCCTTCTCTGACTGGTTGTTCAGGAAGCAGCTAGGGCTTTCTCATGGTGCAGGTGCCTGTCAGAAAGGCTATTAATGGTTCCACTTTGGTTTGGGGGCCTCAGATCCCAGCATGGTGGGTATTCTTTGTCTGTGGGTAGTATCTGGCTTTGGTGGTATAAACTGAGTCTTTATTCTGTTGATCTTCACATTGCTTCACCAGCCACAGCAAATAGTTAGCACAATGAACACTTCGTTTAGGTGTCCCAGTTTGCTTTCTAGGAGAACTTGCCTCTTCCAGAAGTCACTAATTGCCAACTGATCCAGATTTTGCAGGAGGGACTAGACACTGAGGGGAGTAGGAAAGAGAAACTATCCCAACTCCAGACATCAGCTGTCCTTAACAGAGAGCTGCAGACAAGGTAGTGTCCTCGATATCACCATGTGATTTAATTCTAACCAGAACACCATGAGATATAGTTCACAAATATTTGAAGTTTTCAATTGAATTTTTAACAAATAGGAGGATACAGTGCAGGAAGTTTAACTGACTTGTCTAGAACCATGTAGTTGGTGAGCTAAGGACTAAGCATTCAGGATAAGATCACAGGGCCCTCAAGTTAAATCACTGCCCGGAAATGAGTCAAACCAAAGAGACATAAAGTAAGAGGTAATATTGCTATTAATAATGGAGCATAAAATAGCACTTCTCTTATGCCTTTTATCCAGTGTTTCCTGGTTGCATTTATAGCATGTCCTGTGTGTTTGTCCCAGGAAACCAGTCACTCCATAATGGGGACAGTGCAGGAGTGAGTGGTGTTAATGGGGAGAAAGGATAATTAGCAGCAGGGGGGGGGGGGATCTGTTCTGTTATCAGAGCTTCTGGTGATTTTTCAGGCCTGATGACTTTGCAAGGCTGGAGACTTGCTTCCTCAGGAAGAGGGAGAGTGACAGAGACATTTCCTCTCTGGAGACAGGATTTAGCCAGACCCTGGTCATAGGGGAGGGACTTCACCCGGGCACAATCCAGCCTGTAGCTCTAGCGATTGCACTCTAATAATCAAAAGCATGCTTTCCACATTTCTATGGCCTCATAATGTGTTCGGCAGTGGAAAACGACATGTATGGAACATTTAGGTTAAATGAAAATACCCAAGACAATACCAGGAAAATTGGTGAACATAGTGGAAACAAAGAAAGGTATACTAGAAAATACTTTCTGTCTCTTGTTTGTTTTCTTCTCCTTGAAAACCATTTGTATATTATTATGTATGTGGACATACTCATATCAGAGGACAACTTTTGGAGTTGGTTCTCTTCTTCCACCTTTACATTGGTTTCAGGGATTGAACTCAGGTCATCAGTCTTCAAGGTCAGAACTTTACCCACTGAGCAATCTCACTGGCTCATTCTCTTAAATAAGGATGCTAGGTGTATGTCTGAAAGAGACACATTTGCACAAACTCCCCTGTCAAATTGAGAACAAATCCAACTCAGCTAGCATAGAAGAAATAAAAAATGCTAACAACTCAACATCTGATGCTAGATTTTAGGAACTATTATACTTCAGAACTAGAGTGTCTTTCACAGACATTCTCGATGTATTTCTTTGAAATAGAATCCACCAAAGTAACCCAAGATGCCAAACAGTTTTGCACAGCTCCAGGCTACTTTATACCTCTCTGACCAGTGCCAGTGGACAGATAAAATCTCCTATACCCACATCCTTTTGTACTTCACCACAGACTTCCTAGTCATTCAGCAAAACTACTGTTTTATTGTAAACGGATGAGTCTGGGTCCATGTTCATCTGACCAGTTATGCTAGCACCCTGGGATATAGGCATAGAGTTACATGATCAGTAAAACAATAAAAGACTTTAAGAAACATATAAATAACTTTCTTAGCAGAGAGAGAGAGAGAGAGAGAGAGAGAGAGAGAGAGAGAGAGAAGATACTGGACAGCATAGCAGCAAATGACTAGGAATGGGCAAAATAAAATGTTTTAAACGTATGAAGTTTCAATAGATGATCTGGTGGGTTGTTTTAAACAAGGTAGAAAGCAAAACCAAAAACTGTTTGTTCATTTGTCTCACCTTCCATTCACCAATGTGATAGACATTTATTTATTTATTTGACCTACTAGCAAGACTTGATTCTTTTATTATACATCAACACTCTCTCTCTTTTCTACTCACTCTAGGAGATGTTTCCAAACTCAGAGTATCATGGAATAAAACTCAAGACATGCTCGGTACTGTGACCCAAACCTCTGATCTCAGAACTGGGAAGGCTAAGGCAGAAGACTGTCTTTGAGACCACCCTAGGGTGTACAGTGGGTTCTAAGCCAGCCTGGAATACAGGGTGTAAGATCCTGCCTCATAAAATATTCAAAATTTCAGGTTAAAAGGATGTGTCACAAGAATAATAAAAAAACGAAGGCTCTGACATATTGTCTCTTTTGTCCTTCTGAAATATTTTGCTAATTTAGTCTATATTCCTTTCTCATATAGATTTAATAATAATATTTAATAACATTCTTTTCTAAGGAACTGTCCCCCAAATTAAGTTGAATTGTACTAAGAAGTAAATAAAATTTCTGGGACTAAACAGTTCTTTTCTCTGCAAAAGTTACAGGAATAATTAAAATTTTCAATGTTCTACAAATAAATTTTAAAAATGGAGATACATCCGTAGTGCATGGATCTATTCATTGAGTCATAGATATTAGAAAAAGAAATGGAAAAGAAGAAAGAGCCACATCCCCTATATTCTGCATCCCCTACTCCACATCCCCTACTCCACATCCCCTACTCCAAGTCAGGGGGATCATATGGCAGTTGACCCCCAACTGTAAAACTCCCACTCTCATGTCAGTTACAGTGCTGGGGACAGACCAGACTGGAAAAGAGAAGCTCCTTCTTTCAAACACAAGGATGTTGTAATGCCTCAAAAGAGAAAAGCACACTTGCCCTATTTTTCTTTCTGTCCAGAGAACGAGGTTGGCAGTACCTCAAAGAGAGGGTGGCAGTGCCAGAATGACCATGATTTTCACTGTCAGAAAATGTTGTAGCCAATGTTATTCATAAGTAATTATGTATTGTCACAAGACCATCACCTTAACAGCCTTCTGACTCATTGACGACCAGTAGTATCAATGACAATATACTTGAAATTACTCCTTTGTGACTATATATATATATATATATATATATATATATATATATATATATATTTCTTCCTAAAATAAATGTATAAATTTCTTAAGCTGCAATCATAGTTCCAAAGAGGATCATATTTTTTTGAAGAAAGTGTCACAAGAAACAAGGAAGCTAAATGAGGTGGTAATCTGGAATCCCAGCACTTGGGATGCTGAGGCAGGAAGATCACAAATTTCAAACTAGCTGGGCTACAAAGCAAGAGCCTGTCTCAAAGAAGAAATATTTAAAAAGCAGCAGTTCTGCCCACAATCCCTTTGTGACTTTGTACTGCGCCATGATACTTTATGCCCTCCTTAATAAGTTAGGTGATGGAGTTCCCTAAGGTGAAGGAGGGCTCTCATTGCCTAACTGCTAGGAGTTGGGATCTTTCAATAAGTTACAGAAGTGAGCTGTTCATCTTTACTATGTGGATGGTAGGAGTGGGTGTTTAGCTTGAAGGCGATAATTCAAAAAGACACCTTCTGTCCTGAGTAGTGATGAAGGAGGTAGCACTGCTACTGCAAGTGAGACTTTTAAATCACCTTTCTGGAAATTCACTTAGTCCCCATCACACTGTAGGACCTACGATTCATTTGCATAAAAATCATAGAGATAGTATGTTCAAAAGGAGAAGGGCTGTAAGGGCAACAAGAAAAATTACTGCAAATCACACAAAATTAGGGTGAGGGATCCCTGTGTCTATAGACAAGGCTTCTTCCCATACATGCCCCTTCTCATCATACAGTCAACATAGCGCAGAAATTAATTACTTCTGAGATGCCGTGTTATAGCTTCCAAGAACACAGCTGACAGGCACTGTTTTATGACAATAGTTCCTCCTGCACACACAGAAAAACTACATATCCCATGCTCCCCTGCAATAAGGAAGACTAGTCATGTAACTAAGTGTCTGCCAATGTAGTGTAAGCAAAGGTACAATGTGCCAGTGGTGGCATGCCCATAAGAGCCTCCCAAGGAATTGTCCTGATTCTCTTTTGTCTCTGACAATATCTAAATGTTGAGAATTTATTCAAGCAATAAGAAGCTACAGTGGAAAGAGTGTTATCCCCAGAAGACCTCCCTGGATTGTGAACAAACACATTGTACCCTCTATCTGCAAAAAATAAAGCTACTGTGATAAGCTTCAGAGACTAAGGAGACCAGTGCTGCTTGACACAGCAAGCTAGTGTTACTGCAACCTCCCTTCTCTCAGTCCCACAAAAAAAATATTTTTAAGAACAGAGAATATCTAAACGAAGATGTTTCAAGTATCAGTAAATGCAACTCAACTTGTCTTTTAAAACAAATCAACTGCATATCTCGTTTTAGAGCAGCTGGTCAAAATTATAAGGCAATAAATAAGTGTCAAAGCTACTCTTTTTAACACATTGTTTTATTTATTGTGAGTGTGTGTGTGTGTGTGTGTGAGAGAGAGAGAGAGAGAGAGAGAGAGAGAGAGAGAGAGAGAGAGAGAGAGGCAGGTGTAGTGCATGTGCAAATGCCATCATGCACATGTGGAGGCCAGAGAACCACCTGTAACAGTCCATTATCTCCTACAATGTGGGTACCAGGGGTTGAACTCAGAGCTTCAGTCATGGTGACAAATACGATTCCTTACTGAGCTATCTCTCCAGACCTCAATACTACCTGTATGCCTCAAACCATAAGTAAATGCAAACTACCTCCTAAATTACAAAGATATGATATCATCCCCAGGAATAACTTAATAATTCCTTTGAGACTACGGGTCCCCCTAAAGCAATCCCAGTGTCAGTGATCCTGCATTAGAATTGCATAAAATAGAATTCCCTGGTTTCATATCTAAGGATAGGAACTGACAAGATCTAATTTATGGGCCTGAAAAAGCACAATGTTGTCATTAAAAACTGAGGCTGGCCACATCATAGATCATATGATAGCAATAATTATCCCAATAAAAATAATCAATGGATGCTGGGATGAGTGGTAAAAGGTGATAGAGATACACCATAGCAGAAGACAGCATCGTTAAGCAATGTATAGCAATAATCTACAGATAAAATTCTAATAACCTCTATAATCAATGATGAATATTTGAAGAAAATCAACACAACTCAATAGTCTAAAAGTGTCTCCCCTAAATTATCAACTAATTCCAAAAGAACTGTGAAGGAGACAACGTTTAAACGTGCCCAGCAAACACGTTTAAGCAAGTGAGCAAGGAGAACATGAAAATGTATACTGAAGAAACACAATGTGACTTCTGTGACTTTGTGAGATTATGCCACAAGTGCATAATCTAATCAGGATCATAATCATACAATCTAATCAGGAGAGTGGAGCAGTTAGTCTCTAACTGAAAGAAAGTCTAAAACCATATGCTACCACTCACAAAGGCTGGTAAGTCGTGGAGCACAGGGAAAGACTAAGTGAGGGATAGCCATAGATGGGAAGAGATTACGAGTTCTCAGCAAATAAAAGCTGTGTGGATCCTGGGGTTTATATTGAAATTTTAAAAGCTCAGAAAGAAAACAATGAAATTCTAATGCATGCACTTAAGAGAGTATCACTAGCGTTAATTTCCTAATTTTGATAATTTCACAGTTTTCTAAGCTGTTGTCACACAAGGTCTCTGCATGCAGGGCAGACAGGAGGTTAGTATGATTTCTTTTTGCAGTTTTTCTGGAAGTCAAAGGATATTTTCAATCATCTTTAACAACAGGAAAGTCCATAATCCTAGCACCTGGGAGGCTTTGGCAGGGTCTTGGGTTTGAGGCCAGCCTGGGCACAGAATGAGACCCTGTCTCTAAAACAAACAATCACCACCAAAACAAAAGGACATCATACTCACACAGTTCCAATTGTTTCCCTACTAGTCACTCATCTATGAGTGGTCAACACCTGCAGACTGAAGAATCCTGATCATTACCACCTTAATCATGATCAAAAGTACAATCACCATTGACAGGGAAAGTATAAAGTAATCTATGGTGAAGAAGCCAGGACAAACACGAATTGGACAGCATTCTTCATAACTTTTTGAATTCCCCAAAATATCAAGGTGTTGTGGAGACAAGAGAGACAGAGGAACATCCTAGACTACAAGAGACAAGAAGGACATGGCAACTACATACTGGACACAATCTGAGCCAGAGTTCCTCTTCATTATAAAAAAAATAAGTAAGGTGAATTTGGAATATAGTCTGCAGATTAGATAACAGAACTTCATTACTCTGAACATAGATTTTAATGATTCTGCTAGAGTTATAGAACAGAAAGTCCTTTGGCCTTATGAAATGACTAGAAGGAAAAGAGGCACTAATGAGCAAATATGCCAGAAATACCGTCTATACACAATCACAATATGTGTATGTATTTTAAAAGGATGATATATCTAGCTGAAGGACACAATAGTTTTTGTCATGTTTTGCAGATTTTTTATAAGTCAGAAATTATATCAAAATAAAATTCACAAAAAAATTCACAATAAGGAATAAATTTTTCCAAAGCATATTGTGTTTATTCAAGAACCTAGGGTTGCTTTGGGTAGCAAAATAATAGGTAGATCAAGTATTGCACGTTAGATATGGCAGAAATTGTGCTTTATTTCTTACTTGGGATATACTGAGAAATACTGTGGGAGTTACCATAGAAAACTTTTATGAAGAAAGTTCATTTAGATGATGGAGAATGAAAATGTATATTAGAAAAAAAAAGGAAGATGCTGATCTCCCAGGGAGAGCATCCAGGGTCAGGGGTGGTGAGGATGCCCGGGTGAGTTTTCTGATGAGGTGATCAGACAGGCTGGATACATTTCATATACAGATGTTTAAAATAACATGGAGCTTTTCTCATGGAAGATAACTGTTGCCAAAATCATACTGGTGATCTTATGAAATATTTTGGCTTCTATATTTCCTTATCTTTAAGAAACAGAGGATGATTAAAAAGCTTTTTATGTAGGTAAAAATAATATGTGAAGTATTCTACAGATAGTAAATCTAAGATTGCACCAGAACAAAGAATATAAAGGTAGAAAAATCCCTCAGTGTATTTCCACGATGATGAGGTGATGATGGAGGGCAATGGGTCCTGGAAATGGAGGAGTTAGCATGAAATTAATATATAAAAGATGCCAAAACCTGCAGAACTGTGTAGCAAAGAAAGCTGTTGACTTCCTATCATCAACGTTCAAAATTCAGAGCATTTGGTCACCTTTATCTTCTCAGTTTACATAGGTATTTTTTTAACACTGAGGAAGACAGCCTTAGAGTATAAATCTGCCTTTTTTCTGTGGTTCACTTCCTGGTGCCATACTCTACAGATATACTTCAACCATTAAAATAAATGCAGATATTTGCCCTTGAGAAATAATTAAATACTTTAACAGACACAAAGGACCTTAAGACAAGAAGGAATAAACAGAGAAAACCACATTAATTGACATTGGCTGATAAGTGAGAGAGGTGCCTATTGATAGCCAGGATTGAAAGTAATCAGAGAATTTCAGTGAGGTCTGCTCACTCTGAGAAGCAAGTTAGGGCAAGGTGCTGGGCCCTCAGCTAGAGAAAGCACAGCAGTCACAGGAGTAATGAAGGCAACACATGGATCAAAAATTGAGGAAGAACCCCAAACTCTGAGGGTTATTTCCACAAGGCTTCCAGTCCAAGCTACAGAAGAACAAATTTGGTGGAGAATGAAATATAGACAGAAAAGCAGCTTGAACTTTCCTTGAGCTGCTTCTTATTTAGGAGAGCGAAACATCTGGAAAGGCCACAGGAAATCTTCACAAGTGTTAGGCATAGAAGTCAAGAAGAAATCAGTTGTTTCAAAGCAAAGTCCATTCAGCTTCATTCCCCTTTAAAACAGGACAATTGAACCTACCATCTTGAAGACAGCGAGGCTAAAATAGCCAGTGAGGTATGTTTCAATGTCCTGTGCACAGCTCCTCAAAATTCAGGTCAGCAGTGGATGACTCCAGTAAATCAGGGCAGTTGCACCTCTCGATCCACAGCACTTGAGAGAGCATGCTCAGGACCTGGGAGGCTCAGGCCAGACACAGCTAAGGAACTATGGGCAGCTGGTAGCTATTGGAGAGGTAAAGTTGGTTTTCCTGAAGGTGAGGGGTCCTGGTGGGTTGAGCACCCTACCTTTGGGTGAACACCACACACCCAAAGGTATTATGGGTAGCAAAAGCTGTACTCCAAGTGTTTTAAAAGAGATAGAGAGTGAAAGAAAGAGAGAGAGAGCCAAAGGGAGGACACAAAGTTGGGTAAGTATGAAAAAGGGAGCCAGATTGGGGGGGGGGGGGAATGAGGGGATAAATATTATCAAAATGCACTGTATGAAATTCTCAAAACTAATAAATATGGAAAAATACACTTATTTTTACTTTTTTTTAGCAAAGCCACAATTTGTTTCAAGTCATTTACACTATGCCCTCAGTTTCCTATTTTTTGAACATTTGAAACTATTTAAATATGCATTGGTAGGAAAACCCAAAGGTTTGTACGTATTGATTATGTTTCCTCAAAGGATCTATAATTTTGCCTAAAACTTCTGAGTTCCTTCTCTTTTGTCAGTTTTAAAAAAACTTGACCTTGACAGTAGTCTAACAGTGTGAGATATGATGACTGTAATTTACTGATCTTATTTCTCTACATTAAAAATAATTCATGTTAACCTAAATAAGCAAAACTCGAATTTTTAAATTGTAGATTGAGACAGAGACTCTCAGAGTTCAAGGTGACTTACGAAAGACTAGAACTATCACTAACATTAGACCGCTAACCACTGTCACCTTTTCTGAGATATAATCTATGCACATGGATGCTGAGCCTATAAAATGTTCTCCTTTAAAAGCTGAGTTCATGAGCTACTGCTTTTCTCTTTTCTGTGACTGAACACCTGACAGGAAGCAACAGAAGTGAGAGAAGGCTTATTTTGACTTACAGCACTAGGCACTACCGTCCATCACAGCAAGGAGTCAAGATGTGGGGTGGAAGGCAGTTGGCTACACTGTGTCTTGATATGAAATGCAAAGAATAGATAGGAAGTGAGATCGGACTATTACAAGTTTGTCCCCAGTGACATACATCCTCCAGCAAGGCTCTACCTCGTCAAGGTTCCCCAAGCCTCCAACCTAGGGCCACCAACTGAGGACTAAGTCTTCGAACTTGACCAAAAGAAGATATTTATATTCAAACCACAAAAACAAGTTTCAGCATTTAAGCAACATCATCCTTCTTTAGAGAAAAGTGTGGTGGGGGCACTGCATAAAGCCTACTCTCTATAGAAAGATCCGAGTTCTCCATGTGTGTACCTGCCCCATCAGTCCCTACTGACTTAATCCAGGCTTGAAACTCAATTATGTACCTGCTGAACCCTCCAACCACTTCAATCGATGGCCTCTTTCTAGATCTTGCTAATGAGGGTGGATAAAAATTATCACTCTTGGGTGTTTGGGAAACAAAACAACTTCGGAGAACTTCCCTTGGAAAATAAGGCAATATTCTATCTTCCCAGGTTTTCCTTGTTCATCAGGAAAGATGGGAAAGCACCATCTTTCATGTCTCTAACTCCCACTGTTGAGTGAATTGGACCAGAGCAACAAAAGCTGTACATATATTATTTTAAACCATTGTGTTTGGGCACTTGATGGAGTTTCTTACTGCCATCACCACACACACTTGAAGGCAGAAAATACACAGAATAGCATACCATCTAAACTTCTAGCATTGGCCATACTGTTCAATTAAAATTCGAGGCATTGATCCTCCAGTTGTTCTCTTTCATTTGAACATTGTTTGGAGAATCCTGAAGTAAGTTGTATCTATACCATAGGCATTTTATGTGTAGGAGACATTAAAAGTGTCTTAATATGGATATATTAAGAAGCACAATCAGATGACTGCAGTATGGCAGGAGATTCTCCCTAACAATCACTCAGCAAAACCTGAGGGACTGCCTGAGATGCATCTGCCTTTAGATCAACTCTTATGAAACTGGGAGAATGGCATCTTGTGGATCAATACATTCTAAGCTCTCCAAAGCAACAAACTGAAGTGATTTGAGCTTTTCAAACTTCTGCTCAAGTTAGTTTGACAATAAACACTCCTATCTATAAAATTAACACAAATTACCATACAAGACACATGCTATAGGGTCTTGGCTCTTCCAAGTGTAACCCATGGACCCACAGCATCAGCATTACCGGGGAACTCAATAGAAATGCCGGTTTTCAGGCACTGCCCCTGTGCTCCTAAGAGAATGTTCACCTTAGCAATATTCCCTGGGAACTTCAGTACGCCTGAGTGCTGCTCTGAGGAAGAATCTTTCACTTAGGCATTTGAACAAGATTCATATGTCTCAGACTCCCTGAGAAATGCCATGGTTCAGCTCACTTTTATCCATGATAAAATAAATGGAAGGCTTTGGCTGTATCCGTATATGTGGAGCTGGCAGAACCTGGGAGTGAAGAAGTCCAGATTCCTAATTCTCTTCTTCATGTTGATACCCTAAGGCCCATTTTCTTCTGCAAGGAAATCTTAGAAGGAAATGACCAGAAGCAGTGGCTTAAAAGTCAAAATCTCCCCTGGGCTTGCAAGTTTCTCTCCCCTGTTCACCAGCTGGTGTGAGACAGAGCTGAGCAAGGCAGGGTCGGGGCTTCCCTGTTGACTCTTGCAGGTGGAATGTGCCCTTTAACAAGTCAACACTAGTGTCAGGTAGGTAAGGGCCCACTTCCGGTGAGTCAAGGCCACACAGTAATTCCTTAGCTAATTCATTTCCTCCATACTAGTCCCAAATCTGACACTGAAGCCTTGGGTTCTACCAGCCATGCTTTTACATTGTAGTGACCTTTGCTGTTCATAAGACCACATTACTAGCCACCCCCAGCCCCACCCGCACCGTGAGTATGGATGGTGCTGCCCAGGGAGGCTAAGTTTCCTTTGGAGTGCAGGGAATGGAGATCCAGGAAAACAGAGTGCCAGCTTTTTGGGAGCCTGCATTCCTAGCCAGATACTAGTCTTGCTAAACACTAAGAAATAGCCTCCCTGATAGAAACTTTGCACCACTCAAATACTGAAGCGGAAAATAAAATTGTATATACCTTTTAAGTAATCAGTTGTCAAAAATTGCCTCAGAAATTTACATCGAAGAATTTTCAAGGCTTTAAGAGTTGTTTTTTTTCCACCAACTCAATTCACTGCATTTCAAATAATAAAAAAATTCAACCACTTCTCAGCTGGAGAGTTCCAGCCAAGGCCAGCTTGGGTAACATTGCTGTGCCCTCATGTGTGGCAAGCTGGTTGAACAAGGAAGGCCATCTTCACATAGTAGGTGATCTGACCAGTACTTGATTGTCAAGCTGACGAGTCCAGCGTTCTTCCCTTGGCAGTGTTAATGGCCCAGAGAGCAGCAAGAGCTAGCCCCATGCTTACCTCAGCTTGCTATTGTGTCTCAACAAGAGAAACTCGCTCAATTTATTGAATCCAAGAAAATATTGTAGGCTATGAATACTACCCGATGATCTCCCTACTTCATTAATATGTGATAATTGAATAGCCTAAGCTAAGCAGTATTGTCAGCAAAGTAGTTAAATCGTATAATGGTGGCCAGAGTATTCTGGGACTGAAGCAGCAGTAGATAATCATACCTTCTACATGATTTTGATCTTTAGGACATAAACAACTGTCAAGAGTAGCTCACAAACCCATGATATGGATCTGAATAGAACTAACAACGGAGTATAAACAAAAATCAAAAACTTAACCTAATTTTTATAAGTACTAGAACAATTTAAACCACAAGCAAATGATGGAATGGAGGATACTGTTAGGATGATACTACAGCAAAGATTTGTTGCTCTATCCAGTTCTGTGGCTTCTATGTCTCTTGCCTGTCAGATACGCTTATGAGAGAGAACGTTTCAACATGAAGATACTTGATGCTTTCAACAATATTACACAGATAATGCTTTTACTTTTGCCTTGGATGGCCATTTAAAGCATACCCTGAAAGTAAATAAGGATTGTGTCTGGGGATGCAGTTCAGTGTTAAGTACTAGCTTAACCTGTGGAAATTCCTCGGTGTGATCCTGAGCATCATCCCCATACAAAAATACACAAGTTGTGTTAAGAAATAGAAAACCGATGTCTAATTTCTTCTCCTGAGCTTATTTCTCTGTCTAAAGTGAAGTAAAGATAAGTTTGGTATTTCCCATAAAAGACTTTACAACTTCAGTTTCATTGCAGGAGAAGCACAGATGTCATGCAAGGTAGATTGTGTACCAGTTTTGTTTATCTGTGGCATAAAGCTTGTCATATTCACTGGAAATACCATAGCTAATTCACTTGGCTCTAGCACTCAAATGCACTACTGGGTACCAAATAAAAAGGTTGCAGGCATCTAGACCTTTCATCAAAAGCAGGGAATATATCATTCTTTAAGCAGTAGAGTTTGAAGTCTATCTATATATCATCTATCTATCTATCTCTCTATCTCTCTATCTATCTATCATCTATCTATCTATCTACCAGCAATTTATTAAGCCAGTATGAATGACATATCTTTACAGTATACAAGAGCATTATCTCACAGCACATATATCTATCTGTCTATCCATCTATTTTTATTTTTCTGTGTAGCTCTGACTATCCTATTACTCACTTTGTAGACAAGGCTGGCTTTGAACTCAGAGATTCACCTGCTCTGCTTACCAAGTGCTGGGATTAAAGGCATGCACCACCACATCTGGCCTGAGTTTGAGATATTGACAACTCATAAATATGGTATTTTATTCATATTGGCTCTATTCTACCCACACAGAACAAAGGTAGGGTCCTCTGATTGATGAACATGTATGAATGCCTGGATCTCATATCAAGGGAGAGACAGCTGAGAGAAGATCTAAGCTGCCTGCATCATCAGCACATCATACAACAGATTTCCAATCCTTCCATTGAATTCTAACAAAGGAGGCTTCTCTTCCACACACTGTCCCCAAAGATTTAATGCAAATATCACCCACCTTTCCACTGCAAAGAGACCATAGCAGGCAGTGCATTCCACACCTTGGAGGAGAAGCAAAAAGTTTCTGGTTTGGTACTAAAGTTTACATAGCTAGCCAAATGACATTCCAGAGTGCATAATTTTTAACGAAGTAGATGTCAGGCAATTTTGAAAGGCCCTGTTCTACCTGGAATCTTGGCAATACTAACCATCAGACTAAATATGTTCATATGTAAACAGAAGTAATCATGTTTGTAGCATATGATGCCCAGAAACATGCTTATAAAAACATACTCCCAAGTTTCTAAGCCAAATAAAAACTTCACATATAGATGCAAATACCAGACTCACTTATCACAATGGCAATGTGTTTGTTTGTTTAGAAACACAATGCTCACTGTGAATATTCTCGGTCCCTCACTCCAGTTCTCTTTAGTGGGATGTTCTACCCATCGTTCAGGTGTTATAGGCATCTTATAATTAATCCATTATGTATAAAGTTGTCCTTGGAGAAACCATGAAAATCTGGCCTGAAAGGCTTTATTTTCTGCTTTTGGTGGCTATGGAAAGACAGTTAATGTTTGACATCAAATTTAAAAAGGAAAAAAAATAACAATTTTGCTGCCTAAAGGTGTGGTCATGGGATGAATAACCAGCTAAGGTTTTCTTAGTAGTTCCTCTGGCCTATTTTATTTCCCTCACTCACTTTCTCCTAGTACCTTTCTCAATAAATCACGTGTGCCTAATCCTTGTCTCAGATTCTGTTCCTAGTGAACCCAGCCTAAGGCAACATCACTTCATCCCCAGTCTTTTAGGCAATTGGGATACGAAAGTCTGATGCTCTTAGTCTAACTCCAACTTATAACTTAAAAAGTCACTGTTAAAGGATGTCTGTCACATAAGAACATTTACTATTGATAATACTCCTGATGAGATTTCTGCTTCCCACTCCGTCACCCTGTCACTCAGTTAATTGTGTGTGTGTGTGTGTGTATGTGTGTGAATGTATATGTTTGTATGTGTAATTGTGTAATTTACTATATTAATCTATTATATATAATTTATCATATATAAATTGTTACATAATTTATTATTATAATTCGTTATACAAAATATTATACATAATTTCTTACATAGCTGTTTCATTTACTTGATTCCCATTGCAAGAACAGTGTGATAGACTTCAAAAAGAACCAAAAGAGCACTTGTCATTTTAAATATACTTATTAAATTACCCAGCCTTTGTTAGAAAAATAAAAAGTCTTTTAAAATGATTGTTTGGAATCAGTAATCTTTCTTTAACTTTAAACCCACAAACATTCCGATGAGGCTGTCTGGCCCTGGAAAATGCCCCATAACTTGACCACCTTTTGAAACCAAGGGAGCCAACCAGTGTTGAATACACTGCCTCAATGGGGAGAGAATGTCAACCATCTCCGTTTCCTCTCCCTCTAAGTACTTTTAGAGCACACAACATCTTTTCTCCTGCCTCACACAACTCAATTAGTGCTTTTTATATACATGATTTTTTTTAAATAAGAAGTAATTATGATGTGGAATTCCCCTCTATATGCCATGACTATCTTTTATTACCATTGGTTAATAAAGAAACTGTTTTGGCCTATGGCAGGGCAGAATATAGCCAGGCTGGAAGAGATATATAGAGAGAGTAGGCAGAGTCAGTGAGACACCATGAAGCTGCTGAAGGGGACAGATGCCAGAACCTTACTAGAGGCAAGCAGAGGCGCAAATCCTTTAAGAGAAGGCTTCCTGACTCAGCATTAGCAGCAAAAACTATAGGGATTCTTTAAGAGATGACTTTCTAGTTCTTACTGGCAGCACAAACTCTGGCTATTTTGGGGTGTCTTGCACTAAAAGGGTTTTGTGAACAGTGTGCTACTAGTTGCTAAATGGCAACATAGACCCTCTGTGTCCCTGGAGTTGGGGAAGTAAGCATGGTTCACAGAGGCAGTGAACATACCTCCGCCATGTTGGACAGGGTAGAGCCAACAGGCATTGCTGTGGAGTTGGTCCTAGCTATGCCTGCTTAACTTTATTTTTTTTAAAAAAAAAGAAAGGCATTCCTGGTCAGAAAATGATTACAGATGTGCAATAAAGAAATAAACCTCTAAATGAGTCAGAGTGTCTTTTAAAATATATGTAGATTTAAGAAAAAGATAAGAAAATGAGGATAGGCAGTTATAGAAAGAAATGGTTTTAAAAAATAAAACAACATCTTTTTTAGTTTTTTTTTCAAGACAGGGTTTCTCTGTAGCTTTGGAGCCTGTCCTGGTACTAGCTCTTGTAGACCAGGCTGGCCTTCAACTCACAGAAATCCACCTGTCTCTGCCTCACAGTGCTGAGATTAAAGGTGTGTGCCACCACTGCCTGGCTAAAACAACATCTTTAGACCTTGGACTTTCCACAGGGCAGGGAACCCTGACTGCTCTTTGGACTGGAGAGGGAGGGGGAGAAGAGTGGGGGGAGGGGAAGAAGGGTGGGAGGAGGGGGAGGGAAATGGGAGGCTGGGAGGAGGGGGAAACTTCTTTTTCCCTTTTCTCAATAAAAAAAAAATCTTTAAAGACACTGAAAAAGTAATATAAAAGAGTACAGACAGTCATAGATTAAAGGAGTAAAGAAAAATAAGCCAAATAAGGATGCAATATGCACAGAGAGTCTGAATTATGTATATTTTGTGTTTTATTTTTAATTTTTTGACTTCAGAGAGACATTTGATTCTAGGGACTGCTAAGTTAAACCAACATATATATTTTACTTCAAAATTTGAATTTGAATCTAAGGATACGTTACTTTGGAAAAGAGGTTCTGCTTTTGTTTCCACAGAAGATGGAAACCTACAAACTCCTTCCAGGCTAATGTGGTTTGGTGGAACAAGACCCCCAAAAGTTCTCTGTAAATCCTAAAAATACTTTACCCAACAAAGAGCAGGAAACAATTTGAAGAAAACTATGCTCAAATTCTCAAAATGATTGTTTATATATGATATAGAGATGAATACTTTACATTGGTATGGATCTTGGTCTATTGATACAAATTTAAGGTTGATTGTTATTACACTGTGTATGTGTATTTCTGCTCTTACTTAAGGTATTGTGTTTTTGCAGTTCATTTAAAAATGTGTTGTATAATTTTAAATTATAGATTAATAAGTAGAAATTTACAATAGTTAAACTTATAGTCATATTAGTGAGGTTTTATACAGAGATATATTTCAGATGGATAGGTATTCTTCAAACCTTTCAAAGACCTACAGAAAATGGCATTTAAAATGTTTTAAGAACTTAGACTTTTCTTGATGTGAGACATGTCTGCGCCTGGCAACATCAGTTAGAGAGGTTGATGGGCATCAAAGAGGTTCCTTATGGAGTTTGCTAGCCATTTGGGCAAGGAACTGATATTCCCTGGACTCTTTGATGGTATACTGTATAAACTGGACATGCAGGACCCACAGAAAAATGCCTGATGAATTTGCCTAAAGAAGGTGAGATAGCTATGTGCACGCAGGCACCATGACTCAACTTTAGGCTAACCTTTTCCCCTCTCTTCACCAGAAGTAGAAATGAGAGGAATAGGCGTTAGGATGTTGGTGCATTTTTGCCACATTAGTCATATCTATCTATCAGCGGTGATGTTCACAGAATGGTCTCTGTGTTCCAAGAATGTCTGCTAGTTCTTTGAATCCATCACCTCGTGCTAGTTGTATTTCCATGTCCTTTTTGCAGATGAGAAAACTTCATATCCTAGGATTCCGTGTATGAGCACTTGCCACACTAATCTTTCTCATCTAATGATTGGGAGCAAATTATTATTTTAAAAAGTTTAAATTTGATTTGTAATATGTTACACTACATCCACAGTCAGGCTGTCTATTCAAAGCACATTTATAGTACTCGAACGACAACCCTTTAAAGGGCTAACTAAGTAGCAAGGCAATGCATGGTGTTTAATTATAACAGCAACATTATAACTATCACCTCCCTTAATAAACTGAAGAAACTGGGGATTAGCATTTATGTAACTTGACTGGTTTTAGATATAGACCTGCTCCTAATATTTATGGGCCCAGGACAAGAAAACAACAGAGGCCACCCTTTTGGTTATGTCACGATGATTTCCATCGCCATGAGGGACAAAGCAAAATGCAGACATTTCAGGCTACCTGCCGGACCTTTGTTCGCATCTTGCCACTCTACAAATACCTTTCCCTTATCTACTCCCCTGGCCTAAAAGCGCATGGACCAGCGGAGTCCCCCCAGGAGATAAACCAGAAGAAAATATCCCTGCAGCTCCTACAAATGTCTCAGGGAAATTTCAGCAGTGTCTATTGCCCAGATATATGATCTGAAAGGGAGAGTGTGCGTTCCACATGGGTAGGTCCTTCCATCTCTGTAGACCTCTTGCCTAGGGGAAGAGATACAATCAAGCAGAACAAAGACATAGCCTGTTAAAACACAGGACCAAATGCAGGAACCTCTGTTGCCTATGTCTGAGGGCAGAACTCGACTTCTGTCCAAGAGCTGGTTGAATTGGGGTTTGACTACACCCCATGGAAACTGAGTCCTTTATTAATCCCCCTCAGCTATAACTCATAACTTGCTCCAGGAAAAAAAACAGGGACTTAATGTTTCTCATGAATTAGGTGAGAAGACTCCCTTTGAGGACTTCATGGACAGCTTATTTAAGCTGGCCCTGTATCAGTGCTTAGTGGTAGATGATCAATAGGCGAAGCAATTCTTAGAAGAATTCTTTCCATACTTTGAATGCTTCACCCAAGAGTTCAAGGCCCAGGCAAATGATTAACAAGATCATACCTGCCTACCCACCTCAAAGCCAGGAGAAGAGGCAGGAAGAAGAGGTTCAAGGCCTCCATGTTATTGCAAACTAAGAGGGTGGGATAGTTACTCAGAGCCGACACCTGGGATAGAGTTTAATGCATACACTGCACTCAACAAAGGCTCCATAAAGAGAGAGAGTAACACACCATGAACCTGTGAATAGAATTCAACATCTCATGTTCTTCCTTCCCGAATCAGTAGGTCTCTTATTAGTCAAGTGAATTTGGTATACTTTATCAGTATAACCAGTGCCGAGCCACTGACTTATATTACCATTGTATCCACTTACAATGTCTATATTTTTATGGTGACTTAAGTTATCTAAGTATAAATGACCATACATGCTATGCATGTTCTGTATGGGATTTAATAGATATGTGAGCAAGTTGGGCGTGCACACAGAAAGAAGGATGTTTTTCTACTTAGTTCCAGAGTTACTTTAGTGATATTTATAAAATTTTCACTGATGAGTATGTTTAAATATGTAATAATAAAACTAAATTTATTTCCAAATTCTCAGGTCAGAGATTTCTAGTGAGAAGAAATAAATGAAGGGAAAATAGTATTTTAAAAATCTGTGCTTCATCCTTGCATGCTAAACCTGGGATATTTAAAATGTATCTAGTTGAAATAGTTATACATAAATTAGAACAAGGGGAGCATAAATAAAAAGAATATATGGAAAATAATGACCAAAGTAAATAATCTCAAACTTCAAAAAGGCTAAAATGAAATAAACTCTTTTGAATTTGATCAGGACATTCCAGAGCAATAGTTTGTAACTCTGCTTATATGCAAACAACCTATGAGTAAAAGGACTGAATAAATAAACATGGGCATCTGAATTCTGATCTTGTACTTAGGGATTTTCTGGAGTATCAGAAAGTTCAACTTCAAAATGTTAAAGATCTCAGTTTCAGGCCTATGTGTATGTACATTATATTCTTCTTTACAACTTGTGCTGAACAAATCTAACTGACAGAAAGCGAATAGAGCTCAAATGTGCTAGACCAAGAGTGGTTCTCTTCCCTGGCAGAATGAAATGCTACAGGATTTCCAAAGTAGTCAACATTTCAGTCATTCTGTAAATTATTCTGATTACTGAACGCTAGCACTTTCAAACTCTCCTAACTGAAGCTGGAATTGTTTAGATAAAAGAACAACACAGCACAAATTCACAACTTTAGTCTTTTTATTTTTTTGGCACTCAGGCATGACTTGTAGTCTTCATAAGTAACGACAACAAATACACCTAAGGCCAGTCCTTAGGGAGCCACATAACTGTTAGAAAACTTCAAAAATGGACCCTGCACCGAAAATCTTTACACAGGCCGGAAGTGCTCAAGTTCTTGATGACCTGTTTTAGGGTTATCTGTGCTTATTTCCAGAAGAGTATGGATGGCATCACCTCCCTAAAGGGCCAAGCCCTTGGGCAAAGCAAACATTCTTTCCATATTTGACTCACAACAGTGGCTTATCAACATTGGGCATAACTGGTCTAATCCTGTCTTCTGGTGTCTTGGAACAGGCCCTGTGAAGATGACCAGAATGTTTTCTGATCTGATTTTCATTGCCTTCATGGCCTGGAGTTTCTGTTCTTCCATTTTAAATTCAGCTAAATCTCCCTACACCTTCTTTCCTTAAAGCTGAATCTGAAGTAGTCCCACCCCTGAGTACATCACAAAACTTCAGAGGTTTATCTAACGTGTCTTATGATAGGGCTGCTGGTGACAAATGTGTCATTTTGGATTTTAGTACAAGGAGAAATCTTTAGTTCTGCCTAGTATATTGAAAATGCCAAATTGAGGAAGACTCTTGCTGTAGAACGGTGAAGACATGTTGGTACCAGACATGTGCTCCATGGAGCAGAACAAGGAGATGAGGAGATGCCCTGGTGGAGAATGTCTTCATTCCTTTCCCTGTTGTTATGATAAAAATCCACGATGAAAAGAACTGGAGGGGGATAAAGGTTCTTCCAGCCCACAGTTCAGGGTACAGTCCCACACAGCAGGAAGCAGCGGCTCATCCCAGTCATCACTGGACAGTAGCAAGAGATGAACGCTGTGCTCAGCTAGTTTTCTAGTTTTATACAGTCCAGACCCAAACTTAAGGGATTGTGTTGCCCACATTCTATGCGGTTTTTCCTATTTTAATCAACTTTATTTACACAATCCCTTACCAGCATGTCCAGAGGCTAAATAATCCCTCACTGGTATGTCTGGGAGGCTTGTATCCTCAGTAATTCCAGGTTCTATCAAGCTAACAATTGAGATTAGCCATCAAAAGGAAGCTAACCAAGGAGGTGGTGGAAAATTTACATGGTCATTTGCATACGTGGCTCTGTAGCGGTCTTGTCCTGGCATTATAATGAATAGAGCCCCCTTCATACCCTAAAATGCCTCAGATCAGATGTTCTCAACCTGGGGTTCATGATCCCCTTGGCAAATCTCTATCTCCATAAAATATTTACATTAGATTCATAACAGTAGCACAATTACAGTTATAAAGTAGCAATGAAAGTAATGTTATGGTTGAGGGTCACCACAACATGAGCAACTGTATTAAACGGTCACAGCAGTAGGAACCACTGGCTTAGACAGTAAGCAATACAGGGTTATATAGGTAATATAGGGTTACTCCAGGTACACATCACTCTAGGGGTGATTCCACTCTTTTTAGCTATGACACTTGGTGAGACTTCCTCCTTTTGAGCATTACTTCCTATCTGTAAAGTGGGAACAACGGAAGTGATGGTCTCTCTGGTTGCTGGGAAATTAAGTTTAATTACAAAGCACTTCCTCTGCTACATAGCAAGTCTTCAATAAATTTTTTCTTGTGTAGCTTAAATATATCATCTGGGAGGAAACTTGTCTCCTGAGATTTTACCCTCATCACCTTTCACTCTGAAGATGGTTTAGACAAATACTCATGAGCTACAAAACGAGTCCCTTACAGTCTGCCTTAGAGCACATCATGGGATGTTCCGTGAAATTCTCAATATGGACCTCTCCAGCCCTGGCCAGGAAGACCTCAGGAACAGTATACCTTAGAGGAAGCCTGCTTCAGCTCCTGGGTCATAGAATAATGGGAGAATGTGCCTTTAGGCACAGTCTAGTGGTTTGCTTGCTTGCTTATTATTTGTTTGTTTTTAAACAATAAATCTGGAGCCTCTCCTATTCCATCTCTCACAGCTATGAGGAATCAGCCAGCAACTAACTCAGGGTCAACCATAAGCATGGAGTTCTAGACACCAAGCCTTCTGCAAGATCTCAGCAAGCCCAAATATAACTTCAATGGCAACAGTAACAAATGCATGAGGACTCAGCCCCTGCCATCTGTCTGCGGGATGTGTCAGGCCATCATTGGTTGTTGAGCATCATTGCATGTAAGACATGGGTTTTCTGAAAAAGGGAAAGATCAAATGATGGGCAGGACCTTTTAGACCCCATGCTTCAGCAATGACAAAAGATATCAACTGCTTTTGCATAACACTCTGAGAGTCCTCATGAGATAAGAGCAACTCTGATCACGAAGTGCAGATTAGAGACTAGGTGGCACATTTCCAGCTGATTTCGTTTTCGTTCTGCGCCATCCAAGCTAGCCAGAAACTTGCACTTCTCTGGCCTCACGCAATGCTGAGATTACAGATGTGAAGCCCCATTCATGAATCCAGATTCTTACGTTTCAAATTACCTACCGGTCTGTCTCCTTATGGGGGCTTTGGTATTAGCTAACAGCTGTATGTTTCATGTATGTGCAGATCTAAAAGAATAACTGACAATTAGGGGAAAAGTTTCTCTCATAATTCTCTTAGCAGGAATTATGCTAAGTATTGATGCATTTAGTTCTCCCTACAGTTTTGTGAATTCTGCTCTTTTTGTAGGTGAAGACTTGCAGCTTGTAACTCCGAGTGAGGATATAACTTGCCAAAGACTTCTAGCTAGAAATAACCAGTAAGAATTAAAAACCTAGTTGATCTGAGGGCAGAGTCTGTGGTCTACCCACTATTCCCCAACAGTGGAATAGACACCAGAGATACATCACTGCTTTTCATTGTCCATCCTCTGGAGAACTGCCCTACAACAAACCACTTCCCCAAGAGGTAGTGAGACTCCTTGCTGGGTCCAGAGAGAGCAGGCAGCCCAGAGTGGAACTGATGGAAAGACAAGCAGATAAACCAGTCAGCCCACTGGCCCAGTCTGGGAAAGAAGCAATGATACAGAGTGGGAAGGAACTTCATAGTAAAGTTTCAATTCTATATCAATAAGTGCTAAGACTACGCGATGTATATCTGTAAGATTCTATACCATTGTGCATGGAATTGATTGTGGAACTCTCTGTTGTCTCTAAGGTTCCTTTTATAGGTGAGATAACTGAAGAGCATGATATTCAGAAGCCAGCCCAGGGCTAAAGAACTGTAGAAACAGGTTTGTGTCTGAATCCAGAGAGTTTACATTAGAAACATAAACTCAAGTCTTTTGCAAGGCTGTACTCTGTACTTTTGTTTCTCCAGAGCTATGCTTTTGTGCTTTGGGTTGATGTTTTACATGATATCCTTTTCTAAAAAAAATCTTTGAATGCAGTGTGCAAGAGTTCCCATGGTGTCTTCATCATCACCATCATTGGGCAATAACAACCTTTACAGCCGACATTGGTCAAATCTCTGTCTATCTGAGACTATGAAGGCCACGCTGACTACTACCGTTATCCACATTGCTGCTCCGCTTCTTTCCAGATGACATCTGGAGACGAAGTGCATGAGGCGGAGATGTGCGCTATCTCATCACGACACAGCCATAGAACCCTTCTGAGAAAGCCAGGAACATTATCCAAGGCATAATAACCCTCATAAATAATCTACCAGCTCGAGGACATTAAATGTAAAGAAAAGCCGACCTCTGACCTTCCATTCCCTTTAATGGCGCTTCATTAGTCTCACAAATGGAGGCAAATTCATAACAGGGGGGATGGAGGAATCAATTCTGCCACTTGAAAATAATGAAGACATATACATCAAACAACAGCTTTCTTAATTCTTCCTAATTAAGTGATTTATCCCAGAGGAGTGGTAAATTGCTTGGTGCAAATATAAATTATACAGAGCATGAGTGTTTTAAGATCAATGTGGAGGACTTTGTGCCTGCACTGTTTTCTTCCTATACTTTCCCGACATTAAACTACTGTTCTGAATATGCTATTAAAAAAATCCTGAAAACCTAGATTTTGTTGGCAGCTCAGCACTTCCAACCCCCACATGTGTCTGCTCTGCCTGCCTATCCTCATGAAGAAGCAGTTTCAGTGAGCATGCTGACATCATGGGAAAATCCCAAGCCATCTGCTCTTCCTCTCTGCACTTGGTCTTCAGAATATGAGCCAACTTTACCCATGGCTTTGGGCTCAGCACTTCCACCCTTTTGTCTCTCTGTGTGATACCATTTTTGATATAAAATGATCTATTAAAGGGCCCATAATGGAGTTTTACCAGTGTCTAAAATGTCAGTCATCTGGAGAATGGGGAATCTGCTATGAGGCCCAGCGTCTTCTAAACACCCTGTCTCACTATACAATTAACTTAGGAATCATGCACACGTTGGCTGCTCAGATTCATCATGTTTCTTCCAGGAAACTGGAACATGAAAGAAAAGCAAACTGTGTGTCTATACGATGTTTATCAAGCCGTTTGGCTTACAGTATGAAAGGAAAATTAGCATTACTTTGCTTTACCATGACTTCGCAAAGCCCTTCAGCTGCAAATGACTTAAAGTTTCAAACCATAACAGGGAACATCCAGGAGTACATTATATTCATATATGCAAGGCAGAGGAAAAAGTACTGTATTTGTCTGGAAGAAAAGCTCTTGTGTCCTGGCACTTGCGACTGAAGGCGTTGCTTTACATAAGATACTTAAAAGTATATGGTTGAAATATGTGCATGAAGAAAGGAGTTGGGAAAGGCGTGTTCTGTGGAGGTCACGCCTCTGGACATGCCTTGCACAGTGGTGTGTGATGAAGAGTGCAGATGTGTAGAAATTATATACTACAAATAATATACTACAAATGATTCAAAGAGAAGCCTATGTATGAATGAGAACAGCAGCAAGGAAGAGGACATAATCAAAGAAAATCTAGGTGATGCCCACACCTGAGTCACATCCTAAACATCCCATACTCTACCTGCTACTGTCACAACTCAGGGGAAGGAGCTGAGCTTCTCACACCTATCAGTTATGGAATACAGACTAAACGGAAAGGATATAAGCTCCCAGATATACCCTTCTCCTTGTAGAGAGAAACTCTCCAAAGAGAAAAAGGTACTAAGGTACCAAAAACAAAGCACACAGAAACTAGGGGCAGAAAACCTGGAAGAGGTTAAAAAACATCTGCTCAATGCCTAGCAAAGTCTTTGGCAACCAATGTGAAGATTCCGGTGCTCCTGTGGACCAGCATTGAGAAAAAGTACATCTTATGCTTTCCCCGTTGAGAAAGCCTACCTCCTTGTTAGTATTTGATTCTCAAAGCACTACTGATGTATTATTATTCGTTTGGAACAGGAAGGAGATCTTGACTGTGTGCAGTGCAATTGAATTAGCAAACATAGAGATTGCCCATTATAAATCAGTAGCAGGGAAAGAGCTAAATTCTTTGTTTAAGGTCATACACAGTAGAGAGGTAGAGATTCTATACTTACTGTAGGTCTTAGAGAATGAATATGATGAAAATGTGTGTGAATAACTAGATAAGAAATTCTTAATAAGACAAACCAGAAAAGGTAAGGCCACGGGGTAACCACTGGAGTAGAAAACATATGGGCACCAAAAGGAAGTAAAGAGCTGGGGTAATGAGTTAATGCTATGGGGATGTCAGAAGTACCAGACAGAGCAACTGAGAGTTAGTAAGCTTCTACTAGAGAAAAACAAGAAAATAAGCAAATAAATTGCTGAAAAGTCCGTGCAAAATGATGAAAATATTCAATAATCCAAAGTGATAATATGAGTCATATATTTCTTTATGTGAATGGATGTCAATATGTCTAAACTGATGTCCATAGGAAGATATAAATTCAGGAGGTATTATTATTTCCTGAAAGGGAGCACCAGTCAGAGAACCAAACAGAAGGATATTGTTTTAGCTTGTTTCTCCGTTGAGATAAAACACTCATTATAAAGCAACTTAGAAAAGAAAGGACTGATTTTACTTTACAGCAAGTCAAGGCATGAATTCAGTGAAGGAACCTTAACTCAGAATTGCCTGCTACTCCATGCTACATGACTTCCAATGAGGAATTCACAACCAAAGTGCAGCATTCACCATGGACAATTCTGTTCGCTAGCGGAGTCCACCACTGGCTAGCTTACAGGCTTGCATTCACCTAACTTGCTTATATAGTCTAAGACCATCTACCCAAGAAATGGTGCTACCCATGATGGGCAAGATCCCTCCCATATCAGTTAATAGTGAAGACAATACTTCACAGATAAGCCCACAGACCAACCTGATCTAGACACGTGCTAAATTGAGGCTTATCCTCTCAGATGACACTAGGCCATAGCAAGTCAACAATTAATACTAACTGGGATAGATGTAATAGATAAAAGGGGGAAGAATTCAATAATAATATAATATTTTGAGCTTATGTCAGGCAGAAGTGGTGCACACCTTTAATCCCAGCACTCAGAAGGTAGAAAGGAGGCAGATCTCTGTGAGTTTGAGGCCAGCCTGGTCTATAGAGCAAGTTCCAGGACAGGCTCAAAAACTACAGAGAAACCCTGCTTTGAAAACCAAAACAAAAAAATGAGCTAAGATACAAAGTTTCAAAGATATGTAAATTGAATAGTGTCAGATCCACTTTGAACAAGACTATGATGCTTTTATTTCTTATTCCGGCTTGTCTTACTTACTTTTCTATCTCCTCAACTAAAGACCATGACCAAGGCAACCTTTCGAAGAAAACATTTAATGGTGGCTTAAGTCTCTGCGGGTTACAGCCAGTGATAGTCATGTGGAGAAGTACAGCAACAGGCAGGCAAGCATGGCACTAGAGCAGCAGCTGAGAATTTACACCATCACACTGCATAAAGAGGGAGAGAGCTAGCTGGGAATAGAACGGTTTTCTGAAACCTCAAAGTCCACCTCCAGTGACACATCCCCTCCAGCAAGGCCACACCTCCTAATCCTCCCCAAACAGTCCCACCAACTGTGAACCAAGCATTCAAATAGATGAGCCTATGGATGTCTTCCTCATTCAAGCCACCACAGTGCCCATGTTCTTCAGACTTAAAATGACTTGTCTAAACCTTCAGGTAACATGTGGCAGAGCACTGCAGGTCTGCAGAGAAGTGAAAGCAACATATTCTAGCACCTGGCCTGCAAATGACCCACTTTTTCTCAGCATACACCCGAGTGTTAACTCGCTCCATCATGGGCAAAAAGGCAGCTTAGTGACTATGGAGATAACTGCCAACTCTCTGGAACTGAAATCCTCTCTTTGGCCATATCTGCATTTCTGCACATTTTTGAACAGAAAATTAAATAGAAAATGTAAATGAAATTTTTGTTTAATCAATGAAAATATGCTTATTATTTTTATTTTGGTAGTGATATCTTACACATATAACTTACAAAGCACTAAAATTGTGCTTGTATACTCTACACTAGAGAGTCAACCAAGTACACATAGAAAGCACTGGAAATATGTGCTCTGTACTGAGCATGTATAGAAATTATCTTCTCCTTATTCCCTAGGAAATACAGTATGAGAATCATTCACATGGCATCTTCATTACATTGAGTATTATGAGCAGCATAAAGATTATTTAAAATATATAGGAGGGTTACATAGGTTAAATAAATGCATGGTAGTCTGTGGATTTAAGTATATGAAAAGAATTTGGTACCAATTAATTACCAGTGGATACCAAAGGATAGCTGTAATTACTTTAGTTTTAATGAATTAACTTTTGTAACCTCTTTCTGAAGGTTTTCACCTTTGGTATCTACCTATTGAAAGTTCCCTTTTAAATGGTGTTTCTGCACTATATGACTATTCATTATGTTGAGATATAATAATTGGAGGATCTATCGTGGAGCATCAAGGTTAATTCCAAACTAACATTGTGAATGGTATATTATAAAGAATGTTTTGGGGTATAATTTCTTATGAAGATATATTTACAAACAAGTTCACTTCATCTACATCACTAGAACATTATTTCTTTTAATGAAATTATCATTGAGGCTTAGGAAGATGGACCACTTGGGCAAAGTGAAATCATCCCAGCCTTTTGACTCAATGTAGTTGTCTCCCACAATCAATAGAGAAGTTACTTCAACTCTCTAGCTTAGTAAGACCATTGTGTGGGTCATCAAGTTTCAGAGTGTGCCTTAATGGACTTTCAGATGCCACTGAAGTTAAGGTACACCATTATAAAATACTATGCCAAGGCAAGGAACCTGTTTTCCATTTAGGTAATGTAAAGCTCTCATATCATATAAAACCTAAATTTTATTATTATTAAAATATTTTTCACACTTACTTGGATGTAGAAGTGACAATAGATGAATAAAAGTCAAACTAAACACAGAGACTATCAATTAAATCTTACTGCCATGTGACTAACATATTGAACTGGATCAAATTACAAGACCTTCTTCGATTCTAATGCTGCTAGCATTCACATTTATGTGCATCTTAGAACCAGTGAAACATGGTACAAACAAGCTGAGACAAACTCATTCGTATGATCTGCAGGTCTGAGAGATTACTTGAAAGGAAAAAAGTTACATAATATATTACTTATTGGGTCTTCTATGGATCATTGTAACCATTTTCTCCCATACTGCAGTACATATCCATACTTGCTTATCTCTTTCATGCAATGAAAAATATTGTTCTCAAGAAGAAAACAAATCCTTCCAAGAGAAGCTGTAGTTACAAGTTTAAACTATTTCATATTTTTATACAAAGATCTAGTGATCATCTGTTCACATGACTTCATCCAGCTACATACAGAGAGAACTGTCAGAGTTTTTAGCTGAAATGTCCCCGTTGACAGTCCTTAAGCCTATTCCAGCCAAAGGCAGTTTGAGTCATCAAAAAGCATAATGAACCTGTCCCCAGTAGCAAAGACTATTAGAATAATACATGACAAGCTTAGTGTTCTTTTAAAGAAATGCCTGTGTCTTTAGGTCTTCAGATTGAGGTTCATCCTACCTAATCTTCTTTTGGGATATGATAATTGTTCAATTAAAAAAGATCTTTCAATACCTATCCTGTTTGAAATCAAAACCATCGAATGCTAGGATAATTGGCATCCAGCCTCACTCCTCTTTCCTTTATGAGGCACTCAGCATCCTGTCCCGGGCTTATAAGCACTACTTTGATCCTTTTCATCGGCCAAATTGAGATGGTTCAATGGGCTTATGTGTCTCAGCTCAAGTCTGTATGATACTAAATGTAAGAGGTCAGTGGACAGGAGTGCCAAGTTCAAAAACATTTCTGTCATTTGAAGCAGAAATTGAGCAGCAATAATTTAGCACAATAAACCTCTAACTTTTACCTTCAGATAATAACTTCTCCTAATATGACAAAAAATGTTACTGTTTCCAACTGCTTTTTCCAATATACATCTCAGCTCTGTATTCTAGAATACACAGATTAAATTACTTGTGGTGGTGAAGGGGGGGGAGAGTTCCAAGAAATGTTGCTTGGACCTTACTTGGTCATCCAAGGTAGAAAAAATATCTTAGCAAGAGGCCCGCTTTAAGTGCAGATTTTAATTATATCAAGCCCATCTTCTTGAAATCTGCTCATGGTGTATGCAGATCCCAGCAAGGCAGAGATGGCACACAGTCTAGTAGTGAGAGTTTAGTTAAGGGAGCTGCTTAGGAGATCAATACAAAACAGCAAGAGCCTATTTTTGAACTCTAAATAGAAAATAAAATTGGGCAGGGGTGTTCCTAAACTAAAAGACAGAAGAGAAGAGGGGAGGGGAGGGAAGGTGGGAGAGGGGAGAGGAGGGAAGGGGAAGGGAGGAAGGGGAGGGAAAGGGAGGGAGGAGAGGGAACAGGAGGAGATGAGAGAAAAGAAGAGAAAGGAACTGTGGTCTTCAATGGTCTAATCAGCCAATCTGTGATTAAAAATTAAGTCATGGAACAAGTGGCCTGATATCATTTTCCTCCAGTGTTCCCATCTCTTCATGACTACCAAGACAGCGAAGACCTGCAGAATTCAGACCAAGTGGGTAGTGGTTGCTATGGACCTAAAGTAGCTGAAGAAAGCTACTTTCTATGCTGTGGAATGTTAGTCTGCCCTAACCAAAGGCAAGTTAAAGGTTGTGTTGTGCTTCCTAAAGCTGCTTGTAGGCATATCATCCCAATGTGTGAAGAATCTACAACACCACCAGCAGTTCTGTATGCTGCATTACCCAGACTCCTCTTGGCCCTTCTAAGGCTTGTCTTGCTTGAGGCACAGTCCTGTTCAGGTGGGGTTGCCTTTATAATTCTCTTTGCATCTGCCTACATTCTAATATCTCAACAGAAGCTATGCCTTATTAGGTAACCAGTTGGCCAATCTAATAAGTAGTTTGGGTTTTGTATCTCTTATCCAAACCAAACTACCCAGAAGAGGATACAAACTGAAGGTCAATAATAATATATATATACATAATATGTATATATGTATATGTATATAATATGTATATATATTTACTCATATATATGTTCTTGTTTGTTCAGCTCATTTAAAAATGCAATGTATAATTAAGAAATATAAGTTAATAGAAAATATATATAATCTATAATAGTCAAGCTTGTAGTCATGTTAGTTAGGTTTTCTAGGTATATAGAGATATATTTCAGTTAGATACATATTTTGTCACTTCTTTCAGAGATCTTCAGAATATGACATTTAACATTTTTAAGAACTTACAACTTTTCATGACAGTGAGACACATCTGCTCCTAGCAGCACCAATCTACTTCAAGAAGTTGATGGTCATTGAAGAAGGTCCTCATGGAGTTTGTTAGCCATTTGGGTAACAAACTGTTCTTGACTGAACTGCTTGACTGGACTTGCAGGACTCACAGAAAAATAACTGCTGAACTTTCCAAGAGAGAGAGAGAGAGAGAGAGAGAGAGAGAGAGAGAGAGAGAGAGAGACAGACAGAGAGACAGACAGAGAGACAGAGAGAGAGACAGAGAGATATGCACATTAGACACAGACTTTAAATTCAGACAATAGATGCAACTTGCTCATGCTCTACGTCTCTTGAGTTTATAATATTTCTTACCTTCTATATGTGATGGATGTTAATGGCATTCAATTTTCCTCCTGAGAGTATTTTCAGTTCACAATTTAAAATATGCGTAACCAACAGTGTGTAAGAGTAACAAAATAAAACTAGAAAAACAGTACTTTATACTAAAGAGTTCTTATCTGTGGTCCTATGATTTATGTTTGCATAAATTATTTTTGTAAACATAAATTAAAGGTGATTCATATTTGTGAATGTGTGCGTGTGTGTGTGTGTTTCTCAGTGGTAGTCAGAATTCCACTGTGCCTAATAATCCCTGGTATGCATGTTCTGTATCATTCTCCTTGAGTACAGACTCAGAAATATCATGGGCTATCAACCCCATGGTTGTGTTACATTATAGAGCAAAAAGAATTCTGCAGATAGAAGATCACTAGCAGCTGAGCCAAACCAATAAAAAGAGAGAGGGTACCCTGAGTATGCAAACGTGATCTAACTTAGGTGATCAAAAGGAAGCCCAGCAGCAGCAGCACATATATTCTGATTGGCCAGTGGAAACAAAGAGCTATAACTCTGAACAGAGACGAGTCTACAGGATGCAGACATAGGAGCAGCATCTAGGGGCTGAAGATGGTCCACAGCCAAGCAAACGTGGATCTAAAGCACACAGCCACAGAAAATGAATGTTGCCCACAGCTGGTGGAGTTCTCTGAGTTTCAGATGAGACTGATATCCTCACTGACTAACTTCATCTCTCTTTGATCTGAAAAGGTTCTGAGCATAGCAGTTTGAGAACATGAGGACTTTTATAGCTGATTTAAAGAAATTAGGTGGAGAAAAAATATCGTAGAATTATAATAGTGCAAAAATGATACATTCCATTTGCTGGGGTAATTTGGTTTCTAATTCAAGAAAAATCATAATCATACTTTCCATTACTTTCCTTAGCACCTTATAATATATTTGATTATATAATATTGAATTGATTTTTAAATCCAGAAACTAGAATTTGGAAGAAATCTACAACTTAGCTGACTGGTCCAAAGAAGCCATCCGTCATTGTATGCAGTGAGCTCATGGATTTGATTTTGGCAAAAACTGATAGTATCTCCTAAAGCAGCAGAAAGTCATGCAGCGTAAGAATGCAGCTTCCTGGCTCATGTTGACTGAGAAAAGGCAGAAAAGTACTGGATAAGAAAGATTTGCAAAAACATGGAAGAAATGCAGATGACCGTCAATGAAGTTTAAGGTTTAGACTACAGAAATAATTTCTTCTCAGGCAATCAGACTAACCACTGAATGGAAGAGTGGATTCGAATGGCAGAGGTGTAACCAGACAAAAAGAAGGGAAATTGGAAAAGTCATCTTCAGAGAAGAACAAAGCCACACATAATCCCACACATTACAACATGTTTCACTGTCAAGTTCTAAGTTACCCACATTGCTTGTCAACCATGATGAGACATGCAGTGCTCCTTTTTCAGAAGCTACCCTTGTTGCATGTGTGGATTCTCTGACAAAGACAGAGCCCAGGGATGAAAAGGAATGGCTTTTGGAATCTTGCAGCATTCTTCTGATTGGACATCAGCCAGGAGATTCTGTACCAGGATTCTGAGAAAGATGCACCTGAGTCTATCTTCTTTAAATCTGGGGCTAACATGTTAATAGTTCACTTCGAGGCAATGCAATTCTTTAATGCCTAAATTCTTAAGACCTCCTTGGCATGGTACACTAACATTCATGCCTAGTTTCTAGGCCTGAGGCCTGACTCAGGACAGCAAATTCTAAAAGAGCCTTTTCTAAGAGATATATGCAGGAAAAGTTTGAGATAAATTTCTCCTCAAGGACCCATTCTGGGTTTGGTGATAACACCACTTCTGATATAATGTAAGCAGATACACACAGGCAATGCACATGTTTATATATACACTAGAAAAGATTCATAGTGTACATGCGTCAAAAATGCATACATGTGTGCATGGATTTAGCAGCATATTGTTAGCACAAGTTTGCTTCTATGAAACACTTACGATATGCAGAGGAAAAAGCCTTGCCAGCACCCAGAGAAAACAGCAATAGTACAAAGAAGGACCAATCATCAAGATAGGAGTCTCAGGGTATAGAAAAGGTGTCGTTGACTTTCAAGTAATTGAGGTAACTGAAATCACATATGTCAATCATACCTATTTGCAGAAAAAGTTCTATTGACAGTATCTATTTTAGTTCCCAGAGGAGGACTCTTGTTCCCCATTGATTTGTCAATGTGATCCAATGCAAGAGCGCCACATTTTGCCCCCTAGCTAGGACTTACCCCATGTAAGTATCATAGTACCCTGCCTTTTTCTGCTCATGGTGGGTCAAATAAGAAAAAAACGCAACCACTCAGAGAAATCGTAAGTCTAAGCCTCTATACCCCTTTTTAATATAGAATAACACCACCAAGTTACAATGGCACAAAAGTAACAGCTTGAGCAGAGTTTGAAATTCATTTAAGATGTCAATTCAGGACCAAATGTAAGTAAAAGGGGGAAATGTACTCTGGTTAAATAATGGTGCCTGACCCCGATGGAGATGTGATAAGAGACTTCTTGGTAGCAGGGCTTTCTCTGCATACATCATGCACATGCCTGTCCACATGTCTCAGATCTAAACCCTTCTAGCCACACCACATTGCTGATCCACACAGACTTTATCTTCCATATCACTTGTCACTTGGTCTCTGTTTGTCTAAATCATTCAGGACCCCTAGAGTCCAACACAAATCTTTATTTCTCCTAGGGGGAGCGGTTTTCTTGGGCATAGCTGTATCGTCTCTGTGACTCTGCCCTCCTGTGGGGCCTTCCCTGGGATCAGAACTCCATGCAGCCCCTGAGTTCCAGTACCTATCTCCCAAACCCATTGTCCAGACCTGGGCATGGTGACGGCTTCCCACATCTTCATCTTTAACTCTTTCCTTTTCTTTGTCTTCAGCTCACCCAGTGCTTGTCAAGTTCAGTCCCTGAAATACATTTTCTAAACTACTTGGCAAACTGTAACAGTAACAATGCACTCACGTATTTTATAATCTCAAAAGGAAGGAATATATTTTCTCAAACTTATTTTGCCATATTATTTTCATTTTTAAAAACTTTTATTCACATATGTTAGTTATAGATAATAATTTATAACTATTGTTATGAATTTTTTGTTCATGTATTTAACTTTTAGTCCTTTTCTATTTTTGACAATTTCCTCCTGCTTGGATATGATATATTTTGGCCATATCCCTATCCCCCTTGCCTTTTCTAATCTCCTTCCACTCCTGTATTGACTTTCTTCAGAAGAGTTTGAAAATCCCACCATGATACATGGTAATATTTTCTCAAGCATCCACCTGCCAACCCCAGAATATTTGCAAGTGAAATGAAGGGCAGCTTCAAGGACAAGGCATGGCTTCTGAAGGCTAAAAAGAGGACATTGATTTTCTCCCATATGCAGCTGAATGTATAATTAAATTCCATGAAGAGACTGGAGTGGGAAATCCAGAATTAAGATCTAGCTTTGAGAATTCCTAAAGCTGGCACAGAAAATCAGCTCAACACACGCCAGGGTCTTTGCTCCTCGAAAGGCCGTTAGGGAACAGTCAGTCTCCTGGTCCCTAGGATCGGACCTTCAAGGACAGATTGCCTCGCAGCATCACTCAGAACTTACACAGGACTTTGCATCTTCAAAGCGCTGTGTAGACATTAACCAATTATTCTGTTCTTGGCCCAATGCCGAGTTACACTATCAAGACTTGACAAACTCTCTGTGCTCTCTGTAGTTCTACAGGAATGTGCGTTTGTCTATTTCCATCAAAACTGAAGCCAAGTGGAGACCTTCAGGAAGAAGCCCTAACGATTTAATATTTAATACAAACATCCTGTTCTCATAAACCGATCCTCTTTAACAGAAAAAAATATCATTAGAACACAGCTGAACCAAAAGGGTAAAGGTTATACACTTTGAACAGAGCAAAATAGTTACTCTTGAGGCTTTTCAAGTGTAGGAACAGCAGAAGCTTGTGCAGCTGGGGGGCTGGGGAGCAGTCTCACGTTGTTTGCTTCCATCTGCCTATGGCTGCAAGGTACTCAAGGTTTCCATTTTGTTTACGTTAACTGTGATGTCCAGTTAATTGCTTTCTCTTATGAATGTCCTCTATCACTTCCTTGCCTTTATGGTACAGTGCTGATAGAGAGTGGGAGAGAATTCAGTCCTAGGAGCAAAGTTACCTCTTAAAGCAAAACTATGCCCAGTGACGTAAATCGCAGCCTGATCTACCCTGCCCACCCTACACACACACACACACACACACACACACACACACTCACACATCTGCCCTTTTTTCAAACCTAATCACCCATCCAAGGGGACCACCTTCTCACAAGCCCTTGCCCAGCAGCTCCTCTATGAGTCATGCCTCAGAGCTGGCTCTCTGTCCATGGAAATCAAGGCAAGTGGTTCGAATGCCAGGATTCGAATGTGGCAAAAATATCTCTCCTTTTCGTCAGACTTCAGAGCGTTAGACAACTGGAGAACAACCAAGACCCACCAAATACCGTCGATCATCTGGTCTTGATTTAAAAGCCGACCACATGGCATTTGCACGTCTCTTTGACTGACAAGTTCAATCACACACCAACCCTGGCTCTCCTCTTCTACTTGTCCCTGGGACTCTTAGAGAATTTGGCATTGGGAATGTTTATAAGCACCCTACCAGGGAACAGAGCTACATGATCGTCCTGAAAATATAAAAGGCTAACCTTAATAAAATGATACCCCAACCAAAGACAGAAAAAAAAATGGACAACTTGGGTTTCAAATGGCATTAGCCATCAACAAGTCATTATTTCACAGTAGAGACTTGGTGATTAAAGTTTCCACTGGATACTTAAGTGCTAGTAATAGTTGACATTTAGTAGAGAAGAGAGGAATAAAAACACAGAGGTTTATAAAAATTTCAGAAGAAAAAAATGTCTCCCATAGATTCCATTTCCAGGATTCTATTTAGCCATGTATTGAAATCATAATCTCATGTAAAGGCTCAGTTCCAGAAATCCAGAATTCAGTGTTATCCTCTCCCCTAATCCCCTGTATCATGTATGCTCTGTTTATCTCATAACTATGTGTGTGTTTATATGTATGTGTGTGTGTTTGTGTGTGTGTGTGTGTGTGTGTGTGCGTGTTTATATTGGGTGTCTCCCATGTCTTGCTGCTTTATAACATTATATTGTGTTACTATAATTTAGGTGAATATGTTTCATCTTTACATGAGCCTTGAAAACACAGAGCCCTAGATAAGATGTGGATTTAAGTAGCTTGTTTGAGAAGTAGCCCTAGAACTAGGAGTGAGAGAACAGGGAGAACAGAAGGAGGAAAGATGAGGAGCTAATGCCAATGAATGCAGTACTATTGGGGTTGCTGTGGAAGACACTACCTCTTGCTTCCACAGGACACACTGTGTGGAATGAGAAAGGTACAAATGATGGTACATATTCAAAGTCCAAGTACATGGAGGTTGAGGCAGGAAATGGCAAGTTTGAAACTACCCTGGACTACATGGTGAGTCCCAAGGCTAGGCTACAATAGGAGACCCTATTTCTAATAGCAAGACAAAAGAAGCCAGAAAGTCTCCTAATACTGTCAGACTTTAAGGTGAGAGCCGCTGTACCTACTCACTTTATTGCATCTCTCACTGGTTCACCTGCCTTGACGTGTTCATCTCCGGGTTCTGTAAGTGGCATCTATAAAACAAACAAACTCTCTGGGTTGGCAGAAAATGGCATATAGCATAGCCTTGAAGTAAGATGCTGGCAGCTAGGTAAGCTTCAATTAATGGAACTGCCTGCTACATGTGGGATGGAAGTCTGTGATGGTGTTGCCAGAGGTATTTGCTCTGTGTCTCACCGACTTGACTCTAAGTATCTCAAGCAGAAGCTATCTTCGGAGATGGGAGCCACACAATGCATCCAGCACAGAGTCAAATATTTGGAAGGAGGTGAAATAATGATTTGGGGTAGAAACAATAAGGTCAGAATAAATCGATCATTTGTCACATAAGCAATGTCCTGTTTCTTTTATCTTCTTTTATCCTTTCCTTTCTTCTTTTCCGTCTTCCTTGTTTTATTTTTAATATACTTAAGAGCAGGGCCTTTCTATACATCTCAGGATGAGTGTGGACTCTCAGTCATTCTGGTTTGGTCAAGTAGTAGTTTATAATTGAGACTAGGCATGCTTAGTCTCCATATTTCTTTCTGTTTTCCCAAACCTTTTATTTATGTGTATATATGTGCATGCATACATAACAAAAAGAGATCTGATCTGTGATACAAAGAATATTGAAGCATAAGTGGAAAATCCAAGAACCGACTTGAAACAGGCATTGGGCAGTAGGTCAGAGCCACTCTGAGATTTAGTATCAAAGCTTTTAAGTTTCTTTCTAAGTGACAATGACATAAAAATGAGTATGCTGTGTGTGAGACCCTTCACAATCACAGAAATATCAATGTGTATAAGCAGCATGCCTCGTCACAAAACCCATGGACACCTGCTTCCTACCTTCTCCTCCAGTAGACATTTCTAAGCATTTCTAGTTGCCAGGGAGACAGTCACAGAGCACAAAGAAATGACACCATCATGAAAAGTTAAGAATTAGAAAACGAAGTTACCCATGTTCACTACACTCAGTTCTGGTAATCATGCTATCCCTGGCATCTTGGCCATTCCCTACGTTTCTGTAAATCGCAAGCCGTTCCACAACAGCTCATGTATACCTTCTCAGAGAGAGGATCCTACCAGTACCCACTAGTTCAAACATACCACAAAGCAAAGAATTAGAAGTCAGTCATTTTTCTCAAAATCTTTCCCTTGGTACCCTACTTTCTGAGTTCCCTGTATCAGTTACCTACTATAACAAGGAACTGTTACCTAGTAAATGATTCAAAAATGTAACAAGTTAATGCAGTAATTGCAGTAAGGTATGAACATATGGAAGGATTAATAGATGAACAAGGGCATGGGCAAGATTTAGTGAAGAAAATATAGCAAAATACTAAGTAGTCATGTGTGGCTGTAGACTAAAACAGTCAGTTTTGTCAGAAATTTTTCATTTAAAATGTTGAATATAAAATCAAGTATTAATTCAAAATAGGCATTCTCTTGTTTCTGGATGGGCTATACTGTTCTTGAATGAGTTTGAAATGCTGCATGATGGCTCCACAGGGAACTGTAGCATCTGTGATGGTTTGCTTTTATGTTTCACCCTCATATAAAACAGTGGGGGTTGGTTTATGTGATCTTACAGAAATCCAGGGCAAGATTTTTGTTTTCCATGATTTGTATCTGTGATCTGAAGTATTAAACTGAAAATTTCAGAAATAAATTATTCATAAATTGTCAACACCTATATAGCATATAGTATTATTGTTCTAATTTATTATTGTTTATCTCCTAGTGTGCTTGATTTTTACATTGGACTCATCATAGGTCTGTAGGTACAGAAAAGGAAATACAGTACCACCAGAGCTCAGTATTAAATACAGGTTCAGCCATGCACTATAGGTCTTATAATACGTCCCAGTGATGATAAGGAAGGTGTACCCTGTCTTGGGTCAGGAGAAGCTAGTCATTATCCTGTGAGAAGATAAGAAGTAGGAAGTGAAGTTACTTCTGTTCACACTTAAGTCTGGAAATCATGCTGTCCCTGGCATCTTTGTCATTCCATCCTGTAGCTGTCTCTGAATACATAAGTTTCATGAATCCTTTGCTGGTTATTCTACAGCAGGACAGCCCACCACGCCTCTTTCTCATCATCTGCTTCTTGGGGAGGGGCTGCCCTTTGTATGCGAAGAAGAGACAACTGACCCAGTTTTTTCCCCAGAGCCAAGACTTTTCTGACTCCAAAAGTCTCAGGATTTGTTCAAGTCAGCCATCTGTTGTCTCCTCTCATGTTTAGAGGAAACAGGCATGTACAATATAGTCTTGGGTCAGAGAATAAGCTGTCTCTTTGTGCTGAATTGTACAAACATGCCTGGGGTGAAGGCTCCAAGAACATTAGCATCACACTCACAGACAACCATCTCTGACAGCTGAAACCGGGTGAGAGCAAACCCAACACTTGAAAATGGGAGCCCTCATAAGCTTTGACCTCTTCAAAGCTGAGCCATGTGGAGGCCCTTTCAACAACCTTATGTCACCAGTCTCTGCAAAGAGAAACAGACAGTGAGAACTGCTTCCTAACAAGGAATGCTGAGTTGTTAGTAAGCAAGCTGTGGCCTCAAGCCTTTCTCATGGGCTGCTCACTAAACTCCAGTACTTGGGGAGTCATGTTTTTCATTAGCCCTTTCATTGCATCATTAACACGATCCCTCATACTGCAGCACAGGACGAACAGAAAGGTACACTTTAAAGGCGCTTACTGTTCATGTTATTTGATTAATGATGACAATGACCCCTGCTGAATACATTTAAGAGCTGTGGGGCACTAGAACTAAGCAATGGGACAGTCTCTCTCCCTCGGATTTTTTTTTTTTTTGTAAGTTTTTCAAGACAGAGTTTCTCTGTGTAACAGCCTTTGCTGTCTTGGAACTCACTTTGTAGACCAGGCTGTCTTGGAACTCACAGAGGTCTGCCTGCCTCTGCCTCCTGAGTGCTGGGATTAAAGGCATGCACCACCATGCAATAGGACATTCTTAATCCATAAAAGAACAAAAGTAAATAATAGCATTATACTCTAGGGGAAGAGCTACTAAATGAAATATTTGTGCCAATGACTCAAATCAAAACAAAGGTCAAATGTTGATAGTTAGGGCATTCCCACCCAAAGTATGACCCATGTCCTTGACCACTGCATCTCTATGTAGAACAGCAGATAACCTCACACTAGCTTCCTGAGCAACACACACACTTTGGTCTCTTTTCCTGCAGAACCAGGAATTAAAACCAGGTCATCCCTCAGATGACTTTTGTTGCTGTTATTCCAGGATCTCATGCCCGCTTCTAGTATTGTATTTTCTGGGTCAAAGCCCACACCAGCATGCTTAGCAGCACCATGAATCTTCCAAATAGTCCCAGGAAGATGGCATCATTCTCAACATACTTTGACTAAAGAGAAAGCTGAGGCTTTCATTGGTAAGGAGACCAACAAAAATCAACTACTCACTGAACTTTGAGGGTGAACTGCCCGGGCAGAATCTCTTATCTTACTCACACCTCATGAGTCACATTAAAAGAAAGTCCCCAAGCATTCTTATCCATCCTAAACTATAAAGTGAAATTGTAGAGCCCCAGGTCACAGTACCAGCAAGTGTCAAAGCCAGAAAACAAATTTAAGCAGAATGAACTCGCATCTGAAATTTTTCCATCCATTGTACAGGCACAATTCTTGCTTCCTAAAGAAAGTGAGGTGTACTTAGTTCTTCTTATCAGCCATGATCCGAGTACCAGGCAAACCTGGGATGTCCTCTCTGTATGTCCCACCTCCGAGTGATCTTTGAATGAATTGGGTACTATCAAAATTTCTAGGATTGCTTGCATTCTGCCCCATCCCTGCATCACTGAAACTGTCTTAAACCAAACTGGGATCTCATTCCTCCCCTTTTCTAATAACTTTAGGGATAAGACATAAGCATACAGTCTAAGTGGGAAGCTAAAGCATTGTGGTGGGCCTCAGAAATGGTGTTTTCAGAGAGCTCTGTTGTTGATGAATGGTAGCCAGAGGCTACTGCAGGCACCAGAAAGGATGGACTTTCCAGAGAATTGGCCTTGATTTCTCTCTTGATGCTTTCGTTTGAAAGACCTGAGAAAGGCCCTTCACTTTACTGTGAATCAAGCCCCAGGGCAGATCACCCCCCCCCATTTGTTGGGTTGTTCTGGAGTAGTAAACACAGTGCTCTCCCAAGCTCTTTTCCAAGATGGATTGTATATAAAGCATGCGTGGGGCGGGAGATGATAGCACGCTTGAGGCTTTCAGAAATCGGTGTTTACAGACTATAATGGAAACCACAAGTTTCTTCTTTAACTCAGCTCAGTATACATTCCTCCAACCCGCAGGCAAATTGGGGCAGGGAGAGGGGCTGGGAGGGGCCCCCAAATGAGTCATCTCACATTTTTTAACAGCTTGATGAACATCTAGAAATGCTGTATTAGCCAGAAAAAATACTGAGTTTTCTCCTCCCCCCACCCACCACCACTGGATTCAATAGTGACTCTATTTGAATGTGGAATTTCGTGAGCATCTACTTGAATTATCATAAAGGGACGGTGTGTGATGTCTCTACCAAGGAGGTACAAGGCATACAAAAGACCCCACAACTAACATTAAGGACAAAAACCTCCCCCAAGAATGACAGGAGAAAAGCATGATATCTCCTAGGTTCCATTAATCCTCTGGAAAGTTCCCAACCCAGGGTGCTTGGAAAAGATGGAATTCTCAGATCTGAAAGCAGCCTTCTCAGCCAAGCTTCGTGGTGCTAACAGACAGATGGTAAATGGAGCTGGGTTCTAAAGCCGCAGCTGTGTGCCTTTGGGTCTCTCAGATCTATGTGTGTGAGCACTGAAAATTCTCAGATCATATGAAACAGCAGCCTCTGTGTGATCCTGGCAAATCTGGCATCCCTGGCCCTCTTACATACTCAGCAGCCACATGCACCACGTGGGGGAGTAATGGGGAAATGTATATGTGTTTTGTGCTCACACGTTTTAATGCTACACTTAAGTCATCAGTTTTTCAATAACTCTTTGTGAGAGAACAAAAACTGAGGTTTTTTCCCCCAAGTTTTGTCCTGAGCTCCAAGTGAGTTCTCTTTTTCTTTTCCATCTTCCTTCTCTACTTACCCTTAGTCGTACAGTACATATGCTGGCTCTCAACCAACTACACGATCGGAATGATGCCATTTGTCCTTAAGGCCAAAGTTTGTATCTTTCAGAGAAATGGCAGTTCTACAGGCAACTAAGGGAAAGGAAATTTATGAGTCAGTCAATTTTATAAGGATTCTTTGAGGTTTTCCTGAAATTAAAAAAAAAAGTGGCGTCCATTTGTAATCTCAGGATTTGGGAGGCGGAGGCAAGAGTTCAATGCTATTCTTGGCACCATAGACCCTCTTGGAAGCATGAGAACCTGTCCTATCTTTTTTTGTTAAAAAAAAAAGTAAGATAAAAGGAAAACAAAAGATAAAATTCAGTACAGGCGTGCCTCAGTACCACGTGGTTCTGAAACTCATGAGGATAAGATTCTAAAAAAGTGGTGTGGTCATTGTATGCATCCTGCCTCATCCTTCTTTATATAACTGTCTCTGTATTATTAAAAATACCTATCACACTGACAGTGTTATGTGCACAGGTTCTATGTTATATGGTTAAAGACTAATGACTGGATTCAGACTGCATGTGTTCAGCACAGATGCAATTTTATTCCCATACCCAATTGGAGCTTTAACTCTGCTGATGCAAGGTCCGCGGACACAGAGGGCCAACTGTCTACCATTTCTGCCATGATGGCACAGTACCCAGCCTAGCGTGCTCATGGATATATGTTCCATGTGCCCGCAGATTAGCATCAAAACCATATGTTGTTTCAAAGAAATAATTTGTTTAAGGGTTGAATCATAAATCATGTGGAATTTGTAATGACTAAGAAAAATTCACATATAATTTTATTTGAATTAAATTGAAGACTGGCTTAAAAGATTCTAAAAAATCCTTTTTATAAATACTGATAAAAATAAGGATCTAAGCACATAAATGCGTCTTACATCTACAGTTACTGTGTAAATCCTCTGGATAAAGATGACTCAGCTTCAGTAATTCATCCTCTTTTCTTTTCGAGGCCAGGTCTATTGAGTTATCATTTAGTCTTGTCAGTACATGTTCCTACTCAGGATAGTCTTCAGAGAATTCACACAGGAAAAGCAAAGAACTTTCAACTTGTTTCTAACTTTTATTCTTAAGAAAAAGCAAAAGAAAGGGGCTAGAGACATGACGAAGCAGGTAAAAGCACTTGTTGCTATTTCAAAGGCCACACGTTCAGGTTCCCAGTACCCACATATGGGCTCTCAGACACCTCTAATTCCAGTGCTGGGGTAAAGCATACATCTCTGATCACATAGGCATCAGGCATATATACACGGTGCACATACATGCATGCAGACAAAGCAATCAGACACATAACATAAAAATAAATCTTAAAAAGGAAAAAAAGGAGAGCAAAAGAAAATCAACTCATGAGTTCTGTGGATTTGAAGATCCCAAAGGGAAAAGTTACAAATGCACACCAATAATATGTGAAGAGTGTAACTCACACACACAAGCATGAATTCACTCTTTCGGCAGTTGCTCGTTTTCAGGCTGCTGTGCACACTACACTAGGTGCAGTGGAAACTGGAGTATGAGGTTCCCAGCGCCTACCCAGTATATAGATCTTCAGGTTAGTGGTGATGGTAGCATACCAAAGAGACGGCAAAGAAATGAAATCAACAAGTTGCTAAGGAAGATGTTAAGTAACTATGTAGAGGGCTGAAGATATATGGACCTTAACTGAATTTTCACTGGAAATCTGATCACAAAAGACACTTTTAAAGAAACTGAAGAAATCTTGATACTGCCTGAATATTTGATGCTTAAGAATTATATACATTTTGGTGTGTGATCATGGTTTGACAAAAAAGTTTAAAAGGAAAATAATAATAATATTCTCTAATTTCATATGTGATGTCATAAATAGCAGGATAGCTTCTTTTTTATTTAAATAACATTTTTATCATTTATTTTACATAGCAATCAGTTTCCCCTCCCTTCTCTTTTCCTGTCCCCTCCCTTCCCTTTCCCATCTCTACCCTCCCAATCCACTCCTCCTCCATCTTCATTCAAAAAGGGACAGGGACAGGCCTCCCATGGGTTTACACAAAGCCTGGTGCAGCAAGTTGAAGGAGCACCAAGCTCCTCCCCTTACACTGAGGTGGGCTAAGGTAATCTAGCATGGGGAAAAAATTACCAAAAGCCAGTTAAGCACCAGAGAGAGATCCTCCCCTCAGTGATATGTCATGATTGTCACAAACATGCAGAGGGCCTAGGTCAGTCCCATTCAGGCTCCCTGACTGTTGGTCCAATACGCATGAGCTCTCATGGGCTCAGGTGTGCTGTCTCTGTGGGTTCCTCCATCATGACCCCCGTGATTGGTTCAATCCCTCCTCCCCTTCTTCCACAGGACTCAGTGCAGTGCATGTCTGTGGGTCTCTGCCTCTGCTTCCATCCGTTACTGGATAGAGCATCTCTGATAGCAATTAGAGAAGTCACCAATCTGCTTACAGTAGATGGCCTGTTCAGACACCCTCTACACCATGTCTAGGAGTCTTAGTCGGGGTCATCCTTGTGGATTCCTAGGGGTTTCCCTGGCATCAGATTTCTCCCTAACCCCAAAATCTGCCCCCATCAAGATGTCTCTTTTGTTACTCTCCCCCTCTATGCAAGACATCTTCTTAATAGCTAAATAATAACCCATAACAGGCATATATATATATATATATATATATATATATATATATATTGTGTCCTATAAAAAAGCAGATTTTATACGTTCTTACTATTAAAATTAAATTAAAATTATGAGGTGATGAATATGTTGATTTCTTTGGTTACAGTCATTGTTCCACTGTGTGTGTGCATATATGTGTGTGTATATTTATATGCATATGTATTTAATAGATAATAAAAATCTAAAACAAGATAAGAAAACTTCATTAGGAATGTACTAACGTGCTTCTGGGTCAGTGTGCTAGAATTCTCTTTTTATCTAAGAAGGAGTCAGGAGGAGTAAAGAACATGGATGGTAGAAAGGCGGTTTCAGAGGTGGGACGAAGACAAATAACTCATCTTTTTTACTTCCCATGTTGATAACTACTTGAGAGCAACCTTTACATTGAATATAATGGAGCTTGAGAGATGGCTCAGGTGGTAAGGTACTTGCCATGCAAGCATGAGGACCAGAGTTCGGTTCCCAGTGCCCACGTAAGGACCCAGTGGGGTGTAGTTATAATTCCAACACTGGAAAAGAGGCAATAGTCAGATCTGCTTGGCTCACTGCTCAGTCAGCCTAGCCTACTTGGTAAGGTCAAGGTCAATGAGAGACCCTTCTTCAAAAACAAGGTGGATGGCTCCAGAGGAACCCAACTTGGGGTTGACCTCTGACCTCTATAAACCGCACTAACATACACTGTTTTAAAATAACAGAAGTCATCCTGCACATGGCATTGCCATTTCTATGCTACAGGAACAAGGTGGATCCATCACTCAAAAAATTGCTTTGATATCCATAGTAGTGTTTTCAGAATATTTGAAAACGTGTAACTCACAACACGATTCAGAGCAGGGCAGACCCGGTTGCACACAAAGGAGATCTGAAGAGGCCTTGAAAGAACAAGACGGCACTGGTATGGAGTTCTTAAAGTGGTGGCAACAGGCAGGCTCAGAGTTTCCATGTGTAGTCACTGCCCCATGCAGCCTCTATCAACAGCCTAAAAGAAGGAGCTCTGTGCTTTCTTATCAGCTTTTCCAGATGGGAGACACAAAGAAAACAGGGATGGTAGGACGTCACAGCTCTCAGCAGTAAAACGTCCAAAACTGGAATCAGACCATTGCAATCACTTCATTTAATCTATGTGGCAGCCCACTAAGGTAGACACCTGGTAGTTCACAGAGAAGGAAACGGACGCTTAGCAGCATTAAGATATCTGCCATGATTCTAAAAGTAACAATAGTACAGCCATTATCTTCTGTTCTAAATGGTATCTGAGATGCTCTTCCGTGGGGTATGAGGCACTTCTCCAAACAAGCCTGACTCTGGAGCCATAACTCCAAACGTGCAAAGGCAGTGAGGTTTATTGCACTGAGACTCAACGTTGGAAATTCTATCCCCAGATGAGGCAATGGGCGTCAATAACAATGGCCGTTGGAAAAAAAAAAGCGCACAGGCTCCAGCTGATGAGTTGCTTTTCCTCTGAATCAATTAAGATGCTTCTGGCTGCCAATAATAAAGTCTCTGAGACAATAAGCAACTGTTCAGTGATCCGTGACAGGAAGTACAGGGTAGGGTGGGATTCAGAGTGGGAGGTTCAACAGCTCCTTGGGGTTCTCGGGGTCCAAGTTTTCTTCAAGTTTACATTATTCTGACTTGGTCTGGTTTCACTCACGGACGGCTGTGACATGAAAACAAGTGTCACATCAACACATGGTGTCAAGGGGAAGAAGAGAAATCTCCCAAGGGAGAAAAAAAAAAACCTTTCTCAGAAAGACGTTCAGCCGATTTCCTTTGTATATTATTGGCCAGTGAGCTGGATCACACACCCATTTTTGCACCAGCTACTGAGAAAACTGCCAAGGTCAGTGCTAAACCACAACAGACATTTTACTCTGAAACTGAGATGCAACTATAGGCATGGGAAGTCCGCACAAAATTGAAGGGGCAAGTTCTACCTGACTGGGCCAAATGGCAGGCTGAATTAAGTGATGTCAGACCTTCAGTTTGGGCCATGATGAGACAGGAATAAAGATTAAAAAAAAATAGAAAATAAGCATGTTTGCAACTGTTGGCAACAAATTTAATTTCTAATAATATTTTGTAAGCCAACATCCTTTTTGCCTGCACAAAGCAATTAGAGTGGCCTTTGGCCTGCCAGTATGAAAACTCGGAGGAGGGAAATCATAGGAATTCTTTTTTAGAAGAACTGAAAGCAAGGAATACGCATTTCTAACAAATTCCCAGTGATGTTTGATGCTGCTGTCCACGGACCACAACAGGAGCAGCCCTGTTCAGTCCTCCTAGCCCATGGTGCTTTCTCACTCTTTGCAATGACTATAGATGGTCAGATGCTTTGCTCAGCTCACTGAAGCGGCCTGACTCTTCTTCCATTGAGCCTCCTATCTACCTCCTGATATGTCTCTTCCCTGTGTCTGTCCCTTAGTGCTTTCAGGGGGGCAAATTTTAGCTTCCAGGTTGCTCACTGATGTTCCTTGCCTTCTTGTCCCAGATGAAATAATGAACTGAAAAGCAGCATGATGTAAGAAGGCACAGAGAACTTCAGGCGGCCTGGTTATTTTCCTCCACACACTGAGGAAGAGCATAGACATGTTGCTCATGGTAGTCAGGGTAGGCTTGTTTTTTAACCAATGAGAAAACCTCCTCCCATAAATTTAATGCCCAGAGCCTCACATCTCATCTGTCCTTGATTTTTAATCATCAGTAAATTGATAAATTTTTATTTTAACTCGCAATATAGCTTATTTTCATTTATTTTAAGCCAAACATACACACATACACAAACATACACACACACATACACACACACACCCATATACACATACACACCCATATTCACACACCCAAACACACACACACACATACACACACACATACACCCATACACACACACAAACACACACAATATTTCCAAATGTGTAACCCATCTTTTCCATGGACATCAGGGCAGGGACCCAGGTCTTACCATGTGAGAAACCCTTGGAGAGTTTCTGTTCTCTGAGCTAATCACACTGGGTGGTTGTTAGGGTAGAAAGGAAAGCAGAAGGGGCCCAAAGTTTCTATTCCCTCCATGTGTGGAACAGTGTAGAGAACAGAACAAGGCAAAGGGCTCAAGAAATTTCCTCACACTACACCCTGACACATTCTACTGAGGGCACAGAGGAACAGTGAGGGTGTGGAAGACATGCCAAAGGCATCACAAACCTTACAACAACAACTTGTGACCGAGCCAGATGATGGAGAAAATAGCCATTTTTTCCCCAGCTAGTGAGAGTAAAGGTGAATGTTTCATACCCAGAAAGGGACATTCAGAACCCTCTGCCTAAGTCTCTGAGAGAGTCTCAGAAGAACTAGTTAGCACCAGAATGCACTTAGAAAAGTTCTGGCACTTATTCAGAACTGCATGGACATCACACAATCCCACAGGGTAAAAAGCATCCAGGGTTACCCTTGTGGGTACCTATCAGGTCTCCATCTGTCCTAGAGAAAGACCAAAGCTTATTCCCCTAGGAAGGTGCCTCCTTGCATCTGGATGAGGACAGTCTTCTCTCCCCTCTGCAGTAAATAGGATATTGAAAATAAAACATATAAATTTTAAGTTTGGGTGAATGTGCACACCTGTGTAACACCCACTCCAAATACAAACAGCCTCATCACTCCAGTTTCCTCATTCTCCCATTTAATCAGCTGCTCCTGTCGCTGCGAAAATGCTGACCTAGTTCAATCACACACATTAATTTTACGTGTTCTAGAAGCCTAATTCAATGGAATCTAAAGAATATACTGTATTCTGTCTGGAATCTCCTCCTGCTCAGTGCAATGTCTGAAAGATTTCTCTATAATCTTGCATGTATCAAGAGTTTGTTCCTTTTATTGCTGGCTTGTAATCCTTCAGAAAGACAATATTACAAGGTTTCCTCCATGCTATTGGCCTGTGATCGGTCTTTAACACTACAAATAATGCTGCCGTAAACATGTACAAACCTAAAGTTTTATGTCTGTTGGGACGAGAGCCAAGGGAATCATCTCTACTTGTAGGACAGGCAGATGTTTTACTTTATGAGAAATAAACTGTTTTTCCAAATGGTCACACAATTTTGTACTTTTGTCAACCATGTATGAGACATGCAACTCCTTCATGTCTTTGCCAAAACTTAATATTCCCAGTATTTTGTAATTTATCATTCTAGTATGTGTATATATATATATATATATATATATATATATATATATATAATATATATTTAAATCTCATAAAGTTGTATCTTTGCATTTTCCTTTGCATTTCCCTTGCAATTAATAGCATTATTCATCTTTTGAGGGGTTTACTAGCAATATCAGTCAACATGAATTATCATCACAAAATGATATAAACTGCACCTTAAACCCTAGGTGTCTTTTTTTTTTTACAAATAGGAAGCTGGAAGTTCAAGATCAGAAGCCAAGCATGCTCAGCTGTAGAAGGGAACTAGCCCTACTTCGCAGACGATGACCTCCATACAGTATCCTCACAAGAGAGAAGAGAAATAGAGGAACTGTGTAAGGGGACTAAATTAATCAGACCAAGGCTTCACCCTCCTGGCCTCCTCTACCTTTACCTCCTTAAATTCACATTTCCAAATTACAGCTACATTAAGATTGGAGTTTCAATATAGAAGTTTCTGATAGACATAAATATTTAGTCTATAACACCAGACATTTTTGTAACTTCATTTCTGAAGTATCTATTCATGGTTTGGGGGTTGTTTGCCTATTTTATATTGAATTAGTTAGCTTTTCATTGAATTGCATCATTTATATATTTTTTGATCCAAGTCCATCATGAGACATTTAATAAGATATTTTATCCAGTCAGGGCATGTAAGCTGCACATATTCTTAATAACATCTTTTGAAAGGGAGAGGTTTCAGTTTTGATGGCGTATGTGTAATTAGTATTTTTCATTTAAAAAAGAATGTTTTTTGAGTCATACCTTGATTGTCTATTAAAGGATCCCTGCAGAATCTTAAGCTTGCGGGCACTGTGTTTTATGATTTTATCTTTTATATATAGGTCTTAAACATTGATTTGAGTTACTGTATATGAGGATATGAAAGGGAGATGGGATGTTCATTTTCTCTCTGTCCAGATATCTAGTTGTCCCTGAAGAAAATGTTGAAAAGTCTCTTTTCCTCCTTAAATTATGCAGTAGCCACTCTGTCAAAACTAAGTTGATCATATAGATATGGAAGCATTTCTGGGAGTCTTTTATTTCTGTTTTCTTTCTTTTTTTTTCTTCTTAATTTCTTTTCATTCTGTCTCCTTTCTATGCTGGAGATGACAACCCATGATCTCACACATGTCTAGCTAGTGTTTACCACTGATCAGAAGCCCCTATTCCTGCTCTTGCTGATATGTTCAATTAATAGATATGCCTGTTGAAACAGTAATATTGCACTGTGGGTTTGTGAGCCTTTAGGAGTCTTAAATTCAGATATGGTAAGCTCTCCAACTTTGTTCTTTTTCAAGATACTTGGGTTTCGTAGGTATGTTGCTGCTCCATATTGCTGCTCCATATAGTCTTTAGTGTTTCAATTTTGAATAAAAAGCCTAATAGGAATTTTATTAAAATAGATTTGGAGACTACATTATAGAGTCACTAATAGTTCACTAGTCACTACGATTTAGATATTTCTTTATTTCCCTAGCAATGCTTTGTACATGTTGCCTAGGAATGTAGTCAACAAAAACATCAAGGCGGGAACTAGAGAGTGCATTTCCAAGGTACCTTCCTGCAGGTTGGTAGACCAGTGCGAAGGCTGCCAGAAGCCTTTGGCTTCTTACTACACAGTCTTTCTCCAAGGCAGCTTCAGAGTCCTCTTGGCATGTCAGCTCCACTCCCCTGAGCAAATACACCAAGAGGCTTCAGTGTTTCTTCCGAATCCCAGGTCATGGTCTCATTAGCTGTTTGTTGACTTTGCAGGGAAATCTTCATTCTGTGTTGAAGTACTCTCAAGGGAGTGGAATACCTGGTCACTTCAACCAATCCTGCGCATCCTGGAGACCACTTCGAATGCAGGTCATTTCACCCTCCATTAAAACCCTACTTCTCACCACCTAGAGAGACACCATTTCTCAGTTTGGTTGTGATGATAAAGAATTTTAAAGGCGAAGCCTCAGACCTTGGATTTGGGTAGACCTGAATTTAAATCCTCATTCTATCCTGTGGGAACTATCATTCTCTAAGCCTTCCTCTACTGGTCAAGCTAAAATAATAATGCCTGTATCATAATGCTACTGTGAGAATTAGATAAATCCATGTGTTTAAAATAGACTTGGCAGTCACTAAATGATAAATGAAATAATTACTGCTTTTTTAGTATTTAATGTTACTAGAAGTAACATTATGTATATGGTTTTTCAATTACTCCAAATTAATAGAACTATTTGTATTAGGGGATATAGTCAGATTGGAGAGAGCATGAAAAATAAGGGCTTCCCCTCTGTATGGAACTGCCTTAGATCCCAGAAATGGCGACTATGGCAGACAGTGTTGATAGTCAACCTGCCCAAATCTAGATCGCCAAGAAGATGAGCCTATAATCGATCCTATGAAAGACTTTCTTAATTTGGCTAATAGAGTTGGGAAGATGGGCTGGGTACTAGACTGGATGAAAGAGGGAGCTGAGCAGCAATCATGCGTAGCTTAATTCATTGCTGTCTGGTCTTGACTATAAATGTATCACCATAGGCTTAAAGTGCCTGCTTCCTTGACTTCCCTGCTCAGTTGGACCACAAGTGGAATTGTAAGGCAAACAATCCATTTCCCATTTGAGTTGCCCCCACCATTAGAATATTCTTGTCATAACAATCAAAAAGGAAAGGAAGACATTAGCTATTGCTAATGCCCCTAAGTTATAACCAAAATCCTTTGAGTTATACTCAAGAGAACCTGCAAAGAGTCCCATTCAGATACAACTAGTTCTCCTGTGTGTCTCTGGCTAAAGACGCCTCCTGGTTTTGATGAAAGCCCTGTCAACCTTGGGCATGATAGACAGCTTCAAATGGAAAGTCAGCAGCTCACAAGTCACCTACACAGTGGAACTTAAGATACAGAAGAAATGCCTGAGCTGCCTTACCCTATGAGGGGAAAATGCCAGCTGTCCTCTAGAGCAGGTGACCCAGACAGTCCCTAGCGGGATTAAAGCCCATGGAAGTAATTTATGTCTTCAAGACACTTTACTGGTTATCTTTCCTTCCCCCATAACTATCCCAGCTCTGTCAGTGTTTCCCCAGATCTATTCCCAAATAATCTAGTGACACAAATTCTTATCTGGGAATCTCTGTTTGAGGCAGGCCACACTAACGCAGAGTAACCTCAGAATGACGTGTTGAGCATGTATGAGCGAGCTGAGTGAAAGACACCCTCTTCAGAGAAAGAAAGCAGGGGAGAGAAACACAATGTCTTCTAAATCAAGGGCCAAGATTGGAACGAAGTAGAGTGAGTGTCACTCAAGGTAGATTTTGCTCCCAAATCCTCCAAGGCATCACACTCAAAACATCCAAAAGCATTTATCCAGGAGATTGCTCAGTCAAGGGTTCAAGGCCATTTGCCAAAACACCTTGCTTAAGGTAGCAGTCTGTTGAAAGGCAGGGATAATGGCTAGGCTATGCCTGCTTTTCCTAAGAAAAGCAAGCCACAAACCACAGGTAGAGGACACCATCCCAAACATAACAGTTTCACAATACAACAGTTTTCTTTGAAAGGGTTATACAAATACATTTCTCTCACTTGAGGACTTCAGTAGAAAATAATTATTCTTTTCTATCTCATAATATATATTAAAAATGTTCAAATGTGGCTTTGTAGGGAAGTCTGCCAAATATTTTGAGGCACCACAGCCAAGCTTTGCCTAATTTTAGCCAGCCTTGCTAGTCTAGTCTAAAGTACACTTTCATACAGAATGAATTTGCTAAGAAGGCTAAAATATATGCTTTTATATTAAACACCAACTTTTAAAAGCCTTCTTTGGCCTCTCAGTGCTCCCACATGATGGGATGGATGCTGGTGAAAAGAAGTTGTTGAATTCTTCTCTAAGCTTTTCCTACCACCATGAAACAAAACCAACAAGCCCCGCTCCCTTCAGAAAACACAACATACGTGACCAGAAGATTGTTTGCTGGTAAACCAAATGCTTTATTACCACCAGGGCATACTCACTCTCCACCATTCTGCTCAGGGCCCCTTTTTGTTTCTATGAGTGCATGCCAACAACTAGAAATGAGCACAAAGGATGTGCGAAAGGCTGCGTTTGTGAGAGTGTTTGTGTTGGCCTCCTTCGAATCGGCTGATTTCCAAATCCCTTCCCCACCCCACCTCAGTTGTATTTATACTGTTGGGCAGAACAACCTGAAGCCCATGTTTAAAGACAAAATGCTTTGTGACCATTCGTGCAAATCTCTTTATCGGGGTCTCGCACATTAATGCCCTGCACAATTGACCCACAGTCTGATTGTTTAACATAAGGCTTCCATGGGGCTGTTTCCACCAAGCTGCGGCCTTGTTTTCAGTTTTCTTAGCTTTCCTGGACAATCAAAAGGAAGTGGACCCAAGCCGGCTAGCTGGGGCTGGAGCTGCCCTGTCTCCTCCTACCTTCTGTCTCGGTTTTGTTTTTCTACTTTTTTTTTCCTTTTTCTTTTTTTTTTCTCCTCATCTCTTTTGATCAGAGTGAAAACTGAGCCAGACAGGGAGGCTGCTTTCTCCTGGTCTGGTGTCTGCTCTTTTTTCCCTCTTACTCAAAGCTCCTGGGAAGTCACTGGCCAGTCTCAGGAAGCTAGTCTGCTATTTCTTCGATTTCAGCAAAAGCAGATTCTCTGGACTAACAGAGAAGTTAAGGTGTGTGTGTGTCTGTGTGTGTGTGTGTGTGTGTGTGTGTGTTGGTGTGTCTTCATGCAATAGGTGCACTCACTGAAGAAATGTGCATTTCCACACCCCTTTTTCATTTAGGGGATGCTTTAGCCAGCTTCAGGCCCCACTGTCCTTTCCACTGTGCTTCACATTTTCTTCCTTTAAGGAGAAGCAAAGCTTGCAGCAGATTCAAACAAGGCAGACAGACTTCAGGTGCCCGAGGCCCTGTCTTTGAAAGCTTTCACAAGGTTGTACGGCCAGTGACTCATGCTCTACTTCAGTTTTCTCTGCTGTAAGCTAGAAACTGATTTATATTTATGAGTGTTTTTGGTAGCACTGGAAACAGGCTGGGCACACAACAGACAATAATCGTGTTCGTCTTAAGATGATGGCTATGAGGACTTAAACTATCTCATGAGAAACCCAGAGCTAAGGAGTGAGCTTGCAGAAATGTCAGTCATCATCATCATCATGAGTTATGAGTCAGAGTAAGATCTGAGAGGTCTCGGTCTGGGTGTGGTAGCTCACACCTGTAATTCTAGCACCAGGGAGTTGGATGCAGAAGGACCATGAGTTCCAAGCCAACCTGGGAAACACAGCAAGATCCTGTCTTGGGACTAATGATGAATGTGACCAAGTTTTTGGAGGCGAGTATGTCTTTGTGCAAATCCTTACCCTACAGTTTTCACGTGGATGAACTTCGGCATGTGTTTTCTCTGCTCCGGAAGCTTCAGTATTCCCGTTTGTATAAAGGAAGCTAATAAGGCCTCTTGTTCAAAGACTTGTTGTGAGGACTGTGCATATGCAGATGTTGACACAAGTGTTCTGCACATCAGTACTTGCTGTAGATACCAGTATATTCCTATCATGTTTAATATGAATTGTTTCCTTAATACATTTTATTTCAAGGGTCTAATTCAAATAATCCTAAAGGATAAATGTATACCTATTCATTCATACACCATAAAGAACAAATTATTTGCATAGTAACTTAGTTTAATGTTCCTTATTCCTTGGAAAACTTTCAAACCAGTGTTAAGTCACATATGAAGTGAAAGAGAGACCCAGTGAGGCAAAGGAAAATCCTGAGATTCATTTTCCTGGGAGACAGTTGGCTATTACTCTAATTAAGACAGGCAGGCCTACTTGTAGTCGGCAGCACGTATATCAGTAATGGCTTAACACTAGGCATGGTTATCTATCTACTCATCATATATATATATATATACATATATATCCATAGACTACATATACATTCTATTCGCATCCATATACAATCAAAGGTAATCTGTGGGGAGAGTTGCCAGTCATTCAAGACTGTGATCAGGACCCACTTCATCTATTCTAAAACACCCTTTTCATAGAAATCCATTTCTGAGAAGCTGGTAGGAACGGAAACCGAGGTCACTGGAGGATATTGTAAAATGTTTTAGGGCTGCTCCCAGATGTAAAATACATTGCTTCTGCTAGCATTCTGTTTGGCTTGAACTCCAGTTATCTGTTGCCTCTGACATCAAGGAATGTCTTCCTAGGTGCCAAGAAAACGCCAGAGTACCCCACTACACTGCCTTGCTACTGTATATAGGGAACATTCACCTGAGATCTATCAACCTGCTTAAAGCTAATCATTGGTCAGTGGCAAAGATAGTCTCAATCCTTCCAAGTACTACAGGAAGAATAAAACCAGGTGGGGCTTTAGTGCATTGTATTTTTGAGGAACCAAAAGGAAATATTCTCTGAAATACATACAGCTCTTTTCCCACTACTAACTCTAGGAAAACAAGTGTGCCTCACGTTCAGAATCTCTGTCCTACAACCATGCAAGAATAACTTATGCCACTTAATATATGCAATGTAGTTTCAAAACTTGGCTGTGTTTTTCTGAGGTCCCACAATTAAGACGATATATCTCAAAGTAAGAACTTTGTGGCTCAGATAATGTCCCTCCTTTTAGATGCTTTGGAGAAGTATCTTCTCCAATTTGATCTTGAAATCAATCAGTTGTCCCCTACCAAAGAGCAGATATCCCATCTGAGATAGATTTGACGAACTGCAGCATAGTCAAACTTCTTTCCATCACCCCCATCCTTGGTCCATCTCTCTTTTCAGAATGAAACATCAAACTCTTCTTGTGAAAAAGTGGACTCTGTTTCCTTGTCTCTTAAATCTGAGCTGGATGTGTGACTTGACTTTCTTGGACTAGTAGAATGTGAGAGAAACAACCTTGTGGACGCTCTCAACCTCAACCTCAAGACACCGTGAACAAATGCATCATGGTCTTAGATCCCTGCTTGTAACATGAGGGGCCTGCTTGTTGGGGGTTTTTTTTTGTTCTGTCTGGTTCCCATAGCTGTTTAGTCCCAAAGAAAATCACACAGAGATCTCTAGAAGTTATAAAGCTGATTGTCCCATTATGTCAGGCTACTTATTAGCTCTTGTAGCTTATATTAACGTATTATTTTGATCTATGTTAGCCATGTGGCTCAGTACCTTTTTCAGTGGGCAGATCACATCCTGCTGCTTCAGTGGTCTGAGTAGGAGTGGGAGGAATCAGCTTCCTCCTTCCCAGAATTTTCCTGATTTCATTATATCATTTTTACTTTTTCTCTGTTTTTTCCGCCTATACTTCCTGCCTGGCCCTGGCCAATCAGCATTTATTTAAAACATGATTGACAGAATACAGACAATTATCCCACATCATTTCCCCCTTTAAGAACCTTCATCTGGTGATGGATGGAGATACAGAGACCCACACTGGAGCACTGGACTGAGCACCCAATGTCCCAATGAGGAGCAGAAGGAGGGAGAACATGAGCAAAGAAGTCAGGACCACAAGGGGTGCACCCACCCACGGAGACAGTGGGGCTGATCTATTGGGAGCTCACCAAGGCCACCTGGACTGTGACTGAAAAAGCATGGGATAAAACCAGACTCTCTGAATATGGCAGACAATGAGGGCTGCTGAGAAGCCAAGGACAATGGCACTGGGTTTTGATCCTACTTCATGTTCTGGCTTTATGGGAGCCTAGCCAGTATGGATGTTCACCTTCCTAGACCAGGATGGAGGGGGGAGGACTTTGGACTTTCCACAGGGCAGGGAACCCTGACTGTTCTTCAGACTGGAGAGGGAGGGGGAGAGGAGTGGGGGTAGGGGGAGAGAAGTGGGGGTAGGGGGAGAGGAGTGGGAGGAGGGGGAAGGAAATGGGAGGCTGGGAGGAGGCAGAAATTTTTTTTTCAATAAAAAAAAATCTGAAAAAAAAAAGGAAAACATCCATAGTCCATTCTTGGTGACTGTGGGCATAGTATTTTAGGCTACTCTTAGCTGGTTGGGGGTGCTGATAATTTTATGGGGACCTAAAGAAAATTTGGAGTTATTATCAAGTCCTGACTGAAGTATCCTCTGAGTCTTGATCATCTCAGGCAGCAGTCTTGAACCTGTTTTGGATGAAGGACTCAGACATCTGAGCCATCTATTCCTGCCAGAGATTTCTCAGACGGTCTTTCTTGATCAAAGCTGATTTTTCCTGCTCAACTACTATGTAAACAAGCTCTCATTCACTGGATGGAAGGAGAGAGAATGCAGGGCACAGAAATAGGAATGCATCACCCTATTTCTGTGGACTTTCAAAAACTGATCAGCTGACATGTGAGCAAGCTTCACCCAACGGAGGTGGAGAGAGCATACAGTAGTGAAATGTGCCATCCGAGTGGGACGTTTATGACTGAACAGATGACACAGCATCTTAAGGTTATTGCATGAATGACCTTTTTCAGGCCCAGATCTACAGGGAGGTTCAGTTGAGCCCAGTCTAAATTTCTAACTTACGAAACAGTGACCTACCCAAATGTTCTGCTAAATTATAGAATCTTAGTGCCATGCTTAGTGTTATTGATACTTGTTCATCCTCCCATTTAATAAAAAAATCTATATTTTTAAGCATATATTTGTATTGTTTTATAAAATTCTTAAGTGTTTCAAAATTAATATATTAAGTCAAAATTATTAAAATTTTGTACAGGTTTTAAAAACCCTGACCTGTAAGATAAGGATAAAAGAAACACGATAAACCTCTGAGAAGGCCCATGACAGGATTTAATTCATTTTTAATAATCTAGTAATTATGTATATTTATAGTGTAATATAGAATATTTTGATCTAAGAAGATATTACTGAAAGCTAATAAATATATTTATTACCTCAGCAATTACCATACTTTTGAGATGAAGGTATTAAAGCTCTATTATTTTAGCTTTCTGCAACATAAAATAGACTATTACGAACTGTGGTTACCACGACATGCAACAGTTTAATACAAACTATTCTTTTAGTCTAACTGATACGTGGTACATATGACAATATTCTCGATGCCTGAATCCATGGAGCTTACTGATTCTTGCCCTCTCTGAGCATGGCTCTCGAACCTTTAATAATATCAGCCATCTGTATCATCATGACAAGTTCTTGTGACATAAATTGTTCCAACTTACTGTGTAACTGTAAGTTGTCTTGAAGACTTTGGCCCAAACTGCATTTTTCTAATGAAAAACTGAGGCCAGATTGGAAGGTGTGTTACCCCTTAGAGTTGTGTGACACTGAGAAGCAGAGGCCAAGATACAAGTCCAGACAGCCTAATAGAGAAGAGGAGCATCTTAACCTGTGACGTCATCATCTCATCACAGTCATTACATAAAGCACCGCAGCATTAGCAAAGGAAGGGAGGCCGGGTGCTTATAAAAACCCTCTTCCATGTAGTAGTAGCTAACATGATAGTGTCTTCATTCTCATGCTAGTCATTGACCAGCATAGATTTCTTTCTTCCTTTCTTACTTCCTTTCTTTCTTTCTTATTTATTTATGTATTTATTTATTTATTTTGGTCTAGTGGAGTGGTCTTCAGAGTGACTGACTATTCAGTGACTCAGACCCCTTTCAAATCATGAATGTACTCTCTTCTAGGTCCTAGGAGCCCTTGTCATTCAGCTTACACACAGACATGGAGGAAGCAGAAAAAGAAGTGAAAACGGGGGTTTTATAAGTCAGGTCTAGGAGCACAGTTATCACTTTTGCCTACGTCCCATGGAATAGAACACAGGAACATAACCACGTTAAGCTCTGAAGGGCAGACCATGCAGCCATACCCCATAGCAGAAATATGAGGAAAATTTAGCCACAGACTCTCAGTAGATTTTATACAGAATCAAATTGTGGAGATTAAACACTTTCTGGAAAGAACAAAATAAAACAAAAACCCACTACATTTCAAAAAGTGACCAACATAAGAATACACCCATATTGCATTCATTACTGAATAAAAGATAATTAAAAATGCTATGCACACATTAGAACACCCAGAAGCTGAAATTCCCACATTCGTGGCAACCTACTAAAGAAAAGCTCTCTCAGGGCAGAAAACCCAGCTCAGAATGCACTATTGTCTTGCTGTAATATTCTGGAGGATTTTCATTCCTGCCCCAAATAAGCCTGGGATTAGAGGACAGAAAGTCCACAAGTAAAACCATTGCTTCATTCTTTCTTGCTTGTTTGCTTGCTTGCTTAAATTTACTTTTTCTTTTTTTCTTCTTTTTAACTAAAGGTAGCAACTATAACAGTTTATTAAGCACTAGCTTATTCTTAAAATGTTGCCTTAACTTTAGATTCACTCAGATACACTTAGAGGGAAAACATTCCTATTTTTCTCTACCCCAGCAGACTTTTCCCCCTTCCAGTTTCATAAGAAAATCCTCAGGAAAAATAGATGTTATAGCAGTATCAAATTAATGGATGAATTGAGCCTACATTTTTCTTTTCCCATGATGCAGTCTAAATACTGAAAAAAGACTAGACAGAAAACAGGACCCATCCATCCACATTCCAAGACACGCTCTAGTTACCCAATCACTGCAAAGCACTGCCAGCACGCAGAGACCATGATTTGGACTCAAAAGCAGAGATTTCCAATATATTCCAGTCATAATCCTTAGTTGATAATGAAGACTAGCCAACCATTAAGCAGCCAATGGGCTTAAAGGACTCTAATGGCCAAGTAGCAATGTCCTGGCTGTAAGGTGTGGTATTCAGAACCACTGCTTCTCAAATTACAAAACAAAGCCTGGAATGCCTATATTCTTTTCCTGCTTTCACATGTCTTCATGGTTCCAAAACGTTTCACTTCTTTTCGTCCATCCCCCACCCCCAGGTCTTTCTAAAGACAGAGAAGAAACCTAAATTTTTTAAATAATTGGTTTTTCAAAGTATGCTAAGCATTTGGAGAGTAATTAGAAACAGTTTTAGTTCCTCACTCTTCTACAGCAAATCACTACTGATTTACAACAGACAGTTCATCTGATATCTCTCAGGCTGCCATAAAATGTAGTCTGTGTATTAAAAATGGTTGATGTCTTTCTGGCAATAGCACCTAAGCTCAGCCGATGGCAGACCTTTCCAACTGGATGAAAAGCAGCCCAATCTCATTGTGTGTTCTGCTCAACTTTTGTGCATCTGCCAAAGAGCCTATACTCATATGCACTTATTTTTGGATTGGCTTCATTTTTCAGAGGGATTTATAGACACCCCATTCATACTAGTGATTTGCAAAGCAGGGAAGAACATTAGCTAACATGATCATGGACTTACAGCTAAGCACACCCTATTACAGCACATCTAAAGAGGGGGGTTATGACTGCTAAGCAATTCTGATGACTAAGCTGAAGTTTTTCTCATATACATGCTGGTGCATCTACTCTTTAACTCCCAGGCAGAGATCTGAGCTCTACAATTTAGCAAGTTTCAAGCCTTGGCCAGCCTCAATCTTCTTTTCTGAAAGGCAGAGATGTCAAGACTATTTATACCCAAGATCATCATAAAATAGAAACAAGGTTTGAAGTCTTCATCACAACACCAGGTACACTGAGAAATGCTCTGATTTCAGCAAGGTATTGGTACAGGACAAAGACAATTACCAGATGAATAGGAACCTCTCTGCTTACTCCCTGGCTGGTAACAAGTATTAGGCTGAACCAGCTTGTCTGCTTTCCCCCTCTTTCTTCCAGAAGAGTATGGCCTTGCCAAAGAGATACTTGGAGCTTACACATTAAAGAATTGACATGGGTGTGGATGAGGTGAGGGAGGAATCCAAGCCAAACTAAGATCAGAATCTTTAAATAAGTGGTCCTGAGAAGAAAGGTACTTTTGGGATACCGGGTAACATGATAAAATTGTTAAATGGAAATTTGAATTTATGTTCTTAGGATATATTTTCATACTCTTCACAGTATTTAAGAAATGCAAATAAAGAAGTTACTTCCAATTTTTCCTCCAGTTTTACTGAAGGATAATTGATAAAATTTATATATGTTTATAGAGTATAGTATCATGGTTGATATATTCATTTGTGAAATGGTTACTCAGGCTGATTATCTACCTTAACTATTGTAAATAACCCAATTTCTTCTTGAACACTAAAGTGTGTGTGTGTGTGTGTGTGTGTGTGTGTGTGTGTGTGTGCAGGTTCTCATGCAAACATTAGTCATATCCTAACTGATATGGGTCACTGGAGTACAGAAGTATGAATTAACTTTTCCTATTGCTCAGAGCTCTCAGGTATTCAGGTTTAAACCTGCTAAAATTTCTTGGTCATTAGTAATACCTGCTTTCACTTTTAAGCATATTCCAGTTTAAATAATACATTCCCAGTTATTTTCATACTAATAACTGTTTCTGTTGCTCCTGTTCTTTTTTTGTTTTAATCTGCAATTGAAGTTGTTGGTGCTACCTCATCCAATATGTGCTTGGGAAAATGTTTATCGTGGAGCTTTTCAGCAAATAAACTAGTCCCCAACAAATCAAATCACCACAGAAGGAAGTTACTCTATAAATGCCGACTTTGTGTGACTTTCTTTTCACCATGTGAGCCTTGGAGATCAGAAGAGCTTATTCTGCTCTCAGATAAGACTTTCTGGCAGTTTTCATGAACATGACCTTCTCTATACTCAAAGTAGACAAAGGTCAGGTAGACAAGTTAGGCCAAGACATGTTTGTACTATGTACATCATGTCTTAAAGGACAGAGAAACTTTGCGTTGGGCATATAGCACAATGGTAGAGAAATTCCCTGGAATGTCTAAGGTTCTGGATTCAATGTCCAGCACAAAAGAAAGGGTGAGAAGAAGAATCAAATTTCACATGACAAAGCCACTCATACCTCTAGATCTTGAGCCACAAAGTGTAAATTAGTCACACAAGCAATGTCTTGGTGAAAATTAATTGCCTATCATCTTTAATTTTTTTGCCTTGTGGTCTACATATTCATCCAGAATTAGGATAGTCATAAACCATGCCAAACTAGATTTAGAGGAAAGAAAAGTAATAATAATATTGCAAGTCAAATATTGACATACTTATAAACTTCATGTAATATATGCTCATTTTGCTTTCTGAAAAAAAATGAAAGATATGCAAGAATTTTAGTAGGAGAATTTGCATTTTAGGATCTTAGAAACATCTTAAAATGCCAGGCAAGAATGGCTTGTCATGGGATCTTGTCTTAATTAGGATTACTATTGCTGTGATGAAACACTATGACCAAAGCAACTTGAGGAGGACAGGGTTTATTTGGCTTATACTTCTACATCACTGTTCATCATTGAAGGAAGTCAGGACAGGAACTCAAACAGGGTCAGAACCTAGAGTCAGAAGTCCAGATAACAAAAAGAGATACACTGACTCTATTTCATTGAGACAAAGTAAAGAAGGGTCATGGGAATCGTGCAGATATCCAAAAAAGACAGGCCAGAACATCTCCAGCTTCCTCCTAGTGGGGAGAAGAAAAGCATAACCCCATCCCAAAAGTACCCAAGCAAAAGATTACTCATAACAGAAGCTCACAACTCCCAAATACAGTTGTGGGACTTGCTGAGACAGTAATTTCTCCCTCAAAATGACCACCAATGCAGAGAAATCTTATTTGCTCAGGCTTTATGAGTGGGAGAAATCAGCTGGGCAGTCTCAAGAATTCAAAACTGACATACCCACCATGGGGCTGAGAGCAGGACATCGCAATAGGCCAGGAAATCTAGTTTGGCCTACCACAGCCCAAGTGTGAGGGAAAAGAAACAGGAGGCAGGTTTGAAAGGCCAGAGGGAATATGTTGGCAAGCCACAAGATGCAAGCAGCAAAAGGCTTGGCCCAGGCTGGGAAGTACATAGGAACGATGGGCCTGACCATGGTGTCTGGGAGCAGAGCTTATCAACTGAGGCTAACCTTGGAGTTTGACGGCTCTGAGTCTGAGGTCAGTGAGTGAACAATTTTAGAGCCACCCACCTACCCTTCACTGATGCAGAAACTGAGATCACTAAAGCTCTAGCAGGCCAGATGACACCTAAGCTGCATGCATCCAGAAGGCTGATTGACAGCTAAGAAGTTCTTGAGGGACCGCTACAGCATAGACCTCACTGCTGTCATTGCTCTGACACACTCAATGAACCTGAGCATGCAGGGCCCACCAGCCTAGAACACTAGTTATCCCAAGGAGCAGGACCTAGGGAGATCCCCAGACGATGGGAGATTTTGTTCAGCCCAGACTGCAAAGTTAAGTGTAGAAAACAGAATCCCTTGGTATGCGAAGAAGGGAGTCCATCAACAGGAAGAGAGCTCTGGTGAACATCAGACTTGTCTAACAGCCCCGGTAATAGCATAAACCATAGGGAAATAGGAATCCACATGTTCAACTGTGGCCCACCTCTGAATAGAACTTCAGCACTCAAAAGGTGGCCACTCTAACATGTCATCCTTTTCGTTTATTTTTTGACCCTTGTACTCCTTTCTTATTGTTTAGACAGTATTTTTTTTTACATTTTTGAATTTTTAAAAAGAATTTTTATTTTATTGCGTGTGTGTGGCTGTTATGCCTGCATGTATGTCTGTGCAACACACGTGTGAAAAATGCTCCCAGAGCCCAGACAAAGGTGTCAGGTCTTCTGGAACTGGAGTTGCAGTTGGCTGTGAGCTGTCATGTGGGTTCTGGGTACCAAACCCAGGTTCTCTATCAGAGGAACAAATGTCACTTAGCAATCTCTCCATAGCTTTTCTATCTACCTCTTAATGTTTGTATTTTTTCATTTTATACACTTATCTAATATTGTTTGTTTCCTGCTAATTAGAAATCTTTTTCCCTTTTTTTCTTTTTACCCAGTGATCACCCACACCCCAAACCTACACATTTTATTCCTCCCTCCTGTACTGTTAGTAGTATTTTTATTTGATCTCATGTCTTTCTTAAAATCTCCCTTCATATATCTATCAAATTTTGTTCTTCAGTTGTTTTTTGTTTCTTAGTTTTTTTTTTTTTTTGGATTTTTGAGACAGGGTTTCTCCGTAGCTTTTTGGTTCCTGTCCTGGAACTAGCTCTTGTAGACCAGGCTGGCCTTGAACTCACAGAGATCTGCCTGCCTCTGCCTCCCGAGTGCTGGGATTAAAGGCCTGCGCCACCACTGCCCGGCTTGTTCTTCAGTTTTTATATTTTTTTTAATTTGTTGCTTATTTTATTTCCCCTCCATCATGTTCTTCTCTATTCCTCTTTCTTTCCTTTCTTTTATTTTATCTTTTTTTCTTCTATTTTTCCCCTTTGCCTAACTGCTTCCTTTCTCTCATTTGTTTACTAACTCAGTACTTAACTCTAAATAGTTTCTAAGTTTAGAGCACATTCTACAATAGTCTTGTCACTTTCTATTATATGGATTTAAGTGATGTATTAGAAGAAATACAAACGGCCCATAAATACTTGGAAAAGTGTTCAATATCCTTAGCCATGGGAAAATGTTAATGAAAACTGTTCTGAGATTCCATCTCATCCTGGTCTGAATGGCCATCATCAAGAAAATAGAGAACCATCAATACCAGTGAGTATGTAGGGAAAGAAGAACCCTTGCACGCTGCTGTGGGAATTTTAATTGGTCTGGTTACTATTGAAATCCATATGGAAGTTTCTCAAAAGGCTAAAACAAAAATGCCATACGACATAGGTATATTATTCTTCAATATATGCTGAAAGACTCTATGTCATCATATCACAGACATACTGGGACATTTTGATTATTGCTGCATGAGTCACAACAGCCAAAAAATAAAGTCAGCCTAGATATCTATCAACAGATGTATGTATAAAGAAGACATATATATCTTCTTTACACACACACACACAGACACACACACACACATATATATATCAGCAGAATACAACTCAACCTTAAAGAAAAAAACTGAAATCATGGCATTGAAGGAAAACTAATAGAACTGGATAAGATTTGTGTGTGTTAAGCCAAAATAAGCCAGATTCATGAAGACAAATAGTGCATGTTTTTTCCTATGTGGGGCATTAATTTTAAAACCATATATATGCTTGTTATATTATGAGTATATGTATATAATGTATATGTATTTGACACTTTCTAGGAAGTCTTGAACACGTAGAAGAGATCTTAAAGGAGAGGAAAACTGAAAAAGAAAAAGGGACAGTCTAGGTTTGGGGACCTGTCAGGTGGGTAGTAGGTATGAAGTGAACAGCAGGAGAGAAGGATAAATTAGAGCAAAGCAATGAGCAAGGAACTCAGGACCGCAAGGGGTGCACCCACACACTGAGACAATGGGGATGTTCTACTGGGAACTCACCAAGGCCAGCTGGCCTGGGTCTGGAAAAGCCTGGGATAAAACCGGACTCTCTGAACATAGCGGACAATGAGGACTACTGAGAACTTAAGAACAATGGCAATGGGTTTCTGATCCTACTGCATGCACTGGCTTTGTGGGAGCCTAGGCAGTTTGGATGCTCAACTTACTAGACCTGGATGGAGGTGGGGGTTCCTTGGACTTCCCACAGGACAGGGAACCCTGATTGCTTTTCAGGCTGGGGGGGGGGACTTAATTGGGGGAGAGGGAGGGAAATGGGAGGCGGTGGCGGGGAAGAGACAGAAATCTTTAATAAATAAATAAATTTATAAAAAAAATTTTAGTTTTCAAAGTTTGCCTGGATATGCTGTATCTCTTCCCACTGTGGAGTATAAACATTCTTCTTGTGGAAAAAAAAATTAGAGCAAAGCATAATGACATGTGTATTTGAAAATATCATAATGAAGCTGATTACTTTGTATGCTGGCTTTAAAAAATTAATAAAATCACTTTTTGATGGAGATGAATATAGATAAACAATGTGGGATTCCCCTCTGTATGCTATGATACCATTGATTAATAAAGAAAGCTGGCTTGAGCCTATAGCAGGGCAGAACAGAGGTAGGCAGGGAAAACTAAGCTGAATGCTGGGAGGAAGAAAGGCGGAGTCAGAGAGAAGCCATGTAGCCGGACTGGAGACAGATGCCAGAACTTGCCTAGTAAGCCACAGCCTTGTGTTGATACACAGATTAATAGAAATGGATTACCTTAAGGTGCAAAAAATTAGCCAATAAGAATCTAGAGCTAATGGTCCAAGCAGTGATTTAAATAATATAGTTTCTGTGTCATTATTTTGGGGCTGAGCAGCTGGGAACAAACAAGCAGCCTCCTACAACAGATAAACATAGAAACAGGAAAAGTCTTGGGTCTGTTAAATGACTTGCCCCAGAGTTCAGGTTCCCACAGTGCGTCTTTGCCTCACTTTCCCCTTCCCAGTCTTTCTCCCTCTCCCTCGGATATCTAAGCCAACTCCTATGTAAAGTTTCCAAAATGTTTCTTTGGCTTAGTCCACTAACATTGTAAATAAAAATGGGCTGAGTTCCTTGGGAGCTTCTCAGGCCATGCAGCTCCATACTCATATTCCTAGGTAATATATCGATATTCATTTAGTTGGACTTAGTGCTCAGCATGAGCTAAAAGAAGCTGTCCATAAAAGCCGTCAAGATGACATCATTCAGCAGCTTTTCAATGTCTTCCCAGGGGAATTCTATTTCAAGGACAAACAGAACCTTAAAATGAAAAGAAAACCTAAAAAAATTAAGTACCTCCAAAAAGTAAACATAACTCAGTTCAGAGACGCATATTATACAAGGAGCTCAAAATACCTTTTTTGACTGGCACTGTCCTCGTGGCCGGGTGGGAGGAGGCACAAGAAACAAGAATGAGGGAGCACTTCCCTGGAGTTATTAAGAAATAGGGTAGCATATCACAGTGAAAGCAACTGCACAAGGCTGTGTGTGAAGACTGACAAGTCCCCCAGTTCTGATGCTACACAGGTGTTAAGCATCCTATGAGGCCGTGCAATCTATTAGCACACACATTTGCAGTTCTACAGTTGCCCGCATTTCTGCATAAACTTTCTCAGCTTGTGCTCATTTCTAGGTAAACCTTTTACGATGGTTAGTTTTTGGTCAACTTGAAACCAACTAGAGTCACCTGGGATCGATTGGTGTGGGAGGCGCCAGCCTCCTGTGGGTAGTGCCACTCCTGAGCAAGTGATGCTGGGAGTATATGATGGGTAGCTGGAAGTGAGCCTCTAAGCAGGTGAGTAAGCAGCATCCCATCATTGGTGTCTGCTTCCAGCTCCTGCCCTGAGTTTCTGCCTTGGCTTCCCTTAGGGATGAATTGGGATGTGAACGTGTAAGCCAGATGAGCCTTTTCCTTTCCCAAGTTGCTTTTGGTCATGGTGTTTATGACAGCAATCAAAAGCAAACAGGGCAATCTTGTTAAATTTAGTTTTCTTCGCATTCTCTAATATCGTATTTTCTAGCATGTATACTCTATTTTTAGAATCCTCATCCTAATATTTGGAAAATCATTCTTTTCTTAGCTAAGCTGAACTCTTCGTTACCTTTTCTTTCTCTGGGTAACTTGTCTTCCTAATGTTCAAATAATTCTTGGGTTATTGTCATAAAACCGTATTCTCTACTTGCCCACCTCTGATCGTACCACCATCCCTCCAGCTCAGTGAGGAGAACTGGATCTGCAGGCCAAGCTCAAGAAATCAGCACAAAATCAAAATCTAAAGACGCTCTCTCTCTCTCTCTCTCTCTCTCTCTCTCTCTCTCTCTCTCTCTCTCTCTCTGTGTGTGTGTGTGTGTGTGTGTGTGTGTGTGTGTGTGTTTGTGTAAAGGTACTAATCTACCTTCATGATTGTACATTTGCTTTGGTCCACTTTGTTCTTCTGGGAGACTCTCCATGCAAGGTACACCCTGCAAAAGGAAGAAGCAAACATGGTGCTTCAGACAGGACTCAGCATAGACTCCTAGGACCCATGAAACCCAGCTTCAACTTGGGCAGAAGAAAATAAAATTGTAAAGAGAAAAAAAATTACTTTCAAAAGAATTTTTAAAATGTGCTACTCCAGGGGAAAGGGCATTAGGGAAATTGCATGAGGGCGTAACCAAAAATGGCAAATGGACAGAGTTAGGTGTGGACCAGAACTAGAGCAAAGCATTTATTAGCAGATTTAGTGATACATAGATCTCATTGTGACATAAGACCGGAGGAATTTCTCCTATGCTTCACACCCTTCTTCATAATCACCCCAGTACCTGGCTAAGAAGCATGTGTTTGGGGGGGTTCTCTGGATTTACAAGCATTCCGTGGTGAACATAACTTTGCTGGAAGCTATTTCCAGTTCCAGATATTTCTCAGTCCCAAATCCCTGCCCTTCAGTGGAAATTAAAACAGAATAAACTCCCTTTTGGTAATTATTTTGATAAGGAACCAGAGTGCCAGACTGTAAAACCTTACTGAGGTTCCAGACAAAGGTCAGGGGTAGCATGAACACCCCCCACCACCACCACCATTCAACTTTCCCTCCATGATGCCACTTATACAGGGAAAAGGAGACTTCTGAGGCCAAATAAGAAGAAGCCCGGCACATACAGCAGCTATAAAAGCAAATGCTTAGCTCTTGAGATTTGGGGAACTTAGCAAGGCCTTGCTGTTTATCGTTGGCTACTTAATATAATAACCCATGCAGCTGCACTGTGATTTAAAACACGTCATTCACAGAGACTCCAAAGGCAACCATTACAAAACTCCCAATTACTTGCAAAACCAGATAAATGAGTCCATCCAATTAATTTCTGCAATAGAAATATATTTTGAAACAAAAAGTAGAGTCTGAATATCATGGGACTTGCATGGCTGGTTTTGGTTTGAGGTAAAACATAACCATATGCACCATATTAAGACTGTCTGATTTTAAGAGCCTTTTTTCCTTCAGTTTAAGTGAAACACTGTAAAGAAAAATCATGTTCTTCTCATCTGTGTCCCAAGGCTCTAGGAGGGCAGGGTTACACGAGTTACGAAAACTGCAAACGAAAGGCCTTGACTTTCCCAGGAAAGTTCCAAAATATAACATAGCAATAGATATTTGTTCAGCCCAGCAAAAGCCATGGAATGTCAGGCAGGCAGTGAGGACTTCACTGAAAACAAACAGGGCCAGCCAGCAGCAGAGCAGTGGGGCCTTTAAGCCCATCTTTGCCTTCCCATCCTTTCTTTCGGCTTCCGTTCCTCGAGAGCAATTGGCACTCCCCTAACTTCTCAAAGATCTTAGACGAGAATGGCGGAATTCCCTCGAACTTCACAGAAATGTGTCTGTGGTCGTATGAGGTCAGTTCTTGGGAAGTAGAACCCAGCTGGGAATGCTGATCCAAGTGCTATGGAGAAACCTACCAAGATTCAAGGGGAACGAGTTGGAACAGAAGAGAATAAGGTAAATTCTGACCCCAGGTAGCTCTGGGGACTGTGTGGGTCTCCCTTATTGAGGAAGATATGACTAAGTACTGCTAGCAGCCTCTGTTTGAAGAGCCACGAGATGAGTGCTCAGAACAATAAAGCAGAGCTACCTGGACACTTAGAACATCTATCTCAGTAAATATGGGCAGCCAAGCACAAAGATGGGATATCCTCAAAGAATGAATTTATTTATTTATTTATTTATTTATTTATTTATTTATTATTTTTATTTCCGAGACAGGGTTTCTCCGTAGCTTTTGGTTCTTGTCCTGGAACTAGCTCTTCTAGACCAAGCTGGCCTCAAACTCACAGAGATCTGCCTGCCTCTGCCTCCCGAGTGCTGGGATTAAAGGCGTGCGCCACCACCACCCGGCAAGAATTTATTTTGAACAATATTAACACTATAATTACTTATAAGCATTGTTTCCTGTTGACAAAAATTTGAGGGCTTTTTGCACCAAGGGAAAAAACAGTATCTTTATGATTAAATAAAAGGTTTTATTTCAATCAATTAATCATACCATATAACTCATTGAAATTTTTCATTTTCTTCTCCTGGGGGAATAAGTGTTGTTTATCAAGTATCTCTTTGTATAAATGTCCATGGGGTTCAGATGAATCCCACTCTCCAATTTAAAGGATGACTATATCACTTGTCAATTAAAGCTGACATCCCTTTAGCTTCATGGATTGTTTATCCAAGAAAATATTCTGAGAGTGTTATAGGCATGACCTCGGTGGGATGTACTACATGGTTGCTAGAGATGAAAGGGGATGGTAGACAGATCTGGCAGCATACAGAGATCACGTGACATCATGCACCAATTCAATTGTTCATCCATTTAAGACATAATGATTGAGGTTTCACTCTTTGTAAGTCCCTCAGATGAGGCAATGAACAAACCAGATAAGATTTTACCTATATTAGGTCAATACAATTGTGTCTACAATTATGGAAAAGACAGAAACAAACTAATAGTTAACTCTAGCAGCAAAATAACTTGCAAGAGTCATAGAGAGAAAATAGATTGTAGAACGAATGAGGCAAAGGGGTGGACTCAGTGGTTGTCAGAAATGGGCACTTGAGCAGACACTAAGAAGGCATGAAGGAGCAAGCTGAGCAAGAATGTGAGAACAACATCCAAGAACTTGTGATCAACTTAGGAGTTAAAAGCAAAAGGTGGGAAATGGGGTGTGGCCCATAGAGATCCAACCTCATAAGAAGAGTAAGATGACAAGCTGTCAGGCATTGCCTTGGATTCGTATAATATCATTCATTGGATGAAACGTTTGTTGTGCAGATTCATGGAAAAAGCAAGGGGAAATTTGAAATTGAAAGACAGCCCAGCTTTTCAAATTCCAGAAGCCCATCAGGTATTTGAACTAAGACATCTTATATGGTAATTATGGGAAATTTTCCTTGCTTTGTTAAAAACATTCCCAAGATTTTAAAAGATACACAGTTGGACTCAGCCTTCCTTTGTCCTTGGCAGTGTGATAAAACAGCATTTTTGAAAAAGAATGCGAGTTGGAATGGACCTTGACTCTACCCAGGGAGTTATCAAGGTCACATTTTTATAAGTTTCTTTTACTGTAACTGGTATTAAAAGGAATCAAGAAGCAAATGGACACCCTGGCTTTCTTGTTTTATGTTCTGTCCTGGGTGCTGAGAGTAGGTCTTCGATGCCAATCTCTTTCCCAGCTGTTAAACAAATGGTGACTTTCCTCATTCTTCTTTTGTGGCACTGAAGAAGATGCTTTACTTAGCCCAAACAATACTTTCTAACATTTATCCTCAGAAGAGATCATGCCTACAGATCATTGCTTCTCTCAGACATTGGTGAATGGAACCCAATGGAACGGTTTTGAAAAAATGCAGAAAAATTGGATTTTCCATCTGGCGTAGTAGGTTACTGTCAAAAATCAAGGTTGAAGAACAACTGTCTAAACTACAATAAATTTAACATTTCAAATTAGAATGAACTGAAATCTAAGCAGTATTTAAATTCTTTCTAAAAATGGGTATTTCATATGGTTTTCATTTACCAAAGATTTCAAACCCTTTCGACACACTGTTGCCTGTATTCACTCTTGCCCCTACCTACTACGAGAGTCCACGCTTAACTGAGGAGGAACTTAACCCACATGTTTCAGATTCGCTTGCGTAGCGTTCTTTGGTGAGAGCTTGTTGGTGTCAAAAGAACCTTATGAGAATGTGTTCTAGCCAGAAAAATCATATTTTCCAGCTTATAGTGCCATCCAAATCAGAAAATCTCAAGAGGGCAGGCATGTTGCATCTTTAGCACCAGGTATAAACTGTGCTGAGGTATCAGATGAATAGCTGATGGTCCATAGAAGGAGCGAAAAGGAGATGACACCACAGGAAGGCTTGGCCTTGCCATGTTTTTCCATTTCTAGAAGCAGACACTGAAGCCCTATATGGTCTATAAAGTCAGATTCACTTTATGATACACAGCTGCGCCAGATGGTTTCTAGCTGGCATTGCACCTCTTTGAGAAAAGCAGGGACGTTTAAGAAAGCTCTCAGATTCCTAAAGAGAAAAAGTCTCCATTTATGAGCAACTTCACCGTTCAGTAGCCAGGCTTCAGTTTCTGGAAAGCAAAAGCATTGCCATGACAGACTTGGGACTTGTTAGAGACAAGTAGACAGCCGTGCTGCAATATCTGTCAAGGTTAAGTCTGATAAACTTTGTCCCAGATATTTTGTGACACATTTGTGGGGTGTGTGTGTGTGTATGTGTGAGTGAGTGTGTTAGGAGGTAGAGTTTCTCATTGTCCAGGAGCTCACCAAATAAGGCAGATTGGCTGGTCAGTAAGGTTGAGGGAATCCTCCTGCTTCTAACTTCCCGGCACTGGAATGACAGGCTTTTGCTACCCTACTCATCTTTTCATTTGGGTGTTAGGGACGTGAACTCAGACCTTTTTACTTGAGAGGAAGCATTTTACTGACTGAACTATCTTCTAGTCCTCCCACCTTTTTTTCTTTTGCAGTTTTAACAAACACTGTATCTTAAATTGTTTTTTCAGCATAGTATATGAGAAATTGGGTTTCCTTCTGGAATCTTCATGTATTTACTCTTACTTGGCTCTCATTTGCTCCCTCACTGGTTCTCCAAGCCATCTTTCTTTAACCACTCTTTAAGGGCACTTGATTTCTCTAGGAAAGGATAATTTATAAATCATAAAATACAAATTTTAAAACAATGAAATTAACGATGTATAGATAGTCACCAGAAAATGAACACTAAAAACTAAGAGCTAGAAATCATCATAGGTTGTGTGTGTCTGACTCATTTTGTACCATAAATGTGCAGAGGGCTGATCTCCAAATTATATAAAGAACTCAAGAAATTGGTCATAAAAAAATAATTTAATTTAAAAAATGGAGTACAGACCTAAACAGAGAACTCTCAACAGAGGAATCTAAAATGGCTGAAAGACACTTAAGGAAATGCCTAACATCCTTAGCTATCAGAGAAATGCAAATCAAAACAACTCTGAGATTCCACCTGTAAGAATGGGCAAGATCAAAAACACTGATGACAACTTATGCTGGAGTGAATATGGGGTAAATGGAACACTCCTGCATTGCTGATGGGAGTGCAAGCTGGTACAGCCCCTTTGATATCAGTATGGCAATTTCTCAAACAATTAGGAAACAACCTTCCTCAAGACCTAGCAATACCAGTTTTGGGTATATACCCAAAAAATACTCAATCATACCACAAGGACATGTGCACAACTATGTTCATAATATCATTGTTTGTAGTAGCTAGAACCTGGAAACAACCTAAATGCCCCCCAACTAAGGAATAAATAAGGAAATATGGTACATTTACACAATGGAGTACTACACAGCAGAAAAAACTAATGACATCTTGAAATTTGCAGGCAAATGGATGGATCTAGAAAACATCATATTGAGTGAAAACCCAGACCCAGAAAGACAAATATCATATTTCCTCACTCATAAGTGGCTTTTAGATTTAAAAAAAAACAGAAAGAAAACTAGCCTACAATTCACAATCCCAGAGAACCTAGACAACAAGGAGGACCCTAAGAGAGACATATATGGATCTAATCCACATGGAGAGTAGAAAAAGACAAGATCTCCTAAGTAAATTGGGAACATGGGGACCATGTGAAAGGGTAGAAGATGAGGGAGGAGGACGGGAGGGGAGCAAAATGTATAACTTAATAAAATCAATAAAAAACATTTTTAAAATGTGCTATGCTATCATAATGCTTCATCATTTCCACAGAGTGTGTCAATGTCCATCCATCCTGAAAAGCTTTCCAGTCTCACCAGACAAGAGTAAGGTGGTTTATAAAGCAGGGATGGAAATGAAACTTCCATCTCAATAACTGCACATTGTACTTCTCCAATGAGTTCTCCAAGAAGGAGAGAACAGTCAGTGATTCTTTTCTTGCAATGAAACGACAGCCATCTATCTATCAGCACTTGTTTTGTTGTTTGCTCTTGTTGTTTTTGCTTTTCTGCTGTGGTTTCCAGGGTGGCAATGGTAGTGTTACTGGAAAATTTGTTTGAAATTCAGACTGAAGCATTAGGGTTGCCGTGCTATAAACTTCCAGCGACCCATTTGCCTGTTAAAGTCTGAGAAACGTTGCTGGAAAATATGTCTTCCCTCTGTGAGTGATGCTTGACTGGATTGTGTCATGGTCCCCAGCCTTTAGCTTTATCTTCCTCTAGTCTACTTTCAAGTCAGCCACCAGAGAAAAGAACAGAAAATAAACTCCATGGCTCTTTAAAACTCTGCGGAATGTTACATGCTACATAAACACAAAATGTCTTGTCATCACTTAAGAGACCTAGATGAAGGGACCTCCACCACGTTTTCTGGTCTAGTTCCCAACCACATGACCCTTTCTAGATAACATATCCAGCACAAGTTTTCCTTCTACTGGTGCTCTTGTGAAAATTTTCCTTGCTTTTCCAGCCATGTTATTCTATTTCATCACAAACATGACCCAGGAGGAAATACTGTTGTGTACTGTATTAGGCCATTTGTGCTGGTTCATAAAATGGCCGAGTGCCAGATTCCATAATTGAGATGTGTTTCCTCTCAGTTCTGAGAATGGGAAGTCTAACATCAAGGTGTCAGAAATGTGGGTATCTGGTGAGGGTCCAAGGCTCTGCTCCCAACAGGGCTCCTTATTGTTATCATCCGGAGTGGGGAGCTCGGTGTGGAGGGTGAATCCATATGCTGAAAGGGGTAGAAAAGCTAGTAAGAAATGTCTAAGCTAACTCCCTTCAGGCCTGTTACACAGTAATCCATGACCACCTCTCCAAATTCCTCGGTGCTTTTTACCACTACAATAGAGATTAAGTTTCAGAATGTGAATTTGGGGCAACATTCTAACTATAGCAACTACCAGACTTAAATCTACATCTAATCTTTTTCTACTCTCTTTCTATTTTATTTTTTAATGCTTTATGGACCATATGAAATAGCCTTGCTTCTTTATTAATGGGCTATTACCAAGAATGTATACTCTGGGAAAGAATTCCTTCTCATGTCAGCCACCACTGGAACATCTAGTACTTTACCGAGAATAGAAGCACTTCATACATATTCAAAAATCAATGATTTTATATGTATACAATCTTAACAAAAGTATTTTGTTAAGTATTTTGTCTCTTTTGTTTCTTTCCCTTTCTCTTCCCTTTCTTTTGAAAACTATTTGTTACACGTTCATTCTATCCCAGGTCAGGTTAACTGGATTGGAGAAGGAGCGAACCTAGTTAATATCTGAGGAGGGGGCCGAGGGAGGGGACATAACACACTCAGAGACAAAGGAGACAGATGTTACCAAAATCAGAGCAACGTTGTCTACCAAGCACATAAACGTTTCCTTATCATCCCGAAGGGGCACCATGAATTGGAGGTGGCATGGTGAACATATGCATGATAAGCAGAGAATGAATCACGGAGAAGGGAAGGGGGAGCACTTTGTGTACAAAGATAACGTATCTATAGGTACTATGGAGCAGCATCTAAAGGAACTCAAGGAGAAGTAGGGCAGAGAACACTGCTGACCCACAGGCTGGCAGGCAGACTGGTGGAACTGCTTGGTAGGGGAGGGAGGGTAGCTGAAACTATTTGGTAGGGAGGGTAGCCGGAAGCCTTGTTTTGCTTGAGGGAGCAGCAGTTTATGTAAGGGATCTGCTCTGTTAATTTCACTCTTCTTTATTCTCAACAGTGTCTTGGTTTGAATGGTAAACCATGCGGTCAGTCTTACAGGCTGGCTCACAGGCATCTATCCTCAGAGGCTTACCACAAAGACTTGTGATGAAGAATGATGACTCCGGACCCAGTTTTTCTGGATTTAAGTAATGGTTTCTAGTATTTACATTTTAAATCCTCTGGCAAATTCCTAAACTCTGAGCCTTAGCTTCCTCATCAATAAAACAGGCATTTAATGATTATAATATCCAAGTCAGAGTATTAATAAATCAATTTTGTAGCATACTTCTCTGACATACCACGCTATATAGTAAGTGTGTGTTGGTTTATTATTGTTATCAGTCTTTCTAACTTTGGTGCTTTTGTGGATGTATTACAGTGCTACTTAATTATGGGGTATCGATGCATGTATAAAATTGTAATGGTCAAATAACCACTTAAAAATTGTAATATATGAAGAATAATGGTAGCCTATGACAGATATCTCAAATTGTTCACATAGAATTGTATTTTGCAAAAAAAATTATTTAGAAATTTTTGTTAAATAATGTTTAAGGGGAAGGATTAAGAGGGTAAATGATTATACAGTTCTTTATAAATTGTACAAGGTAAGTGTTCAATAACTAAGAAAATGAGTGATATCTACTAAAAATAGAACATTCATAAAAACTGTAATTTGAATATTTCCTAACAGTTTGTGGGGGGACTATCTTAGAGTTGTTATTGCTGTGAGAAGCCACAATGACCACAAAAACTCTTACAAAGGAAGGAAAACATTTAATTGGGGCTGGCTTACAGTTTCAGAGGTTGAGTCCATTATCAATGGCAGGAAGCATGGCATCATGCAGGCAGATGTGGTGCTGGAGTGATAACTGAGAGTTCTACATCATTATTTGCAGATAACAGGGGGGAAAAAACTGTGTGCCACTAAGCCTGGTCTTCAGCATCTGAGATCTCAAAGCCCACCCCTACAGTGACATACTTTCTCCAATGAGGCCATACCTACTCCAACAAGACCACACCTCCTGATAGTGCCATTTCCTATGGGCCAAGCATTCAAATGCATGAGTCTATGGAGGCCATTCTTATTCAAACCACCACAGGGACAAAGCAACTATTTAGAATATGAGCATCAAGAGAATAAGTGTTCTCTTAGAAGTTGCAGAGGTAGCAACAGAGTTGGGGACCACCCAACTTACTCTCCCAAGTCAAACCTGTATGTCCTGCACTACATCTCCCTTAGAGGGCTTAAACTTCACAGAAGGTTACAAAATGTATGCTCTCCTTAATATTCAGTGATATCTAGAGCCAAAGTATTTAGCACCATCAATAAGTGTTGAAAAGCTTCAGTAAATTCCTCCCAGGAGGCCTTGACTGGCAATTCCCAAGTCTGGGCTATCTCATGCATAGCTCCTGACTCATCATCTCACAGGGAGAAGAGCCAATGAGGGTATAAAGGATGTTAGCAGGACACTCCTCATTTTACACAGAAGTGTTAAAAAGTTCATGTTTCCTGGCAGAAGGGATTGATTAGTCATACAAAGACTTGAGGGCTACAACTTTCTCACAAAACCCGAGGAAAGGTAAAGATTCACAGGAAATCCCCTCACAGATGCCTGAGAAGCCTAAGCATGTGGTAAAGTATCAACTACTTGGCTAGCCAGGACTCTTCACAGCAGAGTGTGCCATGCCACTATTTTGAAGACAGCAGTACCAAGCTCTAGGTGCTTGCCTTGTAGACTATATGCTAGGAGTCAACATACTCAAAATTAATTGATAAAGTTTTGTCAAATTTGTAAGTAACCAAGATGAGTATTTTTTTTTACTTTTATTCTTTCATACATTGCATCCCAACTACAGTTTCCCCTCTCTCCACTCCTCCAAGTCCTGCCTCTCTCCCCCAGATCTACTTTTCCTCCATTTCAAAAAAAAAAAAAAAAAAAAGAGGACTACTGAGAACTCAAGAACAATCGCACTGGGTTTTGATCCTACTGCACTTACTGGCTTTGTGGGATCCTAGGCAGTTTGGATGCTCACCTTACTAGACCTGGATGGAGGTGGGTGGTCCTTGGACTTCCCACAGGGCAGGGAACCCTGATTGCTCTTCGGGCTGACGAGGGAGGGGGACTTGATTGGGGGAGGGAGAAGGAAATGAGAGGCGGTGGCGGGGAGGAGGCAGAAATCTTTAATAAATAAATAAATAAATAGCTTTAAACATGTCCTAACAAGACGTAATAAGTAATAAGACTGGGCACAAACTCTTTTATCCCAGCTGAATGAGGCAAATCAGCAGGAAGAAATGGGTACCAAGAGCACATAAAAGAGTCAGAGACACTGCCCCTTCCCCTTGTCACCAGCTCTCACTGTTGGGAGTCTCACAAGTTCACCAAGCACCACCTTATGGTATATGCAGAGGACCTAGCTCAGACCCATACAGGATCCATGTTTATTACTTTTAGAAGGCAATGGAACTTTTCAATACACATATATACATACATATGTATATCTGTACATACATATGTATATACATATATACATACATCTTAACATGTAGCCCAAAGTAAAACAGGGTAATCTCTTGCCTACAGATCTGTGGTGATATCATTCATTGAATATGAGCTTATGATTCTGGAGATAAGCCAGCGTTTTTCTCTATGATGAAACCTTTATATTGGCTAGTAAACACTGTGTGCAACATAGAAAGGCTTTGTTACCGTCTATACCTCCCTGGTGTAAGATCCTATCTGGAGGCTTGAGGGGAAAGTAAGGCATCCAGCGAGGAAGGCGTCTATTGATTACCGTCCATGAATCGGGAACAGCGCTGTGCACCGAGGACACAAAGATCGCAGCTAGACTTCAGTTGAATCACACTTTCGGATCCCAAAGAAAACAATTAATTCCACCTCACGGTGCCAGGGAAACCTTTGGAAAGAGCTGGTGCTGTTCTGCCAGGTCCTTAAAAGATAAGTAGGTGTAAGAAGAGATAAGGAGCCCCTGGGAGCCAAGGGCCTATGTGAAGATGTGTGGCCTGGTTTGAGAGCTGTGAGACAGTGAGTCAAGCCGAACAGTAAGGTCTCCCAACGTTGTGTAGTTTTCACACGTCTAGGGCCAAAATGCATTTGCAAAGGTTGTTTTGTGAAGCGCATGTTCAAGTCTCCTGCCTCTTTTACTATTTGGGTCATTTGTCTTTATTCCTTTTTGGTTTATAGGAGTTCTTTATATACTCTAGGTAGGAGCACATAGAAATAGACACAAATATAGATATAAAATCTTTTATCGGTGGGGCCCTCTTTTATTTAAACAGTTATTTCTGTATTTGTGGCCTAATGCATAGAATGTATACTGGGTAAATCTTCTACCCCTGAGCTATATCCGGAATCCTTTTCTTTCTTACAAGTGTGTCTGAAAAATTGGGGTACTTAATTCCCATAGCTGACTTATCAGCATTTCCCTTTATCGTTACCATTTGCGGGGTTCAAACAAACTTAGAACAAAACTTTTCATAAGTACATATTCACAGTTGCCCAAGGTTGCAGGTGACTCAGATGTCTATCAAGAGTAGAAACTAATACAGATGAAGTAAGCATAGTTGAATACACAACCTGTGATTCCATGTATTTAAAGTTCCAAGGGGTTACAAGTTAGAACAGTGACTACCCCTGTGAACTACTGGCGGGATGGAATATTGTTGGCTGTATTCTGCTCTATGACATGGAGGCCATTTTGTTGGCATATGACCTTCATCACAATCCATCCAACAGCACACACTTTCCTTCTATATTTTTCTTATACTGTATTCAAAAAGATCTATCTCTTAAAATATAAGATTAATGAAGGGTTGACAGTAGCCAGGAATCTAGCTGAGAGAAACAAACATTCCACAGCTGAAGCTTCTTGACTCAAGACTCAGGCAGTACTAAAATGTTGCAGAAGTCTGCCTCTATAATTCTGTGAGAGGACATATCTGAGAAGAAAAGACAAGGTGCGAGAATTTCGAAGCTCTACAATTGTGCAAGCAAGAAATAGGGAGGCCTGGCTGGAGTTAAGAGTCAGTGGCATAGAAATCCCCTTACGTTTTCCAACTGAATGCTTCTTTCAAATCCATTCAGAGGTGTCATGAGGACCAGAAGCACCTGCCGAAAGTGTGGGGGGCGAAGACCTACAAGCCTTTGACAGATGTTGAGTTTTCAAACAATGTAGAACCTGATAAACAAACCTCTCTCCTGGATTTATTCAGTAGGAGCATTTTTGTCTGGAACTTGTCTTGGATGTTAGGAATGAGTGCTCATACAAATCCACATCTGGATTAGTGGAAAGTTATAGAACTCACGCAACACTGTTTGGAAACATTTTCTCTCATTCCTCGTTTCCCTGCCCTGCCGTGCACACAACTCATCTTGCTGGGTGGTTTCTACTTGTCTCCTTAATTCCCTCTTCTGTCTACACACTCGTTAGGAGAAAGAGTAATTCCTGTCATTGGAAATGAAGCACTCTGGAAAGCAGGGACGGCAAGGAAATTCAGGTAGGCGGTGTGTTCCAAGACAGATCCTGGCCAAGACTCCAGGCTCAGCCAGTGCATCAAAGTCTCCCATGAGCACAGAGTGAGGACCACATGGGTGTCACCTCCAACAGTCAGGAAGGGGTGAGGCTAACACCTTGCTGTCATCAGTGAGCCTTCATTATGTTCGCCAGCAAATATTTATTGGGTATCTCTGGCTGAACCACCCACTCAACTGCATGCTCCATAGGAAAGGGCAGGAAGGAAACATGAACTCTCTCCCATTGCTTACAGTGAAATGATGATCAAAAGAGCTAATGCATACCCCCATGACATCCTGCCCCAGGCCCTGTGAAGGCAAGCTCTGCCTGGCAAAGATTTCTTAAGGGAAACGATGGTAGTCTACAGTCACTTTAACCCCGTCTCTCTGAGAGCAGAGCCATAAGATAGGAAGAAGCAAAGACTTTCAATCTTACAGGAGAGTTTGGTTTTCTCATCTTTCTGAGAACTCTCCTTGAACCTAACACACACACACACACACACACACACACACACACACACCTGAATTACAGAAGATCTTCTATATACTTCTTCAAGGATTTTCTATGACTATATTTTCCCTCACAAAAGTCAACTTCAATATCATTTTCATGGGGTTTGGGGGTGACTTTTGCCTAGAAAGTAACAGTCAAATTCTAATTCAGTATGCCTGGGGCTGACTGACACTGGCTCAACATGGAGCTTCCATATCTGTCTTTTCTGATGGATCATGACCTATGAACTTAATTCCTTGACCTCAGGGGCTCTCATGCTTTTTGGGTGGAAATGATATTACTTTCTTACAAGAAAAATTATCCTCTCAACCACCACTGACCTGAGATGATTTCACACACTTCCTGTCCCAGTCCTTCTTCACGAGAAGAGTCTCTCAGACCAAGTCAGTCTGTAAAGTCCCCAAAACAGAATGACATGCAAGCACTCCTAGGACAATAAACATTTATGTTTCTTGACCAGAGCCACAAAGGCTACCAATTATACTCCTGGACATTTAAATGAGTTGTATCTTGAAAAGAAGCTTTGAGGTGACAAATGTCTGATCTTCTACCAGTAGAGTTGGCCATCAAAGGCCTCTCATGAAATGTATCACACCAAAACAATCTCACTTCGCTTGTCCCTCCACTGCTCCTGAGAACTGAGAAAGGCATTTTCTGAAAGATTGCAAGCTAGTGACATAAATGTAGAAAAGTATTGAAATACTGTTGCCATTAAAGGTTTTCCTAACCATCCCTCCTTCTTGCTGCATGCTTTGGGTGGTGCTATTTGGGTGGTGTTCGTTTGTTTGCTGCATTATAATTTTTCATGAGGTTTAAAACCATTTTTAAAAGAGTAGAAGTAATAACTGGGGATATTGTTCAGATACTATAGTTGTCTTGGTAATACGAGAGGACACTGCACTAAATCACAGATATGACATCCATATGACCCACCATAGTCCCGTGTGTTCTTCATCTCTAATTTATATACAACTGATCCATGATCCTAACTTCTAGTACCCTTTGACATACACAATTAATACTATTCTGAATTAGGGCAGTACTTTCAGTTGGTGCTCTAAGAAGCTGTACCACATTCTTATCCATGATAGCAAAAAGCAAAGGGTGTAGTGCGTACAATCTTTCAAAGGGGAGCATAGTGATAGATGTTAGCTAGTTCGTTGAATTCCGTTTATAGAAACATGATTACGAGAGATCCTACAGAGACTGAAGTAGCAATGAATGTGTAGAAGTCGGACAAGAGATGCCTTATAAACTTTTGAGGGAGAAAGAAAAAAACAGAGGAAATTCTCCCCTCCCACCCCTGCCAGAACTTCAGAGTGCACTAAGTCTTGGAACCAGGTGAAGGATTGATTCTTCAGCACTGGAAAGACTAAATCAGTACTTACATGACTTTACTTCCTATCTCTTTCTGAGACAGAGGACTGTGACCGAGCCATGGAAATCATGTTCTAGGCCTACCTGTCAATGCCTCAGAGGAAACCAAATCCATATTCAACATTCCCAAAGTCCCATGGGCAACCTTCTTCAGAGACTATGGAAGGAAAGTCGCTGTTACATTATAAGAGAAATTTTCCAGACTGTCAGAAGTCACAAGTATAGAATTTGGGGTGGAGAGCATTTTGGATGCTAAAGACCCAAGTCTATTTGGTATGTCACACTGTTCATCAAAATCTATGCATAGGATTTATATATATATTCCACCACAGGCCTGTATGTGCTTGGCACACAGACGTCAACAGCACAGAGCCCATGGCTGCTAGTTCCTAAATGACAACGCTTACAGTCCTTTGGACATCACAACATCTAGTCTGCTACAGCAGCCTCTTTCCCCAAACAAAAACTTAGGTGAAATCAAATCTCCACCTACCTATGATGCTTGGCTTTCTAGAAAGTGCATTGGTCATGTCTACACCCTGTCTAGAACTGTTTCTAATCAGTTCTTCTTTTTATTCTATCCGAGTTATGGGGGTCAAAGTAGATCCTAGGAAGGGGATTCATGTGGTAGTGTATTTGTTTGTTTCTTTTGAGACAGGGTCTTGCTATGTCGCTGAGGGTAACCTTCAACTTTCTGCCCTCATGGTTTATTTTTCTGGGTACTGAGATTACAGATATGTACCCCCTGCTTAGCTAGAAAATCATTTGCTGATAACAAGAATCGGAGGGAAGAGGGTGAGTGTGTGTTCTCTGCTGGAATAGAGCCTCTGTCAGATCCCACGGGAAGCTCTGGAGCACAGATTACACCACAGCTACTTCTTCCCCTCACTGAGGCAAAGGGTCCTTTTGTGTCCCTGCGTCACTTAGTTATTAGCTATGGGCCTCCCCCAATGGCAGGGACATTGCAAAACTTCCCGGGCAATTCTAGGCTAGGCAATTCCCCATTTGGTCAAGGGCAATTCTCCAAAGAAAGGGACATCTGTAAGGCATTAACTTTTAGCATATGGAGTTATGGAAGCCTAGTTTGGTAAAGATAATACGGCAGTTTGACATCAGCATCCCTACACGTACCTATTTAAGGCATCCTGAAACACTCCCGTGGATGTTGTTTGCACTCCTAATGCTTACTTTAAGACAATCCTAGTGGAAATGGAATTGAATACACACTAATCCAGATTACTCCTTAAGAACCTAGTGTGTGCCATGTACTTTTCTAAATGTATCATACTCAAATATTAATTATAAAGTAGGCATTATTATGTGCATTATACCTATTACAATAACTTAACAAGTAGCAGAGCCAGAGCTAGAATCTATTTTCTTTTTTAAAAATATTTTCATATTTATAACTTATATTCTTTATGTGTATGAGTGTTTTTGCTTGCATGCATGTGTGAGCCACATGCATGTCTGGTGTACAGGGAAGTCTGAAGAAGTTGTTGGATGTCCAGCAACTGGAATTACAGATGTTTGTGAGCTGCCATGTGGGTCCTAGGAACTGAACCCAGGTCCTTTGAAATATCAGCATGTGCTCTTAACTTCTGAGCCATCTCTCCAGCTACAAAGAACTCTATTTTCTTAACACTGCATTATCCTGATTCTCTTGTATTGCCAAGAGGCATCTGTCAATGAGAAAGAAACCTAGGTCAGAACTAAAATGACAAATTTCTCATAAGAAACCACACCCAAGTATGTGAGAAAAAAACAAACTGAATTATGAATTTAAAAGCTTGAGGGTGTTTAGTTCTTGTGTGTATGTGTGTATGCACATGTGTGTGCACGCATATGTGTGTGTCTGTGTGTGTGAATTTCAAAACATGTCATAGTTTTCTCCAGTGAGTTTATGTTCACCATTTGAACTTTCATCATTTGAATCCCATGAAAGTGCTGTTGCATAAGAGATGACTGTGCCAAACGAAATAATATCTACTATGTGTTAACAGTTTCCATAAGTCAGGCAGTTTTAAGCAGTTTCGTGTTTACGTAGGTATATCACAGAAACCTCAGAACCACACTGTGATACAACCCCTGGAGGAAACTGAGGTACAAACAACAGTGTCAGAGTTCTATGTCCAAGTGAGCTACCGGGCTGTGGAGGTTGTGTTCCCAGTTTGACTTCAATACTACCAGAAGAGTTCCAGATGGGTGGAGCAAGGAACCAAGTTGGGAGGCCCAACTTTCCTGACTGAAAGATGAGGAAACTGAGGCCCAGAAAGTGCGTCATATCAGGTGGCAAAGACTCAGAACATATAAACAATTTTTCTATCTTTTTTTCTATTTTTCTATTTTTTTGACAATTATTGTCTAAAGAAAGCTATAAATGTGAGTCAATATCATTTACTTGAGAGGAATTCAGGAGTCTGTGTAAATGTTTGGAGTCTCTTCTAACAGTCAAGGGATTCTAAGCATTATTGTTTGAGAAGGCAAGAAGGAAGCATCAATGTCCTGCCTCACATAAAGCGATGCTACTAAGAGAAGTTACTTCCTGTATCCCCTCATGGTTCTGGGTTTCCTAAACACAAATATCGGCATGATGTGGCTGGAGTCTACAAATCCCGATCTCGAAGCACATCTCTTTAGGAAAATGGTAGAAAGGCAAACATCAGTGTTTATTAAATATCCACTATATATCAAGTACGTTGTCCATAGCTTTGCTCATACTATGTAAACTGTACATGAAATTATTCCTGAAATGAGCATGTGTAGCAGGTAATATTTGTTCTATGACAAATCTTCCCAAAATGTAATGGCTTAACATAAGGTCATCTGTTATTGAGTGACTCTAGGTTACCTGGGTTTTTCTGCTGAGCCATAACAAATAAGTAATTCTTTTAAAAAAGGACATAGAAGAATGCAATATATCCACAAATGGAACAATTTTATTCAAAGATTTAAAAAATATATCTGATATCGTCTCAGAACAAATATAAACACAAATAAAGTGATGAAAAATATGAAAATAAGTCAAGAATATTAGCACAGTACATTGTTATATATTCTCTTGGCTCACCCCAGGCTACCATTACATGTTTCTCAAGATAATAATGTCTTTTCTTTATGTTTTTTGCTTGCTTGCTTCTTTGTTTGTTCGTTTTGTCTTAAAGGGTCTGAGGCTAGGCTCAGATGGTCAAAGTCTATTTTAATTGAAGGAAAATATGTCAGAGTCATATCAAAGCTGAGAGTAATGTATATTCACACCACCATATGGTAAAGAAAAATCATTTATCAAAAACTGGGATTCTAGCTGGGTGGTAGTCGTGCACACCTTTAATCCCAACACTCAGAAAGGCAGAGAGGAAGGTAGATCTCTGTGATTTCGAGGTCACTTGTTTTACAGAGTGACTTCCAGGACAACCAGGGCTGTTACACAGAGAAATTCTGCCTCAAAAAACCAAAACCAAAACAGCAGCAACAGCAACAACAACAACAAAAAAAAAAAAAACCCTGGGGTTCTAGTTGTGACTTTGCTCCTTGCCACTGTGCAAATTTCAATAGCCCTTCCAGTCTCAAAAAAGGCAAATAATGAACTCATATGCTAAGTTCACGGTGAGAATGAAGTGGGCTACTGTGTAATACATCAGGACCAATAACTGGAACACAGTCTAGGCTCCCTTGATATCAATAGCAGTAAGGCAATGAATGATTTTATACGCATATATTGTTGTTTCTACGCTATACCAGAGTCTATGTTCCCTACTGAGTATAAACAGGAGAGGACCATGAGACAGACAGATAGGCCTTTTACATTGGAGGAAAATGGAGTCTCTTTGGAGATGAGGCAAATACACGTGAAATAAGTACCGGCTAAAGAGGGCAGTGTAGAAAGGGCTGAAGGGGACGTCAGGCATACCAGGAGTCTAAGATCATCGCTTCCCTTCTCTGCCAAAAGAAAAAATTGGCTCCTCACTCATGACGACTGCTCCCTTTTCAAGGGATGGCTATTCGAAGTGACTTAACCATTGAAACTTGTTTCATTTTTTGATTCTTGAACCTTTTATTTGTACTTGGAGGGTCACCAAGTCATTTTGTCTATCAGATATAAAGAACAGGCCATGACGTAAGATAGAAGCCCTCCCAGAGTCTCAAAAGAGACATAATATACTCATATCTGAAGTACAGCGAAGAGGGCCACCACCTGGCATGTTGGTGCCATTGTGTACTTTCAGTGGTATCATCGCTGTCATGGGATATATATTGGACCTTCAGTGAGATAGAGTAAAAGTGACAAGAGGCCAAGGTCTGATGCTTTCAAAATGTTCCCCTAGATGCCAATGCCTCTGAATAATCAACCTTTCTTTCCATTACAGAGATGTCATTATGCAGGACAGCATGTTCCCAGTTGCCCACAGTAAGCTAGAGGCAGGAGAATACATTGTTCAAAGATAATTCATGTCCCATTAAATGTCAAAACTTGACTCACGTGATTGAGCCACTGCCTCACCCAGCTGCAGGCTGGAAAATTCATCTGAGCTAGCACCTCTGGGAGTTGAATGGTGGGAAAAGATGGTGATCACCGAGCTCCACCACACAGCAGGAAACAATGACTGAACCTTGAAGATGAAGACCTTTGTGAGGTCATAAAGCAACAGTGATTGCAATTAATTGCTGATAAATATGAAAGAGCCTCTTGTTCCTGGAGGTGAGGCGCCAGGACAAAGTACAGAAGCAGCAGTTTGGAAAGGCAAAGCCTCTGAACTGTGTTTGTGAACTGGATTAGATGTTGTGGATGTTGGGAGATAGAGAGGAAGTAAGAGTGCAGGAAGGATTGAAAGGAAGCCCCAAAGGTGGGTCATTGTCCCCAGGAGGGTGATCAGCATCCCTGGCTATTGTGGTTCTTCGTCATCAGAAGATGTCTTTGGATGATTCCCCAATAAAACTGAAAATAAGAAAAATAAAACAAAATAAAGGAGTAGTTTATAATGAAAGCAGATGTCACCATTGTTAGATTAACACAAGTCTAAAAATAAACAAAAGTAAAAGCAAACACTCAATACCAAATCTTTATGAAGTTATCATAAGTAAACATTCCTTGGAATATAGGTTTTGGAAATAAATTATAGGTGTCATTCACTCTAAAATGGCCATTAGGTCTTATTAAATTCAAATACACAAAGAAAAATATAAAAACAGGTGGTAATAAGTACTTTTCTAGAAAATGTTTGCTTGGTGTCTTGGGCATCTACAGTATATATTCTCTAACTGGTCAGAATGAGGCTCTGTATTAATGATGGGAGGGTCATAACTGTTCTCCAGTCCACTGATCTCATTGGCTGTGGAAGTGGTTAAGAAATATTCTAGGAATCTACAGACACTAAGAAAACAATTTAAAATAAAGGCTAAGACTCATATCATAAGAGATCTAATTTAACATCCCCAAAGGACTTAGAAATGGTTTCAGAAGATCAGACATAAAATAGAACAAATGAAATAAACAAATTGAGATCATTAAATGTGTTAAAATATTAATTACCACATCAACGAACTGGAAAATCTAAGAAAGACGTGCAGAAACTCCACAAAGTTTCCAGTTTCCACACGATTCTCAGTTGTTTTATGGTCTTTCAGAAGCTAAGTTCTTAATTAGGTCCTCTACGGAAAAAAACACAAAACCTAGGAGTGGCAGGGAGGGAAGTCCAGGCTCTCAGAAAACATGTGTCCCTGTGCCCTATACCTTGTGGCACCAAGGGCAATCTGCTTGACAATAACACTGGCACTCCTAGGAACTTAATAGAAATACAAATATCAAACTCTCCCTTACCTGTGGAGTCAGACCCCATGTTAACAAGATCCCCTCATGGTTTCTGTGCACCTCAAATTTTGGGAAGAGCTATCCAGATCAAGTCCCTCAGCCTCTCAGCAGCTTCCTTCGAGAATTAGGCTTGTGAAATCAGCTTGTTTCTTCCTCCTCCAGGTCCCAGTGCTGTGGGATGCCCATCAGAGTACAGGTGCACCAAGACAGAAAGAAACAAAGATGTCTGAGAGATTCTGAGGTTATAGACACACACTGGTGAACACACACACTTCTATAGAAACCAGTTTAGTAATCAAATTCCAAAACTTATCATATATACACCATCGCATGGCATCCTGTTCAACCTTGTTAGTTCCTTATCGGGGACAGGAAACTGGGGAATGAAAAGGTTTGTAGAAAGCACTAACTTCCAAGGCAAGTCTACACGAGAGGAAGCACGAGAATCCAGGTGTCTGCTCTCCCATCCCTGGACCACCCTGTCTTGTTGTCTCAGCTGCTCCAGAATTTTTTTTAAGAACAGAATATAATAACAAAAAAAACCAACAAGTGTTTATAGGGGTGGTATATGGATATTTCTCCTTAGCCCCATCCTGGTGCCATATTCCTTCTCAGATTATCAATTTAAAGTTAATAAAATTCACATGATTGCAATTTAACATTCAGGCCCTTTCTCTTAACAATCACACTAATCCAATCCCTCCAACTGGTCCTCTGTGCTTTCTTCTTAGGGAGCCAATGTCAAAGAGAGATGCCTTGCTAGTTACCAAAGTTGGATGCATGAATGCTAACGGGCATTCTTTGCTTCTCATTCCACATACGATTGCCTTCAGGTTCTCTTCCAGAGGGTCTGAAAGTTTATTTCTTATTCTGAGAGTCCTACACAGGAACATGGGCATTTACGTGTGATACACCAAGAATACAGCTCATCTTCATTGCATAGTCTTAGCAGATGTTATTATCTGTAATAAAATGTATGGAGATAGAGGCATATATGCATTTAGGCATTCTTTCCTCTCCTTTTGACCTAAATGATAGTATTCATCTTTATAGCCATCATCCTAGCTTGCTTCTTTCATTCAATGTATATTCAAAATGATTCCATTTCAACCTAGCAGTTTCCAGTCTTTTTCATGTTGCACTGTTTCACTATGTTGGTGGCTAAAATGGTGTGATCAGTCCTTTCTCCATAAATATTACATCATCAATGCTTTGGTAACTACTTTAGCTCCTGCTTAGCATGCGTGAGATCTTGGGTTTTATCTCTAGTCTTCCACATATGTGTGAGGGGTGTGTGTGTGTGTGTGTTGGCTGTGTGTGTATGTCTATGGGTCTGTGTGTGTCTATGTGTCTGTGTGTGTATGTGCGAATGCCAGTTTTATGAAGAACATTTACATTTTTGTATTTATGCAAGTACTCTATGGAATGTGCTCTTGAATGTGGCCTTTAAAAATGTGACTTAAAGAGGACTTCCAGGCCGGACGATGGTGGCGCACGCCTTTAATCCCAGCACTCGGGAGGCAGAGGCAGGCGGATCTCTGTGAGTTCGAGACCAGCCTGGTCTACAGAGCTAGTTCCAGGACAGGCTCCAAAGCCACAAAGAAACCCTGTCTCGAAAAACAAAAAAAAACAAAAAAAAAAAAAAGAGGACTTCTAAGTTTTACAGATATCAGTCAAGTCAAACAGGAGTCAGCGCCCAGCAATTGTTTTTCTGAAAATGGTAAAAAAATCAAATATACTTAAATTTTCAAGCTTTAGCACATTTACTTTGATCTGCCATGATGCCCTCCAAGTAGACACAGACCACTTTCTGAAGGGAAGAATATGACTTTGCGCCAATAATGCATTAAAGGCATAAAGACAGAATTTTGTGTAATTTATATGCACCACAAATCAGTGCTTATCTTTTTCTGGTGTTTTGGGGACAGCATATGGTTAAGCAACATAAAGTAACCTCAAACACAGTGGTCGGCCTGCTTCAGTCAACACCACATCAACTTTAATCTCTTTTTATTTTATCCTATTCATAAATACACACACATAGCAAGCAAGTGAACCTATCCTCTCTATAGCTGCCATCAGCATGCAGGTGTGACAATAGCAACTAAAATCTATGTCTATCATAGGTTAATGATTTCTACAATGTGATTTTTTTTCTTCAACAATTTCCAGCATAAAGTAGAAAACTTGAGTTCGTGTGAAGCACTATATGTGTGTGTGTGTGTATGTGTGTGTATACATATCATTATTTTGTTTGTTTCCGTGACTGTATCTGCATTAGTCAACAGATATATATACATCAGGCCCTGAGGAAGACTAAAGGAAAATGGTTTATTTAGCTCATAGTTTTGGAAGTTCAAGAGCATGGCCTAGCATGCTATGAATGGCCTCCTCACTGACAGAATCCCAAGTCTGCGTATAGTCTGTTCAGCAAGAGCTGAAGCACATATGTCTATAACTAAGCCCTATTTCTTCCAAAGGCTCAACCTCTTAGCATCCTCTGGGCATTTTTTGGAGATGCAGAGTCCATCTGCTTTGACCATGAGCACAGGAGTTTGGATATTAACTCTTCCATGACCTCTGTGTAGGTAAATTACTTTCTGACCTTTCTATTTTCATTTGTTACATTTGCCATGGATATCATCCAGCTTTTTGTATCTACTCTCAAAATTGTTCTCTATTCCCAGAATGTTTCACTTATGTCTACATATTTTTTATTTAAAACTTACTACCTAGTGATGTACACTAAAAAGGAGAGAAGGTGCTCTGTGACACCTAGATATAAACCTTAATTACATAAGGATAAATAACCTCTCCCAGATGTTGGTAATAGAGATTGTTGGTCTCTGTTTCCCAGAGTGGTTGGTATGGGAACAATCCCCAGCCATGAAGCTCTGTGCAGCTACTGGCTTATCTATATGGGTGAGGCCTTGGATGCCATGCCAAACCCAGAAGGAAAACCAAAACTACAAGAAAGGGGGGGGGGGGTAAGGAAGGAAATCTCCAAGAATGTGAATGGAAGGAAGGAAAGATAAGTTGATTGGAAGGATAGAAAGATGGATAACGACTACATCACTATATTACTGGAGGGACTTGAATATCACTTTTGTTGTCTCTTCCTTACATCGTGCAAAACATTCATTCAACTTGATACTGATGGAAAGGCAGGGCCATAAAAATATTCTTTAAAGTGCTGGGCAGTGGTGGTGCACACCCTTAGTCCCAGCACGAAGGAGACAGACAGAGGTGAATCTCTGAGCTCGAGGTAAGCCTGGTCTTCTGAATGAGTTCCAAGACAGCCAGGGCTACACAGAGAAACCCTGTCTCAGAAAAAAAAATCATCATTCAAGACTACCATCAATTGCAGAAGTTTGTCACAGCCTAGAAAACAGTGAATTGATTTTTCTTCAAGTCTTTCCCTTATTAACTGAGCAAAAAACAATGTAAACTTTGAAGAAACAAATTCAGTGAGGAAAAAGAATGTTGCTTTTAAATGCAGTCTCTACTATGGCTTCTCCTGAATTGATCTCTTTCCCAGCAGACTATAATTTAGTGGGTATAAACATGGCTATAGATGGTCACAAGAAGTAAGTTATTTAGTTAAACCACTGTCTGAATTTATATTTTGAATCTAGCCTATGGACACGATCCATATTATGGAGGGAAGGAAAGGGAGTATTTGGTAGGAGTAAGGGTAGAGTATATTATTGTTAAATATTTTCCTTGTGGAATTTTAATGAGACGATTTTGGTTTTCCTGGCGGGGGTGGGGAATGATACTTGAATTCACTGATAAAAATTCTCCATAGAAACCTAACGCTCAGGCTGAAATCATTGCTCGACTCATTGGTCATTTTCATATGTAGATAAGGAGTCATCTCTCTCAGATCTGCACTGGAAACTCTTTGGAATAGAAGTAAATCAGTTCAGGTAGAGCCTGGCTACAAGTAGAGCTCTTCTTAATGCTTCTGTTCACGTCCTAAACTGTAAAGTCACCCTTTCAAAGATTACACTGCCTCCGAGTAGACCACATTCCTGAACAGATGGAATATGAAGATCCAAGCACATATCCAAGGCCCCTTACGAAATACAAGCCAAGACCTTAAGCCTAAAGATGTTGACATTGGATATGGCCTTACTGAAAACACCTAGACATTTTTGAACTTTTCTTCAACCAGTGTATCAAGAAGTTAATGCCACAGGAGCAGCAGCTCCCAGGAGCAAGGTGCTAAGTGTACCAGTGTGAGTGCCAGAGTTAATCATGTTTAAGAAACCTGGTGTGGTTTTCATTTGTAATCTCAGCTCTGGGGAGGCAGAAACAGGTAGATCCCTGGGACCCACTGGCCAGACAGCATAGTTCCCGTAGTGAGCTCCTGTTGAGCCATTCTGCCTCAAAATATAAGGCAGATAGCACCTGAGGAATGACACCAAAGGGATGCTGGCTCCTCTGGTCTATGCACATAAGTTCACATACTTCTTTATACTCACACCACACACACACACATATACACATACACGCACGCATGCACGCACACTCGCACGCTCGAATGCTCGAAGCCTTTACTCAATAATTAATGGAAGCTGCACACATTCTTGAACACCCTTGCCCCTGAAGTGAGCCAACTGTGCAGCACACTTTCCAGTTATTTTCAGAGTTCCGCAGCGACATTATACTCCATTTGCTTTGCTCACCTCAGCAAATATCCCAGTAACACATCCCTCATTGCCTTCCTTTACCTGTGCCTGGGGTTTCTACTTGCTTGTCACAGTTCCTAAGGGTTATTTCCAAATAGGCAATGCTTCAGATTTTTTTTAGTATTAAAGCCTACTTTGGGGAGACAAAACCAAAACAGACTATGGAGTCCAGTACAGTACACCAAAGGCATATAAATTTCTCCTAAAATCATATAATTAGCAAATGAACAAAATATGAATAATTAGTGCATATTTATAATCAAAGCCGAGACATAAGTGCACTTGGGAGGGGCAGAGGAGTCCTTTGACCACGTTTACCTGTCATTTTAATTTTGCATTATCACTTGTCCAAACTTTCCTGTTAAGTTCAGGCAGTGCTGCCCCAAGTGTCACACGGAACTGTGCCTTCCCACCTGTGTCCTTGTCCATACCATTTGCCACAGTGGGAATGACTTCTCAACTCTATAACCTGTTCCAATGATCGAAATCCCACTGGGGACATAGCTCTGTAGCAGAGAACTTGGGTAGCAAGGAAGGAGTCCTGGGTTCAGTTCCCAATACCACAAGAAGACAGAGCTAACTCAAACTTTGCCTCTTCAGGGCCATCTCTTACATCATAACTAAGACAATGCAAGCACATGAAAACCCTGTAATTCGCAACTCAACACTTAATCATACACGTTCATGTACTCTCTAACTAGCGTATGCATTGTAATCTGGTCTCTCTAATTAAATTTGACTCTCCTTTCGAAGAATAATCACACCTTGTACCTCCGCGGGCTTTCCAGGGCCCCGAACAGTGGAGCACACGTGCTTACTTTTCAGGGGATGATTTACGCTTTTCAATAATAAAGCACAGCCTGTGTATGGCCTGCGGTGATGAATCATCTTTAATGGTCTTCAGAAAGGTCTCTTCCCGCTGCAAACTGCCTGCAGACAGGGTTATCTGGAACATCCTTCTGGATGATCCTGTCCAGGCATTCAGAAACGGCAACTGGCCACAACAACACCTTGGTCTCTGCACACCATTTCCCTTCCTGGCTTTCGGGGAACAGTAAAACATAATGCTTCTCACTCGTAAGTAAAGAGAACTCACTTGTAATTTTGATGAAATGATCCAAGGAGTGACTGAAGTCTTTTTCTCTCTGCTGTGATTGTTACCATTATAAATAGACAACCATAAAAAGGATCAAAGCAGGAAACCTTTTAAAGGCTTACCCCAAGGCCTGATACCCTCCCCACTTTATTTTTCTTAGCCTTAATGCTTAAGGAAAACAAACACTTATCAGTGTGTACTGATGATGTTTATCCCTTCATCTGCAGGAGGAGGGTGGCAGTGTTCCAAAGTCTGAAGACAGCTCACTAGAGCTCCAAGTGAGCTAAGGTCAACTCCACCATCTACCGTACCCATCCACTTCTCTCCAGGCCCTGTGTGGATCTCATTATTGCTACTTGGTTTGCCAGCTCACAAGTACCCTAAGTCCCCTTTAGAAACAACCTATTGAAAGGCAATTACGAAAAAGCAGAGTGCTTCCTACGTTGCTCAGGAACTGCCTCCCAGTTGCTCATGCCAGAGCTACTCCAGCAAGCACAGGACAAGGCAAGTCTTCTGCTGAGAGGCTGAGCCCTTTTCCCACCTCTCCTTTCTCAACAATGCCTGGCAATGCCTTGAACTCCACTCAAGGTTCCACCATAAGGCTTTTTACGTTCTGGCAAGGCATCATTTATCAGTGCAAAGTTCAACCACCCTGTTCAGTTCAGAGGTCCCAGAAAGAGCCCACAGGAAGACTTGAACACTTCTTCCTTTCCTTCTCCTTCTCCTCCTCCTCCTCCTTTTTTTTAACCTCACATCTCCAGAGTAGAGCAGATAGAGGAAGTAGCTCTACTTTTTACCCGCCTTTCCCTGACTTTCATCATTTTTGGCACTTAGACTGGATGGAGCACATGCCCACAGCAAGTATGTCTATGGCAAGATTGTGCTTTGGTAGTGATCCAATTCTCAATAGTGTCTTAGAGTTCTGAGAGGCCCAGTGCCTCTCAGAAGCCAGTCTCTGAAGTCTCCTGAATCCTTGACCATGGACTACTTCCCGATGATTCTGTAAAACAAGCAGCAAGTGCGGAATGGAACACAGGCCCTCTTAGACTAAAAAAAAACTCCTTAGGAAGAGTTTCCAGTAACTATAATGAGCATGAAACCAATTTCTATTTTTGTCAAAAATTGTCTCAAAAGGCAAGTCACAAAAGAATAAGAGTGAGGTTTTAAGCATAATCATTTGTGTAGACTGTTTCTCTTTCTAAAATTACCTTCATATTTATGATGTGATTTGATCCCAAAACAATAGAATGGTTTTGTAATTAGAATGCTGGTTTGAGATGCCTGAGCTTTAACAATGTGCTGGCATTAGAATCGGATGAATCATGTGTAAACGTGTAGAAATTTTGTGTGTCTCTAATTCATCTGCATGTAAACATATACACGTCATATAGCACATATTATACATGTATAAACTTATACAATATGAAGAAAAAGAACTAGTACAAGCAAGTGTTAAATACATTTTCATTTCAACCTTGGAAGTAAGGAAATAGATTAACAGATTCCATGGTTGACCTAAGAAATTCTTGAAGGAATCCAGGGCTAAGTAGAATTATTCCATAGAAGACCCTGAGACAAGAATTCTAGTATAAGCAGTCCTTGAGAAAACAGAAAGAGGAGGGAAAGAAAATAAGGTTCATGATAGTGACCACTGTGACCCAAGGATTACAGTGTGAAGGTACCCTCTGAATGACTGCAGAACTCACCAAACATTACAGAATTTCCCATCTGAATTTATCCACCAATAGGGGAGTTTATCCTCCACTAATGATTATTTCTTCTGGGCAGTGACTCCACAGCTATGACTTCGAGAGCACCCATACAAGAGTCATCCTTACTGGATCATATACATACATGCTTAAAGGAATAGGGATGTGGCCTCGTGGTGTGGCCAAAGGAATAGAAGCAAGTCAGAAGTGTATACAAATGCATCTATAGTTCAGTTTTTGTTTGTTTGCTTGTTTGCTGTTTTTTTAAATCTTTGACCATCTCAAGCATTCAAAAAAAAAAAAGAGCCTAGCCAGAGGAAATCAACTTCTGGGCAAGGACACTGTGTCATATTTCCCAGTAATTCATTTGAAAATGTATCAAACTTTTCCAAATTCTTACACACTACCTAAAACCCTTCTAGTAAATGTTTTATGTATTGTTTTTGAAAAAGAAAAAGAAAGAGCAATTTTTTGTTTGTCTTTTTTCAAACAGGATTTCTCTGTGTAGCTTTGGAGCCTGTCCTGTAACTTGTTCTGTAGACCAGGCTTACCTCAAACTCACAGAGATCCTCCTGCCTCTGTGTCCCGAGTGTAGGGATTAAAGTCATGCACCACCACCACATGGCCAAGTAAGAGTAAATTTAACAATATACTTCCATTGGTAAAATAAAATCAATATATCTAAACCATAGTAGTATATCTCTCACTAGGACATAAGACCTCCACAGCAATGGGATTTTTGTCACATTTACAATACCAAGCATGAAATCTTTCTTGTGGAATGGGCCTCAGAATCATTTGGAGAGCACATGGTTGCTCCAGTAATCGTTGTACCACTATACTGAATGCCTTCAAAATACTCATGTTTATGTTCTTAGACAAACATTGCTCTCAATCTTAATCAGAGAATGTTCTTTTTGCAATGAAGGTAATGAACGCAGAGATGAAAGTTGCCCATGGTGCTAACAGTAGAACTTAGCCTTTGTACTGGCTGGTTGCGTGTCAACTTGATGTAGCTGAAGTCATCAGAGGAAGGAGCCTCAGTTGAGGAAATGACTTCACAAGACCCAGCTGTAAGGCATTTTCTCACTTAGTGATCAACAGTGGAAGGCCCAGCATAGGTTGGTTGTGCCATCCGTGGGCTGCTGGTCCTTGGTTCTATAAGGAGGGCTGAGCAAGCCAGAGGAAGCAAGCCAGTAAGCAGCATCGCCCCATGGCCTCTACACCAGCTCCTGCCTCAAGGATCCTGCCCTGTTTGATTTCTTGAGCTGACTCCCTTCAGTGGTGAACAGCAATTTTGAAGTAGAAGCCAAATAAGCACTTTCTTCCCCAACATGCTTTTTGATCGTGCTGCTTTGTCAAAGTAATAGGAACCCTAACTTAAGACAGCCCTAAAAAGGACACTCAAGACACCCTCTTTAAGACTCAGGGACACTATGGTGGGGCAGAGAAAATGTGAGAGTTATAAGATAGAGTGAAAGGCTGGGAAACAAACTTCGGGATGTTGCGTAGCCAATGTAATAACCTCACAGCAGCAGAGGCTGCATCCAACGGACCTGCACAAAACTAGGCCTGTCAACAGTCAGTATCAATTCAGAAGGGGTCCACATGGCCCTATCTACTTCTGCTGAATTAGGGGCTGGCTGCTGATGGATTCTGGGGAAGGGGCAGGCATCCCGTTTTTGGCTGTATACCCACTGTTGAACCCATGGGGCTCCTAAGGTTAGTTCCAAACCCATGGCCACACAGGCAGTACTAGTTAAATTAAGTTGGTCACAAAACAAAATAAAAAAAAGGCATACATGTAAGAAAGAGACTTGCAGGAAAAAGGAGAGAAAAAAGGGAGGAGGGAGCAAAGAGGAGGGTGAAAGTGACGGTAATAGGAACATATTATGTGTGCTGACTAGTTTTATGTCAGCATAATACATTAGAATTATTGGGAAGACGGAATCTTAATTGAGAAAATGCCACCACCAGATTGGTTTGTGACCAGGACTGTGGTATCTTTTCATGACTGATGATTGATGGGAAAGAGTCCAGCTCACGTTGGGCAGTGCCATCCCTGGGTAGATAGTCCTGGAAGGAACTGGAAGGAAACAGACTGAGCAAGCCGTGAAGAGCAAGCCAGGAATCAGAACTCCTCCTATGACAGATCTGACCATATTTATTTTATTATTTTATTTTTGGAGATGCTTGTGGTAGTATTTAGAGCTGAGGCCCAGAAAAGCCTTGAAAGGTGTTGAAAACTTGGTAAGCCGTTGCTGAGGAATTGAGCAGATAACGCTGCAAGCGATGCAAACGATGAAGCTGGGCTTGTGAAGTGTCAGAGGGAAACAGAGCCTCTCCTGGGACCATTGAGATGATATTCTGAGTTAGGAGCCTGTGGTTCTGTTTCTCTGGGGCTGAAGAATCAGACATGACTAACAGATCAGCAGCCCCGAGGTGAAACCTTTGCTTTACTGAGACAACTGATGTTAGTTACCTGGAGCTGAGAAACTAGCAGTGATTAAGAAAAGACAAGCATGATGGGGGACCATATATCTGGGAGCATTTCCCCAAGGTCAGTACACAGACATAGTGGTTCAGAGCAAGCAAAGCAACTTCTCATGCTGGTAGCTGAACTGGGTACCTAAGAGTCATCCAGATGCTACTGGTTTTGAAGGCATAAAGGGGTTGTGGAGCAGCCGAGGCTTGGCACTATGTGGCAGGGTTAGGGCCACTGAAAAGATGTTTGAAGAGACCCTTGGGGAAAGTGCAGCAACAGAGTTGCAGTATTGACCCCAGCATTTTTTAAATGCCAGTATCATAGGACAACCATCCAGGACAGCAGGAGTCTTGGCGTGGAGCCAGCCTGAGCCTACAGGATGATCTGTGTGTGCTGTGGCAAGCCCTTTGGAGTCTAGAAGATAGTGATTCCCGGAAGTCTGGCACTGAGCTTCAACTGTTGGACTTTGCTTTTGCCTTGATTTATTGGGATAATTCCCTGTTCTCCCTTTTTAGAGTAAGGAAGATCTCTATTTTTCCTTCATAGGAGCCTATGGTTAAGAGAGACTGAACTTTTGAAGAGTCTGAAATTTCAGCAAAACTTTGCAACTTTAGAGAAACTGAAATATTAGAGAGGTTCCGAATAAACTATTCTAAAATAGGGATGCAGAACTTTTAAGTATTTGAATCTTACCCACCATTCATTTCTGTCAATAGGCTAATCCCATTGTGGAGAAGTAGCTCCAGGTAGGTGAATCCTTGGATTCAGTTTTAAACAAATTACCGTTTTACAGATGCATATTCAAGACAAGATTTCACTTGAAAGTCTACACCTGAATGCCTCAGGGCACTCAGCCCAAGCCCTCAGCTTTCACCAAATACTTCTCCTCTACTCGTCTCTATTCCTCAGGGAGATCGTCCATTTCATCTTTTCCCCTTCTTCCTGAAGAAAAAAAGAAATTTCAACCTAAGTTGATAACAGTGAGAACTCTTACCCACCATTCATTTCTAAATAAAGAAGAAAGGCATGCTAATGCAAAACAACCGAATCAGCCTGCATCTCTCTTTGAATTCTAGCCAAACCCTCTTAATGTGGACAAGATACAGTAAGTGACAAGGATACGGGACAATCTGGCTTTGATGTAACTCTGCTGGTTAAACCCGATTGCAAATAGGCAACTTTACATCTGTTCGTGCGGAGAGCTTGTTTTCTCTATATTTGGGCAGAGACCACTTGGATCTCTGAAAAACCGCTACCTAGATGATGAATTGTGATGTAGACCAGAGAGTCTCAGCCAAGGTCACTGAGGACACAGATCCACAAGGAAACCACACTGTAGTCTTTCATTTTTCAAACTTACACATTCTCCTGCACCCCTTTCATTGCATGTGATTTATGTTTGGTTGATTCTGCTACAAGGCTGGAATGTTTACACAAAGGCTTAATAGACATTTACTTTGGAAGTTACATTGTGAGATAGAATCAAGGAATTGGCCCATTGCCGAAGTCAAAATGGGAGGCCACCTGGAAGTTAATGATCACCTTGCAAACACCAAAGGCATGGAACAGAAGGTTCCAGGAGAGTCAGACTTCATGTGATAACCACCTTGCTCTCAGATATATCTCTCTGGAATAACTGAGGAGAAAGTCATGTTCGACACAGGCGTCCACAGATAACAATGCCCAAGAAGCACGCTCAATCTCTTAGTGTCGTAATTTCATACCATGCTGTACTTTACACAGTTAATATCAGCTTTATGTGGCAGATAAATAACGTTCAACAAAAAAAGTTCCTGAAACCCTAAATATCAATAGTTCATGTTGAGCTCAGTTTGGAGTCAAATATAAAAGAATTATGAGCCTTACCTTAAAGATGGGGAACTTAAACAGAATCAGTACTCCACTCGCTAAAGGGTATGCAGTGTACAACCTGAAAAAAAAAAAACAACTCAAGTTGTTTCTAGAACAACTTCACCACTGTCCCTCAGATGTATGGATGAAGCTACAGGCTTCTTTATGATTTCACCAAACCCCAAAATATGTATTAAATCATATTAGCATTATATAGCTGAATGATAGATGATAAAAATAAATGGAACCTCTTTGGGATTCTAACCTAATTTGGGATAAAACCGTGATTCTTTATGCTGTTTAGCTTTTTAGTCAGAGCAAGGAAAACATTTTCCAAGGAATTGCCTATTGGGCACAGATATACACAAAGAAACATAGCCCTTTTTGTTACAATCACCCACATGACATCCCAAAACGAAGAGTTCAAAGAAAACACTCAAAGGAATCTTCAATAATAAAACAATATTCCATGCGCACTTACAGAGGTACCGCTAAGCTCACAGGTATCTGAAGAAACGTAATGCTTCCAAACAGTAAACAAAAACTTGCAGAATAGAGAAAGCTCAACTAAGCCACCGTGGAAATGGTAACTGAGGAAAAGTAGGATACGATGTGGGGTAGCAAAGCAAGCAATCTGGCCACACAGAGCCATAGAAGGCACAGTAAAGGGTTAGATTTGGAGGCTCGTGAACGGGTAAGGAACATGGTCTTGCTTATGCTTCAAAAGGCATCTTTTTAAAGAAATGATCGGTTAAAGAGCAGGAAAGTCAGAAGCAGGCTCCGGAGACGGTGACGAGGTCTAAAATGGTTGGATTCAGGAGAGTTTTAGATATGTGTTCCCCTGGATTTGCTCATAGATGGAACGTAAGGTGAGAGAACAGATGAGTCAATGATTTCTGCAGTTTGGTCATCTGGAAGGATGAATTTACCACAACTCTCATGGGAAAGATTAAAGTAGGGCTTGCAGAGAAGTGATTGTTCTAACCCTCCCAACCTGGGAGACTGTGGATGTTAACAGGGTCATCCGCTGAAGCTACCATTGGGTCTTGGCATAGAATGTCAAGCTAACCTAACACCTATTTCAGTCTTGAAGGGGTCTGAACCGTACTTCTTACTTCACTACTTCCCTTGCTTACTCAAAACACACCAGATACACATACTGGGCAATATAGAATAAGAACTCCAGAAAAGTAGTGAAGAAAGAGTCATCATCAAGCTTAACTGTTTCTTTGCTCATTTGGTGACTTATCTTCCCGTCACAGATTATAAATAAGTTGCCATCTTTTCTCCTTTACTTTTCAGTCTGCTGTTTCTGCAGTCATATTCTATTTCATGTCTAATAAAGTCCAGTTGGATTCTAAGCAAACAAAGGCATATGGAAGAAAGTAGCTTTAGTCATAATACCTCCAAAATGGGAATAACCCAGATGTCTGCCAGGAGAATAGAAAACCAAAGCATGGCCCAGTCAAGCAAGAGAAAAGTTCTCAGCAATGCAGAAGAATAAACTACGACTGTACACAAAACATAGATACATCTCTGAAGATATGGATGAACAGAAAATGCTAGTCACAAAAAAAGAACGTACGTTATGATTCCATTGGTAGGAAACACAAGGAAAGAAGAAATCAGAATGGAGGTCAGAGCATTGGTTTCCTCTGGGTAAACCAGGAATGGTATCAAAATGAAGATTCTCAAATAGTATTCTTAATTTGTCTGCAGATCAAGTGATATAGCCCCAAAGTTCACTATCGTATTGAATCCAAATTGTGTTTAATACTGAAAACAAGAGTGCATTATAATGCTGTCTGTCATAATCCATAGCATGGAACAATACTGTAATGAACACTTTGTCCTTCAAAACTGAAAATAGAAAATTCACAGACTTTGAAAATAGGAAATGCATGGTGGCTGAACTTAGAGCTGTTTACGTTCCTTTCCACAGGACCTTCTTTCAGCCTCCTCCTGTCATGCTTTTTCCATTCTGAGACTGGTAACCAGCAGTCCTGGGTCTGTTCTGCTCATGACTGGACCTGATACATCTCATAGGAAACAGGAGACATCGCTGACTGGGCTGTATTCTTTTAGCCCCTGTCTGCTGTGTCCTTCTGTGACTAGATTAACCCTTTCCACACTCACTTCTTTTGACTTGGACCATTTTCTCTCTCTCTCTCTCTGAACTTATAGAGCTCCTTTCTCTTTGTCTTTAGCAAGATCCAGGTGTTATGAACCTCAAATACCTTTTGTGAATCTCAAATACCCACCACACACTCCTAATAAATTTCTTAGGGATGTTATGAAAATCTCTTCAAGGGTAGAGCATTCTCTCTCCACCCTAAACTTTATAAATTAAATAGCATCTGTCAGACAGCTAATCACTGAAGCAAATACTTCATTGCCAAAGCTCAGGACCAATCCCCTCCTTCACAGAGTAGATGAGGGGAGGACTCTCTATAGTAAATAAGATGGCAAGTTGAACATACATTTTACCTTCGGTTGGAACTTATGTCCAATGGTTAACAGGGATTATCTCCTGATTCGAATGGACAGCCTTGCTTCCATTCCAAACTTTTGTTTGAAACCAAGAAAACATATCCCATAGGAAATTTTGAAAGGAGTAAATTTGGGGCAAAAGTTTAAAGTTTCCTAAGTTCAGACAAATTGATATATGCCTGTAATCCCAGAAAGGAGGGGGCTGAAGGAGAGGGATCATGAGTTTGAGGGCATTCTGGGATACATAAGTGAATGTCTCAAAACAACAACAAAAATACTTATCTAAGAGCTTACATGTAATTCCCATGGGATGCAGCCTGGAATCTAGACCTGTCACACATGCCAAGTCATTCCAATCTCCCTGTCGCCCTGGTCCCAGGGTGGTTATCCATCACATCCGAGGCACATTGAGCTGACTTACTCTTTTCAGCATCATGAAAGGACTAGTAATTTTGGAACAATGACCTCATGTTCCCCATTTATACTACACTCTACACATGGTGTTGCCAGTCCCGATTTTCTTCTTCATCTCAGTTAGCAAACTAAACATCACTGCTTATTTCAAAACTCACTTCAGATTTCTGCAGCACATAGAAGCTATTCAACTAAGAAACGCTCAAATCCCCATGGACACCACTGTTTTCAGTGTGTAACTGGAAAAAGATTGGGTTTCCAGACATGGACAGTCTTCTCCCAAACTGGAAAATATAATGACCTCTCTCAGAATCAAAGACGATAATCATGGATTAAAAAGGTATTGAAAAATTAAAATTCAAGGGAGCTATCATTCTTCTTTAGGGATGACATGAATCATATACTTATCAGTATAGAAACATCTCATCAGACCCCTGTTAACTTAAAGATTACACACACATCCACATCCACACGCATACACACACAAACACACACACACACACACACACACACCACACATTGATTAGAGTTAAGATGTGGTGATGAAGCTGAATGAGGCTACAAACCAGCTTCATGCTGAGGTTCACAGAAGCCACAAGAGGAATCAGGATAATCCAATACATAATTGTGTTCCCCCATTCCTCTAAAACACTAAAGATGTGTCCCAGAGAGATTCACTTGACCGCTGACTATTCAACCAACCTCCTCTATTCTCTTATAGAGTCCTGGCATCTGCAATGTCGTATTCACTGGCTATTTCAAAGCAATTCATTTTTCCCTGTGCTGTCTCCCCTCCTTTCAGTCCTTTCAATGGCCTCTCAGCTTGTAATGTGCTCTTGCTCATTGCCTGCAGCACAGCCAAAGGGGCTGGGCAGGGTGAACATGCAAAGGGAACCTTGGAAGTCAGAGGACTGGGTGCCTGCCACAGCCCCTTTATCACTACCGGGCCCTTCATTCTCTGCCCTGGAATTCATGCCACAGCCTTCTCCATTGCCTTCATTCTCCTCCAACTGTTTTCTTCCCTGCCTCTCTGCTCCGAGGAATGACCTCTCCACCTACTTCCCTGGGAAAATTGAGAACATCTGATGAGAACTCCCACAGTTTCCTCCCAAGCTCCTGCAGTTTTCTTTGGATCATCACCCAAACTTTCCTCCTTCCCTCTCATCTTGGAAGAAATGTTCCCTGCCACATGGACAGGTTAACCCCTTCACCTGCCTCCCACCATGCTGGGCTTCCCTTCAGAGACCATAGTCTCTCTTTTGTCTCTGCTGGTGACTTGTACAGTTCAACAACATTGGCTCCAATCTTCTCACTCAAAGATAAACAAACATACTCACACCAGCCATGTCCCTGCTCAGCTACTCCATGATAGCTTATCCTTTTCTACCAGGCTCTTCGTAGTCTCTGTCTCCTCTCTGCATGCTCTTGACAAATCAATCATCGTCAGATACCGAATTCATCACTAAATGTGGAAGGCACCAGATCAATGTGAAACCTGTTTCTTGGTCTCCTGCACCTTGCTGCATCCTCTCTTCTGTGAAACAAAACTGTCTTTTCAGAGGTCAGATCTAGTGGTACACACCTATCATCACGGAAGGCCAGGATATTTCAAGTTCAAGGCCAGTCTTGGTTATCTTGTGAGGTTGAAGACAGCCTGTGTGGTATAATAAGGCTCCATCTCAAAAGTTTAAAAAATAAAATAAACGTTAGAATAAAAATTCTTTTGGTGACTACTATTTATAGATACAAGGTGGCTCTTTTATGAGATGACTTCAGCTTGGTTCCTTCTATCTGGATTATCTTAGATAATCAGACAGGTCATGGTTCTGTGAACTTCAGAACCACATCTTACCTTATTTCTGTGAAAGCTGCCTGGAATGTTGATAGGGATTGCACTAATTCTGTGAGTCACTTTTGGTACTACAGACATTTTAACCGTGTTAATTACTTCAATCCACAAGCACTCGGCATATTTTCCTAAGTTTTTTTTTTCTTTAATGCTTGCATAGATGTCAAGTTACAGTGTGCAAGCCTCTCACATTAGCCAATAAAACAAAAGAGCCCAGAAATGAATCCATACATTTCAATTAATTGGTTATCAACAATGGCTAAGGATAGTTGAATAAATACATGCAGAAGAATGGCATTGGGTTGCTGGTTTTTCATTTGTTTGAACAGTTGGTCGGTTTTATTCTTTTGATTCTAGATTGGTTTTCTCTAATTACTTTTTGTTGTTTCTCTTATTTTATTATTGTTTTGAGAGTCACACCATGTAGCTCAGGCTCGCCTGGAACCTGCAATGCTCCTGTTTCAGCCCTTTCCCTTGCACCAATATTGAAATTTTAAACTTGTACTACCACACCCACTAAAATCCAAATCTTTTTTTCCCACAATGTACAAAATTCCTTTCAAAAGCTGAGCAAACCAAAGCCCTAGGAGGTCCACCCACTCAGAAGCACTCCTGTCTCAAGATGAGGCCTTCTCTTCCTCTTCAGGGATGCTAGTTTCCCGCCAACCTCCCCTACTTGCTATTCATTTCAAGTGTCCTGTGGTGTTTCCCCTATTCTTTGTCTGTAACTCAATAAAATTTATTCCCACAATACCACACTGGCCTGCCCCCTGTTCTCCTCACTCTTGTTATTCCATGGCTCGGCTCATTGGCTCCTACCCTCCCTGCCCTTCCCCTTGCTATTTTTTACTTCTGACATCACCCCTAAATTCAAGACCACATCTCTAACACCTGCTAAGTCCCTCAGCCTGACATCTTCTGCCCTCTTTTATGGGTGTGGCACACTGGTTCCCCTAGATCTAACTAATAGAATTAGAATGACTTTGACACAAGGCACCTTGATGTGTGGCTTTGGGGGAATTTCTAATATGATTCTAGCAGGGGACAGGCACTGGCTCACCAAGTCCGTAGACAAAGCTTCACCTGCTTGGAGCAAAAGCAGAAGGCAGGGGACAGTCATCTTTTGCTAACTCAGTAGCAAAGACGCCCTTGCTCTGTGTTGGGCATTGTATATGTGCCTTTTGGTCGACTTAAAAACCACACTGTGCGTGATATTGATAATAGAGAGTGATACTTCATAAAATTAGATAAACATTGCTTGCACACCTAAAGATATAAAACTAATTACTTACTTTGGCTTCAAGTCAAGGCACAATGGTGTTGTATGAAACAGGAAGTGATGGGGTGTCTGGCTTGGGCAGTGTGGATCAAGGAAAGCTGTGACCTCTTTTCCACTTATTGTTCACACTGTAAATGCTTTCCTTCCATCAATTAAAAGGCACATGTGGATTCTGTCCCTCCAATTATTTGTGTCTGTTAATTATCTCCCTATGATTCAGAATTACTTTCCTTAGTATGAATGCCTGCATCTGCTTTCCTAATCATGCATCTCCAAGTCCCCAAGAGCTCTGCGAGTGATGCACTACCGTAAGACTCTGGTGTGGCTATTTCCCTCCCCATGTTAGGAAAGTTAGGAAGAGTTAATAAAATGCTGGCCATCTACGTGTCCTTCCCTCCCACCAGAGGGAAAAATAGATTTCTTGAACAAAGGAGAATTAAAGAAAGCTCCCTTCCTCCACCAGGAGCCTAGATTCCCATTCAGAGAGCCTCCAGCTCATTCCAAACCTCGCCCTGAAATCAGGGAGGCCTGTCCCCTTGGGATGCTCACCACCTTCTCAGCATGACCTGCAGCATTCGCAGCTTCCGGGTAGCCTAATCTGTTCCATACTCCAGCAGGCCTCCAGAAAGGCGGACTAATCCCTCCGACACTGTCACTCCACGCTGCTTTCCCCCTCACATCCGCCTGGTATTGGGAGCAACAGGCAAATTGGGTTCTGCTCCCCCTGATGCTGTGCAGCGCCATGGCCTTGGCTTAATCAAGGTACTGCTGTGGAAAGAAGCCACGCACAGCGTAGCCTGCCAAAAGAGCACAGGGCGCTGTGGAGTTGCCTTCCCTGGGATTAGATGGAGTACCTAATCAAAGCCACTCTACAGCTGTCAGAGAGATAAATCTGAGGGGCAAAAGTAGTAAAGAGACCTGAGTCTACACAATCAGATGCTGGCGTTGTTTTCCTCTAATGACTCCTGTGTGTCATTTCCAATCAAGCAGCACTCATTTCAAGTTCATCTGCCAATACGGACACTGGACTGAAGAGCAGAGCACCGGTCTGAGAAACTCCCAGGACGCAGAGGGAAGCAAGCATTACTCATCAAATTGAGCCATTTCTCTGACTACCTGCTAATCCTGAATTTCTTAGCCACGCCTTGCCAATTTATCAGGACATCCCGACTCCACCGCTGCCATATGTCGCCAATCTAACTTCTGCTCCCCTCTACCTCCAGGGCTATTTTAATTCAAGGCAGGAATGTGAAAATTGATGACCAGTGGGTTCCCAGCCTCACCTTTCTTGTCCTTACAGTCTGTTCTTCACGTTGCAGCTGCAGAAAGCATTTTTGTGTCTAAACCATCCTCCAAAGAGTTCCCAAGGCTTTAGGGGAAAGCACACAGAATTGTCTTTAGGCTGTCCCTGTCTCCTTCATTTGTTCTTATCACATGCCACTATTTCATCCATTCTGCTTTAGCTATGTAAATGGCCCTTGTGTTGTTTCCTCGTGATATCAGCCTTTGGGAATTCTTCTGTGTGTGCAGTTTGGTGGAAGAAGGCTTACAGAACAAATGAGTGACATAGTTAGGGAGACAGAAGAGGAACAGAAGAGATATCAGGAAAAGTTCCTACTAAAGATGGTGCTCAACTTTGTAGTTTCATGACCTACTTGAAGCAAGAGACTGGCATATTATACCAATCACTCTTTGGCTATGGTTCCTTCCTGACAGTGGATTTAGTCTCAGGCCGTCTCCTCTAGTGGAGGCAATTGCTGTCATGAACAGAGAGCAGGCAACACTCACAAGAGCTCAGGGGTGGCAACTTGCTAGTCTAGGGGATCTAAGACATCGACCCTTATACTAGGTCCACCTTCAGAACTTCTTTTAGCTGACTCTCTCACTGGAAACATTCCTTCCTCAGATCTTCTTCTCTGCCTTGTTCCTCATTGTCATTTATATCATGGTTCAGCTATGGCTTAAGTAGCAGAACTTGGCAATCTAGGGAAAGTAGCCCCTACCCTACCCTGACCTCCTAGTTGTCCAGTCTCATTGTCTAATAGCCCTCTGTACTCTCTGAATTATGTCTTTTTAATTGAATAGTTACTGACTGTCTTCCAGGACCGAGATTTGTAAATCTAATAGTGAAGACACAGGGCTCTGGAATCAGACATCCTGGTTTAATTCTGAGTCTATCATTATAAGTTATATAATGTTAAGCCAGTTGATTCATTTCTTGTAGTGTCAGATGAATTAGGTATTGAAAGAATTAAATGAACTGATTAAAGTACTTGAGAAAGTGCCTGATGTATATAAAAATCCTTACATAAATGATAGCCTAGGAGATGCAAAGCATATGAATGAAAGAATATATAAATGAATTAATGAATGAATGAATGATTTCTCTAATAATGTAAACTATGATTATGGTGGTTAGGACAGGAATGGCCTATGTAGGCTCATATGCTTGAATGCTTGTTTCATTAGGGAGTGGTGTTACTTGAGAGGGATTAGGCCTTGTTCGGGTGGTGTGGGGTCATTGGACGAAGTGTGTATGTATAGGGGAAGAGGGTGTTCAGAATCCTAAGTGGGACCCAGTGATTCTAATTCTTCCTGCTGTCTGCAAATCTAAATAAGTACTCTCCACTTCCCCATCATCATGTCTGCCTGCCTGTCACCACGCTCCCTGCCATGAAGACAATGGACTAAATCTCTGAAACCATAAGCCAGTCCCAAAGAAATGCTTTCCTTTATAGGAGTTGCCATGTCTGCGGACAGAGGCCTATCTGAAGAGGTGAAAGGGTAGGGAACAGGCTAATGCGGATGGCATAGTTGTCACCCAGGGCCATGTCGAAGCCTGGGCTTTAGACAGGATCCATGTTTGGGTTTATGACCACCTATAAGGCCAAGCAGAAAGAGCTGCGCAGAGTTGGCCCTAACCCCCTCACTGTCTACAAGGCTAGGGAAAACTGGTCCTGCCCCTCACTGACTGAGGCACTCAGAAGAGAGGGTTCTACACCTCACCTGAACAGCAGAATAGAAGTGATGCTCTTCCCACCAGCAAGGGCAAGCTTACCCTACAGGCAGCAAAATGGAAAGCAGGACACACCTGTCACTTGGTATAAGAAAGACACCTCACCATCACCCCTCACCACCTGCAGCAAGTGACTAATGTGGGAGGTCCCATCCCATTATAAGTGGTGCTATCCTTGGCTGGTTGGTCCTAGGTCCTATAAGAAAGCAGGCTGAACAAGCCATAAGGAGCAAGTCAATAAGCAGCACCTCTTCATGTTCCTGGCCTGTTTGAGCTCCTGTCCTGACTTCCTTTGATAATGAACAGTGATGTGGAAGTGTAAGCCAAACAAACTCTTTTCTCCCCACGTTTCTTTTGGTCAAGGTGTTTCAGCACAGCAATGATAGGTGTTGTATTGAAGAATAAAACGAGGCATGGTGGCACAATCCTTTAATGCCATCACCGGTGAGTCAGAGGCGGGTGGATCTCTGTGAGTTCAAGGCCAATCTGGTCTATACAGTAAATTCCTCCAGGACAGTCAGGGCTACATTTTTTTTTTACATTTAATTAGTTCACCTATAAAAGCAGCAGATGACATGTGCCATTGTGTGCATATGGTGGCAGAGGACAACTTAGAAGAGTGGCTTCTCTCTTTCTACCATGTAGATTTTAGGGATTAAAATTCGATCTTCCGCCTTAGCTGCAATCGTCTGTATCCACTGAGTCATGTCACCATCCCCAAATGTTTGCTTTCTGATGGTGCTTAGAACTTAGATTACATTTCCCAAAACAAGGCATTCTAAATTCTAAAGGAGACCTTCAAGACCCTCAGCTCCCAGAACTCAGTCATAAGAAGTCACTGTGGGAATATCTTTATCCTTGGCTACTCTCAAATCAAACCTTGCCCTGGTATTAAATGGGCTGCCTGGATTGACAAGAGGGGAAGTTTTGGTAAGTTCCAACCACCACATGAGCTCCACATCTGTCTGCAGCCTGGATGGAATAGGCAAGGGATCTATCAGTTCAGTGGCCGTCAAAAAGACAGGGCTTATTAGGAAGTAGGAAGCAAAGGCAACCTTTAAACAAATATAATCTGACCATTCTCTGTGAGCAAGCACTTTAGTGAACATAATGACAAACCATATCATAGCTTAACATAAAAAAAAAATGAAAGGCTTATGGGGATAACCAACTGAGTTGTGATTGGATTTGAGATATATCCTATGGGAGGGAATTCACAACTGATTCTATAAACTTGGTCAAAATTATAGGGTTGGGGAGGGATATATGCTACCATTGTTTTCCTATACAAACATGTCAAACTGCCTCCTATTATTTATATTTATTCCCATAGACTGGTGGCACTCAGCCTGGGAGAAAAAAAATGTTCTTTTTGACTCATCTCTGATTAGCATGTTTAGAATAAGTGGCTAATGAGTGTTCAGTATTAAATGGGACACCTATACCATAACAAGCCCCTGATAAGACCCAGCATCATAGAAGAGAGGGTGGGAAGAATTTAAGAGTTGCACTATAGGAAAAAGTGTTGTAAAACACTGTTGTCATGAGATGACACTGAATGCATAGACACACAGCAGCTATGAATACTTGCAAAAGGCAGGACCCTCAAACTTCACATCATGGATACAAGACTTGACCATAAGTTCCCATCTCTTCCTCATAAACTAGTTACTGTCAGTAGCTGCTGGAGGTGTGTGTGTGTGTATGTGTGTGTGTGTGTGTGTGATTTTGTCTAGTCATATAATCTCTAGAACACTAAGTAGGAAGAAATAGTTCAGAAAGAAAAGAAGAGGGACAGCAGAGGGTTGAGAAATGAATAAAATCACAATACATTCTATATATGTAGAAGAAATCAAAGAAAACCCAAAGGTTCAGAGCAAAATCAGCTGTCACAAGGGATAGGTAATGGCGTGTATATGAATTTTTTTCTTAGGACCCTTGCTCTTCTTCAGATGAAAAGATTGCATGCCACAGCTCATTTAACAACAAGGCCTGGGATGAGCAGAGCTTTTGCAGCAAGCAGTGGAGAGTTTGTGTGTCTAAATCACTAACTAGAATGGAGACAGGGCCATGCCCACTCTAGAGGCTCAAGAAGGGTGTATCTGAGCTAACGGAGGCTCTGGGGACAGTGGCCTTTGCCAGGGCTTGTGCCAAATGAGTCCAGACCACACCCCAGGGGGATGAGGAGTACTTCGAATGCTTGAGCAACATCAAGAGATCTTCATGTGTGTTGTCGGATCCCAAATAGTGGCAGGCAATGTTCTAATTAACTATATGCCCAAGTCTAAGATGGGCCTTTGAAAGCAGTGGCCAAAGCCTCAGAAATGCCCATAGCGAGGTGCGTAGATGCCTATGTGATCTCACTCACTTTCTTGATGCCAAATTCCATGTAATACTTGGAAGAATCTTCAGCCTAGATATTTCTTGGAAACTGTAGACCTGCTGCGTTGCTTACAGTAGACACAAATAACTGGTAACTAGGGTATGTCTGACATGGAGCCAATGAAACCGTGAGTCCATTTTTATTATATTGTATTTTAATTTTTCAAAAATGGTAGTGCCGTCACTGGAACATTTTTAATCATGTTTGAAATAACTTGGGATGTAAATCTGGTTAAACCATCCAATTTTCAACTGCAGGGAACAAATTAGCACCCAAATTGGAATAATGTTAGTATGAAAAGGTGTTCATTTTTGGATGCATGAGGTTAAATTAAAGTTATATTAATTTCACCTGCTATTCTTTAACTTGGCTATGAGAACATTTAAAACTCAATCACACCCTCCTGGACTACCACTCCCCTTGGAGCTTTCCCAAGGACCTGCAAAAGACACAGCCAACAGGAGACATTATCTGACCCCTACCCCCAGTGTCTTCCCAGGTCTTCCTCCTTCTGAATCCCTTTAGTGCTCTTACTTACCAGGTCACTCTGGAAAGATATTTGAGTTATCTTTGCAGCTTGCTTCAAAGTCCAGTGTGACGGTCAATCCCATCCAGTGAGGGAAGGATCCCTGGTTCTCCACTGAATCCACTCTCAGCTCTGAGCCAAGGACAGTGTATGCGGGAGGCTCTCAGTGAAGACTTCCTAAATGAATGAATGTACCCATGAATGAATGAATGACTCATCTCTGGCCTGTTTGGCAACACAGAGAAAACAAGGCAAGTAAAACTGAAAAGAGGCTTCCCGGTGTGTTCACCTGGAGCTGTCCTCCTTACAGGGCAAAGAAAGCGGGAAGCCCAGCTAGGAGGCCTTGGAGTGGAAATGGGAAAACTGAGCCTCCATCTGCCCCCTGTGGCGGGGGATCTGGAGATAATCAGAGCAGTCAGGAACTTCTTTGTGGATTAAGGAGGTTTTGAGATGTTACAGCTGCCTCCTTAAACCACACCCTACTCAGCCTTGCTATGTGGCCTCACTGCTGGAAAAGCTTGAAGAGGAATTGTAGAAACAAGAAATCTAGGTCAGCAGAAGCCATGGGAAGATTAAGGAAAGAATGATTTGCCTCTGAGTACCAATTAAGCCAAAGAAACTGCCAGTTAACAGGTCTGAGTAAAGAATCAGCTGAAGAAAGTCAGGCCCATCCCAGAAAGGCTGGTACCCAAACTCTGTCTTCGGCGCTATGAGCAGCATTAGCAGCAAGACCTGTAGGGGACTGCTGCTTTAGATTCTCTCTCAATCTCTCTCTCTCTCTCTCTCTCTCTCTCTCTCTCTCTCTCTCTTTCTCCCCCCCCCCCTTTTTGGCTTATCCACTCTTGCTTGTTTTCACGCTGTCTCTCTGTATACATACACATGTGATATGAGTGTGTTGTTGATAATCCTTATAGTAACCCCTAGAAAGTTGTAACCCCTATCAGCCTCATTTCATAGATGGGGAAGGTGAGACATGGCTGGGATGTGGGATTCAAACTCAGGCCATCAGTCTCTAGATGTTGCCCAAACATTGGCTTTGTATCAATCACAGGTCAGTACAGGTAGGGACAAAGGATACCCTGGCATACTAGGTAACGATCAGATTAATGGTCCCGCTTCCTATTCTCTATAAAGCTTTATTTAAGGAGCAAAAGAGAAAGGAATTGGGTCATTTGGAGAAAATAAGTAGAACTAAAAATCATTATATTAAGTAAAATAAGACAGACCCAGAGATAGATAGATAGATAGATAGATAGATAGATAGATAGATAGATAGATAGATAGATATGGATAAATGGCAGATACGACATGCAGATGACCGAGAAGTATCAGCCTTATGTGGTTGAAATCATTACTACTGGGTTCTAGGGGTCATGCAGATACAGACAAGCCCTCAGGCAGAAGTGCCTAATGGCCCCCAGGGATGTTAAAGGGGCCCCACAGGATCTATGTAGGACTCAGCGAAGCCCTTGCATGCATGCGTGAGCCCTGTCATCTGCATATGACATAGCCACATCAACCCCTGTGCATATTCACTAGGCAGCTTTTCAAAAGCTGGATTCTTTCTCTCTTTCTTTCCCTTTCCCTCTCCCTCTCCCTCTCCCTCTCTCTCTCTCCCCCTACCCCGCACATGGATTCCCCAGGTCTGAACACACACCCCCAATAAACTCTTAAGCAGGTTTGTTGCATGTTTTGTGGTTCCTTCTCACTAGCACCAGGTAATTTCAGGACAGGAAAGAGTAATGGAGCTGAATTTGATCAAAGTACATATGCATGAATAAAATTATCATTAGGAAAGCCATCACTTTCCACATTGAATACATTCCAACCAAAACACTAAAGAAGAAAAATCTCACTCTCTGACCAGACATTATATGAGCTTTACAATCTAGATCAAAATATGACACCTCACAAGAAATAAACCAACCCACCTGCCTTGCCACGATCAAGTCACGCTCAGTACTGAGGGCACTTTGTACCACTGTATGCCTTTCACAACCAGTGCAACTGTCTGCAGTTGTTTGTTTGTTTGTTTAACTGTAAACACCTAGAAAGGAAGAGATAAAATAAGGACTCTGGTAAGGCCATCTCCACATCAACCTTTGGGGGAGGGACACAGAAGGCACTAGGAGCATTTGTAACTATGTGAAGGCAGAAATGGTGAAGAGGGCCAAGAGACTTCCTTTCTTCTCTTATCCATTACATTAGCATAAGAATTAATGAAGACCAGGTAAAGGATTAAAATTCAGGTTAATAAAATGTGGCTTTTCCTAGGTATTGAAGCCAGTCAAAAATTTAAGCCCCAGTTTAAAGAAGTATTAAACTCAAGCAAAGATCCCAGAGCACTGGCGATGAATCAAGTTTGAAACAGTTGACTTCAGATGTCACTCCCAGCAATGTAACAGTATGTTCTGAATGTTACTGACATGCTTATATCAGTAAGATTAGTATACAATGCTAATTGGTTAGCATATACTGATATCTGAATGCTTACATATTTATAATTCCATAAAACTTACCATTTTAAAGAGTAAAATTTAATGATTTATAGTGTATTTGTAGAGTTGCATAGCCATCCTTATTTAATTCTAAAATATTTTCTTTACCCACCCCCTAAAAGAAGTCCATAGCATTAGAAGTCACCCCTTGGAAACCACAGTGGATATGTCGTTCTGGACATTTGATGTGAGTCATACAACATGTGTGTAGAGGGGCTTCTGTCTCTTTGCATAACCCTCATCCACTCCATACCACAAATCAGTATTTCACTTACTTTCATGGGTGACTAACAGTCCATTATCTGACCATACCATGTGTGAATTATTTATTCAGTGAGCGGTGCATTAGGGTTGTCTTCATTTTCTTTTTTTCTTTTTTTTTTCTTTTTTTTTTGATTTTTCGAGACAGGGTTTCTCCGTAGCTTTTGGTTCCTGTCCTGGAACTAGCTCTTGTAGACCAGGCGGGCCTCGAACTCCCAGAGTGATCGGGGAGAGTCTTCTGTTTTGTGTTAATTTCATTAGTTAAATAAAGAGACTGCCTTGGCCCTTTAATAGGACATAAAATTAGGTAGGCGAAGTAAACAGAACAAAATGCTGGGAGAAAGAAGCTGACTCAAGGAGTCGCCATCATTCTCCTACCGGACACAGATGCAGGTTAAGATCTTCCCTGGTAAGACACCTCGTGGTGTTACAGGGATATTAGAAATGGGTTAGATTGATATGTAAGAGCTAGCCAATAAGAGGCTGAAACTAATGGGCCAGACAGTGTTTAAAAGAATACAGTTTCCGTATAATTATTTCGGGGCATAAGCTAGCCATGTGGGTGGCCAGGTGCCGGGGATGCAGCCCTGCTGCTCCTATTACAACATAGTGGCACCCAACGTGGGGCTAAATCCACTTAAAAACCTAAGAGAGCTTAATTTTAAACAGAGAAAAAACAGAGTTTAACACAGAGTTTTGCTCTTTGCGGGTGGTGTGCTGTAAAGAGATTTCCTGATTCGGCAGCAGCAGCAGAAAAAGTGCTGTGTCATTTTAAAGTGCGGCTTCCTGGAGCTGTGCTGCCAGTGCAAACTCTGGCTTTAAAGCATTTCAATGGCTTTTATGGGACTGGATGTTTCTGTTCCCCGCTTGGGATCAAAAGAAAAATGCTCTGAGACTGTGCCGATGGCTCAGTGCTCCCCGCCTACACCTGGGCAGATGGCAAAATCAGGCTTAGGCAGGCAGAAGAGCATGGCGGATTCCTGTCACAATACAGAGACATGTTTTCAGACTGCTCAGTGCTCTGCATGTCAGATTTGGCTGTAACTTGGATGCAAAGAGTTTCTATGTTACATGCTCAGTCTCAAAATTAAACTGCTGGATGCGGCTCCAATGTGGAGTTGCTATGTGCCTGGAACTGTGCGCAGCTCAGGGGCACCAAATGGATCTGAGACAGGAGCAGCTGCTCCATGCTGAACTGCGCTGGTCTCAGGCAGAAACTACCATAATTACTGTAATAATAGTGCAGTTAAGGTTTAGACTGGGCAGGAAACAGGCTGTTCCTTATAACCGTATTACCCCTACATGGTACAACTTAAGTTTTTAAGACATGCTTAACATTTTTAAAAGTGCTCCTGGATAGTAAAGAAACTACAGATTCACAATAAAACAGATTCAGACAGACCATTAAATGGATCACAATGTTGGATGAGTGTACATAGGCTTGAGAGAGAAAAAAAATATATAAAAAATAAAGTTAATGCCTTAAAAAAGGGGGAATAAAGTCTTTAAAGAGATAAAATACAGATAGTTATAGATTAAAAAAATAAAAAAATAAGCCACGTAAAAATGGAAAATTCACAGAGAGTATGGATTATGTACCTTATGTTTTCTTTAAAATTTTTGACTATAAAGGAGCTAAGTACAGAGAGACATTTCATTATATGGGCTGCCAAATGGAACCAGAACGGATATCATGAGGGTATGACTTCAGAATTTGGGTCTAAGTATATGATGCTTTGGAAAAGAGTTTCTTCTTTTGTTTTCACAGAGGATGAAACCCTATGGATTGTTTCTATCCCAATATGGTATGATAGACCACGCCCTCCTAAAAAGTTGCTGTGAACACCCTCAAAAAATTACTTCACTCAACTGTCAACTGAGATGGCCCTGGCACACAGGTTATACCATAAAAGACCTAATTAACGATGCCCCCATTCATCAGAAAACAGTTTGGAGAGAAAAAACTGCACCCATGTTCCCAAATATTGTTTATAAATGTTCTTTTACATTTAAAGGGGAATATGATATAGATATGAATAATTTGCATTAGTATAGATTTTGCTTTATCAATAGAAATTTAAGGTCAATTTTGTTATATGTATATGTATTTCTGATCTTGATTAAGGTATTGTGATTGTGTAGTTCACTTAAAAATGTAATGTATATAGGTTGTTAATGGATAATCAATAAGAGTCAAGCTTATAGTCATGTTAGTTATATTTTCTAGATATGCATAGATATATTTTAGATAGGCATTCTTCATATCTTTCAAAGACTGCAGAATATGGCATTTAAAATCTTTTAATAACTTAGGGTTTTTCATGACAATGAGATACGTCTGCTCCTGGCAGCACCAATCTACTTCAAGAAGAAGATGGGCATCAAAGAGGCTCCTTATGGAGTTTGATAGCCATTTGGGCAAGAAACTGTTCTTGCCTGAACTGTTGCATAAACTGGACACAAAGAACCCACAGAGAGAGGACTGCTGAACTTGCCTGAAGGTGAGATGATCTTTTGGGGTTCCTGATCTATGAAAGAGTCTACGAGACATTCTGCAAGACACAGCAGAAAATGACTAAACTGTCTCTGAAATTTCCTGCTTCATGGAAATGTCTGCTGGATACTATGGGCCTGAAGGCTGAAGATGGATGCCCCAAGGGTACAGAGGAACTTTGTGTGACTGTACAGGCAGCCAGATGTCTCTGTCATTTCTAGAGCTTTGGATTTCTTGTTTGCTTAGGTAACATTATATCCTTCTGGAATGTTTGATGGAGTTAAAGAATGGTTAGTTATAGTTATAGTTTTCCTTAGTTATGATAAAAGATAAAATAGATATAAATATTGTAACTGTAATTCTTGCTTGATAACTGTTTTGTTATATGTAATCTTACTATGCTAAAATGAAAGCCTTTCTTTTTTTGTTTAAACAGAAAAAGGGGAAATGATGGGGGAGAGTCTTCTGGTTTGTGTTAATTTCATTGGTTAAATAAAGAGACTGCCTTGACCCTTTAATAGGACATAAAATTAGGTAGGCAAAGTAAACAGAACAAAATTCTGGGAGAAAGAAGTTGACTCAAGGAGTCGCTATCATTCTCCTACCAGACACAGACACAGGTTAAGATCTTCCCTGGTAAGACACCTCGTGGTGTTACAGGGATATTAGAAATGGGTTAGATCGATATGTAAGAGCTAGCCAATAAGAGGCTGAAACTAATGGGCCAGACAGTGTTTAAAAGAATACAGTTTCCATGTAATTATTTCGGGGCATAAGCTAGCCATGTGGGTGGCCAGGTGCCGGGGACGCAGCCCCGCTGCTCCTATTACAACACTAGAGATCTGCCTGCCTCTGCCTCCCGAGTGCTGGGATTAAAGGCGTGCGCCACCACTGCCCGGCTTGATTGTCTTCATTTTTGAGCTTTTGTAAATTATAGAACAATAGGCATTTGTGTTCAGATTTTTTGGTGTGAGGCAGTATTTGGTTTCTTTGTGAGATATATCTGAAAAGTTTCTGCTCCCCAATAAACCTTTCCACTGATGCAATAATCCAAATTAGATCAAATCAAGCCAAATTAGAAAAAGCCAAGGTTTAATGGATAAAGCCCCAGAGAAGAAACTGGGAAAAAAGACAGAAAACTGTATGTTTGTTCTCTGGGGTACAATTTAAATGCCCTGTGGGAGTGGTCTTGAGAATCTCTGGGGAGGGGTCATCCTTTGGCAGGCTTTCTTGGAGGTGGAGTCTGGACTGAGGCAACTCCCAACAGGGGAAGCTTGGGATGGAGCTTACACCCAAACATTCCAGACTCCTTGGGCATATGGATGCCAGAGGCTAGGGTGATGCTTCTACCCAAACAATATCTATACACAGAGTTACTAGAGTATATATAGTAATGATTTTCCAAGCCAACCATATAACATTGCACATTCCTACAAGGAGAGTATGGAAGGGGGGGGCAACTTCTCCAAACCTAGCCAGCAGTAACCGTTATCTCTGTGATTGCAGCCATCCTGGGTGTGAAGTGATAACTCACTGTGCTTTTGATTGATATTTCCTCATGACTAATAAGGCAGAGCACCTTTCTAGGTGCCCACCGGGCTCTCGCACACCTTCCTATTGATCCAGATCCTTGGTTCACATGTCAGTTGGATTCTCCTTTTGTCAAGTTATTACCATCCTGTGTCATGGATGGCCATGACATATCCGACTTCTGCTGAGAGGAACAGCTGGAAAGCCTAGTGAGCACCATAGAAAGATGACAAAAGTAAAAGAATTTGAGGAAACAACCAAGAAGGAAATTACTGCTTCCTTTTTGCTCTACCTTGCTAGCTAAGATCTCTAAAGTCTAAGTCAGCTGGCTCAAATGGGAAATTTTCAAAAAAATTTCTTGAAAGAGATTATCTCTTGGACAACATTTAACACTAGATAAATTTTCTTTTTTCTTTGGGGGGCATTGTTTTAAGGTAGGGTTACTCTGTGTAATAGCCATAGCTGTTCTGAAACTCCCTTTTTAGACCAGACTGGCCTTGAACTTTCTGAGATCTGCCTGCTTCTGCCTCCCAAGTGCTGGGATCAAAGACATGAACCACCATCACCCAGCCAATTTTCTTACTTTTTAATGAAGAAATCATAAAACTGATACCAAAACCCAAGAAATAAGCTTAAAGGATGGAGGGGGGAGGACCTTGGACTTTCCACAGGGCAGGGAACCTTGACTGCTCTTCAGACTGGAGAGAGGGGGAGAGGAGTGGGGGGAGGATGAGAGGAGTAGGAGGAGGGGGAGGGAAATGGGAGGCTGGGAGGAGGCGGATTTTTTTTCAATAAAAAAAGAAAGAAAGAAAAAAATACAGAGAAGTCTTAGGTATGAGAAACTCAAAAGGGCAATTTTTAATTCATTAATTCAAGCCAATTAACATAACTAACAGAAAGAATGACGAAAACATAATGTATTCAAGAAAGTCATTGAAAAGAAAAAGTATCTCTCACTCTAAAATAAACCTCTTAAGGACCTATGATTTAACAATGTTACCTCCCACCTCAGAGCAGCTAACTATTTAACCTACTCGCTTCAGACAAGATGTCAGAAAACTGAAGTTTTATGAACTCCTAGTAGGCGTTTAAATTGGTTGAATTATTTTGAAGAACAATTTGGCAATATGGAAAAGGCTGGATAACCTCTGAATTACATGACTGAGAAGTTCTACTCCTGGGCATCCATCCTAAGGAAAATTTTATACAATATACAAACAGGCAAGTCCAAGAGTTTCCAATGCGAAATTATTTAATGGAGAAAAAATTAAATCAAGAGGAGATTGAATAACACTTGGTATTTTCAAATATTGGAATCCTGTATAACTTTTAAAATCTTGTATCTCTCTCAATTCTATAACATAATTAGGCTCCCCAAAATAGAGTGAAAAAAAAATAAGCTTCAGATGGTACATCCATTGACATAGGTGCATAATTGCACAACCAGAGAGCCATTTATATTAACAATATAGTCTTACACAAGCTTATTAAAATGGGGTGAAGAAGATACACAGATATCTTCCTCTGGATTGTAGCAAGAAGAACAATACCACCGTAGATACTGAGATATTCTCTATAAGATTTTCTTTAAATGAACATGAAACCAGTGGAGTAAAATCCAAGGCTGGTATATGAGTGGGCACCAATATTCAAGGTACATTTGGATACTCTTTATTATTTTCAAAACAAAATCATCCCCTTACAAAAAATAAGAACAGAAATTACCATATATGATAAAGAACATACTTTAAAATGGAAGTAAGCACCATTCATAAAAGTGAAAAACCAGAAACATTTGCACCAAAATAATGAAAAATTTAGGACACCCTTTTAATTGATGACTCGCCAGGCTCTAGCTATTAAATTGATAAAAGAAACTATACAAATTTACAAATGTGTGTGTATGGGTGTGGAGGTACATGAATTAGTCAGGGTTCTCTAGAGAAAAAACAGAAGATATATATAATGCATATATATATATATATATTGTTATATGTATATATAGAGAGAGACTATGTATAATGAGTATATATAATAAAAATTAGTAGAGACACTTCTGTCTAAAGACTCTAGTTATTAAGTCAATAAAAATGTAAAGTAATCTATATAAGAGTATAAGAATGTATAGGTATGCACTGAAAACCCCTATTTTTCAGGGTTTTCCAGAGAAAAAGAATGGATAGACTGTATATATATATATATATATATATATATATATATATATATATATATATATTATAGAGTGGCTTGCAATCAGTGGTTCAACTATTCCAACAGTGGCTGTCTCTGACAGAAAGTCCAAGAATTCAAGCGCTGTTTGATCCATGAGACTTGATGTCTCAGCTGGTCTTTGATTTATGCCAGAATCCCAAGGAAAAAGGCTCTAATAGCAGTGAAGGCATAAACTTTCAAGCAGGAATGAGGGCAAGCAGGTAATATGTCTCATACACCAGAAAACGCACAAGGCTTGTTCTAAATGTGCTTATTTTGAATTTTCAAGTAGAGTTTATGCTCATTAAAGTCTGATCATGTGATGTATTTTGTAATTGGTTTACAGTCTCAGACCCTAAAAGGAACACAGGGTAGAAAGATTGTAAAAGCTAGGGACCAGGAAATCTGCTGTGATATTGTATCTCCTAAAAACTGTAGGGAAATCTCACTCACATATGTGAACAATATGGCCGTCAAGCTAGACCTAAAACTAATAGACTGATAACATGGAAGTGGGAAATCTCCTGAGACCTGCTTTTAGACAAAGAACTACAAGCAACCAAGGAGTGCTGGGAGCTGGAGAACTATCTTCCTCAGAGATGAGCCCCCTAATTGTTTATCCAGTATCAACTGATCACTATTGAAACCATATGCATACAAGAAACACTGAACAAATTCAGCAAGATATATATGTATATGGAGAGAGAGAGAGAGAGAGAGAGAGAGAGAGAGAGAGAGAGAGAGAGAGAGAGAGGAGAAAATGAGACCATGAATTTGAGAGGGATAAAAGGGAGAAACACTTAAAGGAGTGGGAGGGGGGAGGTAACATGATATAATTATGTTTAAATTTTAAAAACAAAATTATATTAAAAGATAAATAAAAGCAGAGCCTCCACTGAAAAAGTATAGAAGGGAGGGAACATATGACCAATGTATAATATAGTACATTCTATATGTACTATATTATATATAATAGGGTGTTGAAAAGAAACACATTAATTCATGTGATTAATGCACGCTGATTAAAAAATAATTTTTAAAAAATTTAAGTTGCAAACAATATTCTATTTTTTCTTTGAACTATCAAGAATCCACATATTAAATTTCAGGGTTGGTTTCTTGATTAGTACAAAAAAAACTTATAGTGAGAATAAAAATGAAGGGAAAATGAAGCTTGAGAGCTGAGTTTATTTTAAAAATAGTATAGACATATTGCCACAAACATAGATTAAGAATCTGTACCCTTAAAAAAAGATCAACAAAATTGAATAAGAAAGATAGAGATGTTATGTTACTTATGACCTCAACCAAAAGGACAAAAGAGAGTCCATCAGGTGTTGTGGCTTCACCCCAGGCCACTAAGTATCTCATTTGGAAGCAAGTAGCATCTAGAAGCCAGTGTAGCTCCCCTCCCTGGGCCTGTGTATCAGGAGAAAGATGGTGGTTAGCAATAGAGGTGGCTCTCTGGTGCTGGGTGGGGAAGCTGGAAACCCCCAAAACAAGGATGCAGTCGAAAGAGAAGCATCATCATTACTGAGCCAGAGTAGGAATTCTCTGTGAAGGCCCCTCACTGTCAAGGAGACGTATCCGTGGTTTTTGTTCTGCACACTGGCAAAGGCAGCCAGAGCAAAGAGTCATCCAATAGCAAAACAGAGCATTTCCTAACAAAAGGAGAAGTTGCTCTCTTACTATATTTGCTTTTCCCCTGGAGCCTGAGTCAGGCAGGAAAGCAACACCCAAAGGTCAGATCTCAGTCAACGATAGGAGAGCTCCATTTAGTTTAATGCACTAGGCTGCAAGGCACACACAGTCCGTTTGGTTCATAAACCAGGAGATGCACAGCAGCCAAAGAAATGGCTTAGTCTCCAACACCAAGTGGTACCTAAGAATGATCTCCTACATTTTAGCTTTTCCCCCTGCCCAGCACATCAAGCAATATTTCTGAGTGGGTGGTCAAGAGAATCATACACCATAGTGGAAACTCCCGTTTACTTCATTTACTTTTTGTGCATAATATTTTCCACTATTTGTAGGTCATGAATTCAATCTCTTTCTCCCTTTTGATTTTTCTTTTTGCCAAAAAAGTTATGCTGGCCGCACTAAAGCCAAAATGTTCCACACTCTTTCTCAAGTGTGCTATCCTTCATTTCCTATGATAACTTTAATTGCTTCTCTGGAAGAATACCCAAAATTGACTAAATTAACTATGCTCACCAGATAATTCAATTTCCATCTTCTCTGCCTTTGAGAGGCAAGGGGAGCAAAATCATTTTCAAGAATGTTTGAAGGATGTGGGCTTAAAATTAAACAAGTTAGTTAATGTTACTACAAAAAAGAACAACCAATCATCACATAAAGCATGCCCCAGGCCAGTCTTGTTCCATGCCAAAGGTAGGACAATCATTTATACCTGAGATATATTGAGCATACAATTTAGAAATCATAAATTTTGCCAATGAAATCACATCTTTGCAATTGGTCCATGTAAAAAACATTTCACAAGGGTGTTTACCAGAAAGCTAAGAAGGAGACCAGAGGGATATAAGGAATATTCCAGACTTACTTTTCTGTCAGAGGCCTTGTGTGGGGTGTGTGTGTGTGTGTGTGTGTGTGTGTGTGTGTGTGTGTGTATCAGTTTTTGAAGAGTTGGGTATACATAACATGTGTGTTGCATGTGTAGAAAATGGCTCACCACGAAACCCTTACTTCTTATCAAATGACAGTCCCAGAGCAAGTGATGATAAGTAGAGACACAACAGTATCACATTTTGCTCTTACACCCTAAAATCCATCCACTGACAAAACTTGAGCAATAATCATGCCAGAAGCTCATTCCTATTCCTTGTATTCTGTTATCATTTGCAACAGCCATTGTCATGGAAACTAAGGGGAAGAAGACATAAAGGATCAGGAAAAGGTGTCTTCCAGCTAAATTAATCACCAAAAAGTAACTAGTAGAAGAAATTTGTGTTCAACATACTTGATTGCTACTCAGTTCACAGCTGAGACTTGGAGTGGAGGTGAAGATCTATTGTAGAGGAGGTAACATGTAAGCACCATTTCCATGCATCTGAATTGGCTTCCCGTTGGGAGTTCTTTACAAAGTAGAAAAAACGTATTTCTCTATCACCTGCCATGCCTGTTATTCTTGGAAAAATATTTTCAGCATGCAGTTGCCCCCAGCACAGTCTTTGTCCCGTGTCATTCTTCTCATCTTCCTCCGCATGCTAAGACTTTGGATATCTATGTAGTTACCTTATCCTTCCTATTTCAGGGAAGTCAAGAATCCCCAAATTATGGGACTCAGAACCTCTTCCCATATTTATCCTGCATCTTTACACTGAAAACATACCTATTATCTTTTTTCTTTATTGTTTCATTGTATCTGTCATTTTATGTGTTTTAAGAGAATTTATCAATGAATATTTAATATAATCAGTTTCATTGTTAAAGTCTCCATTACTCTATTTTGTTCTATTCCTTATATTTCCTTTCATCCTTTGTTTTTATTTTAATTCATTTAAACTAACAAACTATATTTTAGTATCTTTTCAATATGCTCTTTTGTTTTACTATTTAGCTGTCTTCATTAATGGTTATGTTATGGATTTTAATATATATTTATAATGTACCATAATATATCATAAATTAATAGTAAATCCTTTCATATCATTCCATATTTTTCACTTCCATCTGTTTGTGGTTGCATTACGTGTATATCCCAGAATATATTCCAATTTTGGTTTGAAATATTCAATGATCTTTTAAAAAGCAATTGATGAATATTATGTATTTACTCTGAGTCCATAGTTTTTCATCCTGTATTGCATTTCTTCTTCCATTCAACACTTGAGCACTTTCCATCCTTGAAATCAAATCCAAGGATAGGCATGGCAGAAAGAGAATGCAGACCAGTGCTCTTCTGCAGAAGTCTCATCTGCAATGATCAAGCAGGCACGTGCATTGTGTGATTACAAACACATTGAACATACAGACAACAGCAGAGATTTTGAGGATACTTGTTGTAAAGGAGAGAAAACACACAAGTGATGGAATAAATCTCAGAAGACAATCAAGGTAAACATATAAGCAATGTTTTCTGAAAGGTCGAAGTAGGAACAAAGGTTTAAGGAATTTCGAGAATTATTTATACTCAAGATTCAAAACAAAAAACCAAAAGTGAAAAAACAAAAACTAAGTGTATTCAGCATGGAAACCTGAACATTTTCTATGACAGCATTAGCTAAGCTAAAGAGGCAGCAGATGCGTGGTTAAATGTGAGCTCTGGTGTATAACTCTGAGTGTCTGATTCCTATCAGCAATACGACCTTGAACATGTTAATTAATTTTTCTGGCAAAATTTCCTTATCTGCAAAATGGGTCTGATACTATCATGACCCATAAAACAATGATCTTTATTGTTGAGAAGAGATCCCTGGTAAACCTCTAGGCACATGCTTTCTTCTGAGTGTCCAGTAAACATTAGCTATTATTTCCATGGTTACTAGATAACCCGCAATCTTTTCCACTTCTAAGAATCTACTTTTCTCAGAGCCTCACTTTTATTGTACTTTGGATCCAGAGTAGAAATGGAATGTTGTGTTTATCTTCTTTCTTCCAACATCACCATACAATTAAGAAATTTTGTTCTATAATTACTTTTGCTTAAGTACCTAGTTATAATAGTAAAGAAATTACTTCCTTTATGGAAATAACCTACCCAGACTGTAATAGTGACACAAACCTACCATGGGACATTCCTAAAATGATGAAAAACTAATACCCTGGTTTAGAAACAAACTAACCTTATGAAACGTGTGATTATATCGTAAAGTCACAAAGTGATCTTTTATAAGAGGAGAAAGATCTGATCTCAAAGTCACCAGAGAACTTACAGTTTGGTGGCAAATACATATTAGGCACACATGGGAGATTTAAACGTCAAATACTTTTCCATGATAGGACCTACTAACCTCATTTCACAGATGTCAAGTTGAAGCTTGGGAAAGTTTATCACATATTCAAGAGCGCACAGATGTGCTTCCTCCAGCCATTCCTGTTCTACCATACCAAATGCTACAGCACATGCAGAGGCAATGGAAGGACAGGAACATTTAGTATATATATATATTTGGAAGCGAAATGGAGGCTTAAACAGACACAGTTCATGGAATGTGGAAGACTTTTCAATGTCAGGAAGGTAAGGGAGGAGAGAAGATTGCAGGGAGAAATCAAGAATAAGCCAGTTTAAGTTTTAATCCCACCCCACCCTTGCTCCCAAAGCACATAGAGTTGAGGACTAAGTTCTTTAATGATTTGGAAGGTAGACAGGCAGAAACAAGAGAGTGGAAAAGTCAAGGAGGCTTCATGTAAGTTGGTGGGCTAGTGGCCCCCTCAGGGACAGTAGGTAAGAGTAAAATAGGAAAAAGAAAAGCTTTGAAAAACCATCAAGTCAGTGAAAGGATGCCAAGAGAGAACAGAAACAAGAATGCTCCATGTAGAAAAGCCAGACCTCACAGCCTCAATCCCACAGGTCCCTGGCAGTGGGAGAGGACATGGAAGCTACTGCAAAAGGTAAACTTGAGGACTGCTGAGCAGACCACTCTCGGAACAAGCCCACAGCCCTCAGACATAGTGCTTAAGATGGATTCCTCCAGCCGACAAGTCAACAGCAGATAACAACTGCATTTTGTCATGCTTTATACCTGGGAAGAAAGCTGGCTGTAGCTTCCCCCCTCCACCAGTCCTACAGCTGTTCAGTCCCAAATAAACACACAGAGGCTTATATTAATTATAAACTGCTTGGCCTATTGCTCAGGCTTATTATTAACTTATTCTTACACTTAAATTAACCCACAATTCTTATCTATGTTTAGCCATGTGACTTTTCTCAGTAAGGCATTCTCATCTTGCTTCCTCTGTATCTGGCTTGTGACTGTGTCTCTGCCTTTCTTCTTCCCAGAATTCTTCTAGTCTGGCCATCCTGTTATACTTTCTGCCTGGCTACTGACCAATCAGCATTTTATTAAACTAATATCAGTGACAAATCTTTACAGTATACAAGAGCATTATCCCACAGCAGCAGGCAGATGCCATCTTTAAAGACAAGCGATTGTAAGATATTGAGTTGAGCTATGTTTAGGCAATTTGAGAGAGACTATTTATGGGTAATATTTATTTGATATCATAAAAAAGCCTTTAATTCAACAACACTAATATAAGGAAGTATTACAATACATCTGAGAATTTTGGAAAATATAGGCTTCATTTTTCTCTCAAATGCAGAATCTAAGGTTTTTTTAATGACAATAAGGCAGGTGAGGACTTTAGGGAAAAAAAAGAAGTCAACTGGGAGTACAGATGGATAAAGGAGGGTAATGAAAGGGTGAATGTATTTCAGATACACTATCTACATATTTTAAATCATAAAAGCAGTTGTTTTGTGTAATTAGCATAAACTAATTAAAAAAACAATGTGGATTCCTCAAAAAAATCAGGCATTTCAGGGGCTGAAAATGAAAGAATATCTATAGGTTGAAAAGGTTCTGTTTAGACAGCCACAACTTCAGTGGAAGGGGAGTTGAAGAGAGCCTGTTGTTGTGAAGAACAGAGAGCAGGATGCAAGCAGAGCACATATGGCAGGTTTAAAAAAAGCATAAGATTCTGGCTATTACAAACAATGCTGCCATGAACATAGTTGAGCATATACTTTTGTTGTATGATAGGGCCTCTCTTGGGTATATTCCCAAGAGTGGTATTGCTGGATCCAGGGGTAGGTTGATTCCGAATTTCCTGAGAAACCGCCACACTGCTTTCCAGAGTGGTTGCACAAGTTTGCATTCCCACCAGCAATGGGTGAGTGTCCCCCTTTCTCCACAACCTCTCCAGCAAAGGCTATCATTGGTGTTTGTAATAGCCAGAACCTGGAAACAACCTAGATGCCCTTCAACGGAAGAATGGATGAAGAAAGTATGGAATATATACATATTAGAGTATTACTCAGCAGTAAAAAACAAGGACTTCTTGAATTTTGCATACAAATGGATGGAAATAGAAAACACTATCCTGAGTGAGGTAAGCCAGACCCAAAAAGAGGAACATGGGATGTACTCACTCATATTTGGCTTCTAGCCATAAATAAAGGACATTGGGCTTATAATGCATGTTCCTAGAGAAGCTAAGTAAGAAGGTGAACCCAAAGACAAACACATAGGCATCCTCATGAATATTAACCTTCATCAGGCGATGAAAGGAGACAAAGACAGAGGAGCATGGGACAGAAATCTCAAGGTCCAAATCAGGAGCAGAAGGAGACGCAGCACGAGCAAGGAACTCAGGACCGCGAGGGGTGCACCCACACACTGAGACAATGGGGATGTTCTATCGGGAACTCACCAAGGCCAGCTGGCCTGGGTCTGAAAAAGCATGGGATAAATCTGGACTGGCTGAACATAGAGGACAATGAGGAATACTGAGAACTCAAGAACAATCGCAGTGGGTTTTTGATCCTACTGCACGTACTGGCTTTGGGGGAGCCTAGGCAGTTTGGATGCTCACCTTAGGAGACCTGGATAGAGGTGGGCGGTCCTTGGGCTTCCCACAGGTCAGGGAACCCTGATTGCTCTTCGAGCAGTTGAGGGAGGGTGACTTGATCGGGGGAGGGGGAGGGAAATGGGAGGCGGTTGCGGGGAGGAGGCAGAAATCCTTAATATAATAAATAAATTAAAAAAATAATTAATAAAAAAATTAAGAAAGACCAAAAATAAATAAATAAATAAATAAATAAAGCATAAGAAAAGAACCCTGCCATCAGTGTATAGCAATACGTCTAATCAACTAAAAATCATCCAGCAGTTTGATTCTACACTAAACCCCAAAGTCAAGGATTGGGGAAGTGCATTATGTCCATTTCGCACAACATACTCGAAGACATCCCTAAGCTGAAACAGCCATTGCAGTGGATATGAACTCGGGGGGAGGGGTTGTCTCAGAAGGATGAGACAATCTGCCCAGCCCACAGAATTCAAAAAACAAAAATGGCAGCCATGAAGGCATGGCTAACATGGACACTTGTTCAATGTAGACTCAACACGCCACACTGACCCTATATGTGTCAACTGTCTCCATGGTGTGGCAGAACACACGATAAAAGCTAATGAAGACAGGAAACGTTTACTGTCTTAGAGTCTAGGCCATCGTATCAGGTGGCAAAAGCAGGAGATAGTAACATGGCATCTGCAATCACAAAGCAGAGAGAGAAATGCTGCTCACTCCCGCCTTCTTCAATTCAGGTCCCCTTACCTACCCAATGTGGGCAGAAAACCTGATGCACTTTATTTTATTTTTAATAATCTCATCCAGGGGAAACTAATGAACAAGTCAAGCTGAGGGAATGAGTGGGGTCTGAATTAAAAGGTGACAGAGAGGACAGGAAAGCAGTGGGAAGCCACTTGAGCTTCTACACACTGGTGAGAGGACAGCAATATGCTGTGGCCATAATGGAAAACAACTGGACGGTTTCTCAGAAATTATACATACATTAACATACAAGTGAGAAAGCCTGCTCACGTGTGCTTATTCAGTAAAATTGGAAATACACATTCATACAAAAGTATATGCTAATATTCATAGTGGCCTTTTCAAGTTTGCCAAAAACTCAAGCATAAATAAGCATCTCTCAACTCCAGAAAGAATCAACAGTGTGATATGGCCTTATAGTAAAATGCTGCTTAGAACAAAAAGGGATGAGTTGTTGATACATATAAGTTCAGGTTACCCTGTAATGCAAAGCCCAAGTCTACACACTATGATACTATTTATGGAACATACTAGAAAAGGTAGAATTGTGGGAAAAGAAGAATCATGACAGAATTCTGTGAGTGATGAATTAAGAGTATCATGATTGTGGTAGTGGATATATGGTGAGAGGGAGAGAGAGAGAGAGAGAGAGAGAGAGAGAGAGAGAGAGAGAGAGAGAGAGAGAGAGAGAGGAGAGCACGAGAATTGTTCTCACCACCAAGAAAATTGTACTGTAACTCTTAAGTGAGTCAATTAAATAATCAAAGTAGTGTTTGGTGCTGACAGCAACAGGGAACATTTAAGTCAAAATCCAAACCCAAAGCATTGAACTCTGACAGTTGCAGGGCTCCAGCCATTGGCAGCAGAATCCTAAGTCCTGAGTGATTGAGATGGTCCATGGTTAAGACAAAATATTTGCAGACTAACAGATTCTTTGAAGCTCCGTGAGACTACACCTCCAACTCTGTGACAGAGCCAAATCATGTGGATTGATTGTAGTCCAGGACCACAAAAATGATAATCATCCAGTGAGATAAATAACAAAATTTTAAAAGCAGAATATCAGGTTTTCGAAAGGATGGAAACATAACATCAGTCTCAGAGAATAGGCATCACATGGATGGTAAAACGGCCTTTGATCGTACGTGAAGTATTTGGGGGGGGGGAGGAACATGAACTGACAAAATTGCCGTATGAACTCCAGGTCTACCCTGCTTGCCACGGGACTGTGGCAGACTGGATTCCAGGCCAAAGTCCTCACTTTTCGCTGAACTGTTCGTCTTGTTATGTCTTCAATGTTGTCCCTCTCACTGTAAAGATACATTGCCCACCCCAGTCTTTGAATTTGGGTTCAATGTAAAGTCACGCTTGCGCCAACAGAGTGAAGAAGGGAGAGAAAACACGATGGTTCGAAGTATCTTCCTGAAAAGGTCTTGTGAGTTCCTCTTTGTCCTCTTGACCTTTGCCATCTGCATGAAGAGAAAGAACTTCTCCCACAAGCTACTGCCCCTGTAGCCAGAATACAAAACACCTAAAAAGTTAGACCGCAGTACCTAACTTTCTAATCAATGATTAAGAACCAGTGGTTCTTGCTTTGAGTGGCTAGATCTGGTGGCACAGCATTGCCGGGCTCGGTAGCTATCTGCTGCTATGACCTAGGTCAGTAAATTTTTTGCCTAGTATCTGTTGATCAATCCAAACCAATTACTCATTTATTTGGTGTGTTCACACTAAGGATAGATCTGAGCACGGTGAAGAGCCTTGCTGTCTCTGCCAAGTGTAGGCAAAAGACATGAGTTCGGCCAGTCTTAAAACTCCTATTGCTTCCAGAAGTCCAGTCCTTTAGGTGATTCTCACAAGATGTGCGCTCACTTGGGCCACATCCATTCCCACATCTCTGGATACACTGTGGTGCACTGCCTCCATTGCCTTCACACCTCTAAACTTCCTTACTAGACTGTGCCAACTGTGGGGACCTTTCAGCACTGTGGATGCTGAAGCATTTAGCTGTGATAGGCACCAGGCCCATGTGGCCGCTGAAGTTAAATTGAAAGAAATTTAGATGCATTTAATAAATCCAATTAAGATTGTTTAATACAATTAATTTAAACAGTTAACATTCGGTGCCTCAAACATGTTTAAGTGTCATTAAGTGGTCTCTAAATACCATATTAGACAATGTATAGGACATTCTTATCACACACAAATTTGATTGGGCTGTGTCAATTCAGATATGCGAGTACCCTCTTCCAGTTTACAGTGTTGAGCCTTTCCTCCTAAGGATTCATAAACACTACCAGCTTCAGTGATAAACCCCAAAGCAACAGCAATGCAGGCCACGTTACGGTGTGTGCCTCCTCCCACCATTTCCTTCTGTACTGGTTGGGGTCCCCAGAGTCCCTCCTCAAAGCTTGGCTGCAGCTATAACCTTCTTCCCTGCCAGATGCATTCCAGTTCAATTATTAACCTTCTACAGGAAATGTCTAGAATTCCACAAAAATCGGTCAATAAACAGAGTACTGTAGGGGTGTGCTATCATCCAGTTCATCCAGTTACCGAAGACCGTACAGAGGTAGGAATGAAAAGGAAAGCGGCTCTGCTCAGGTGTCAGGTGAGTCATGAGTGCATTTGCACTGTGTCCAGTGCAGGACTCCAGTTCTGCCACACACATTTGGACTGGGTGTGTTTTCCCCTTGCCAGAGATGGGCTAATTCCACCATGGTTTACAATTAATCCCCACCCACACAAGCTCATGAGTGACTGGAAACGCTCTATCCAAACTCTTGCCAAAGGCCCGTGGTTATCTCCTGTTAACTACCCCAAGGCCATATTCTTTTGCTCCCAAGGGGGCATAAAAACGAGATAAATTTCTGATTTGAGAATCATACTATAAACCTTTCCAAATGGCTCCAATCTTTCCTATAGCTCACCAGTACCTGTTTTTAGGAATATACTGTAATTATGAAAAAATACTGATATGTCATCAATGTCTGTATTGATTTTTCTACTCTACCCTCTTGGGGAATATTCGTCATCTCAAGGAAAAATAAAAGCCCAAAGGAGGCTTCACATCAGGAGCCTAGGTCGGTCATGAAGGAAGAACAGTTAACCAAGGACAAAACTGCCGAGCTGTTTCTGGCGTGTTTTTTCCAAGCTCTTTGGAATTTTTGGTCTTGGACAGACAGAGCAGCACATCCCTTTCTCCCAAGTTTCCAACCCCAAAATATTTTCTTAATTTTGAACCTTTGAAGAAGAAATGCTACATTTGCCCTGTGAATTTTTGACTGTTGAACGTGCTGCTAGCTTTCGCCTCTTGTCCCTCCAAAGAAGCGGGGCCAACGGAAAACGCTGAGACCCTGCATATTTCTGCCCGTCTGCTGAGCTTTGCTAAGTTCACCGCACCGAAAACAGCCCTGCTCCAGGAGCTCATCCTTGCTACCTATCGTTTGATAACTAAACTGAAAATATAGAATCCCGAAGTAAGCAAACTCTCTCTCTGTTCCCTCAAGCAAGAGTTTAGATATTAAATACCTTCAGCCGTTCCCTCTTAAAGGGGCTGGCAGCATACATATGTTCTTCAAGAAGTCCAATCACCACAGCAAACTCCTCGGAGTAGGTCTTTCAAATGCAATAGCATCTCCCAATGCTTTGTCTCTGACGTCTCAAGAGCTCTAAAGCTCATTTAGTTTGATTTTCTTCTCCACCACTTCTTCAGATTTTGCGTTTCTCCCTTTGGTTTTGCACTTCATGGCATGTCTCTTTTGGTTTTTCTCAATCCCTTTACCTTTTCTCTCCATTTTCTCCTGCCAGTAATATGCAAGGTTTCTCATTATTCTGTGGTCTTTTTTATCCCAATGAACTGTTAAAAATAAATGAATAGATAGATAGATAGATAGATAGATAGATAGATAGATAGATAGATAGATAGATAGATGATAGATAGATATGAAAGCCTGCCAAGAGGCTCAAACTACTCAAATTTCCCTTATGTTCATGGCCAACATCCAATATGTCAACATGTCAACATGGTTTGCTGAATTAGCTTAGAAAGTACTGCCAGAATTGTACATGTCTGTATTCTGGATTCTACCACTGAGCTGCAAGCCAGCATCACGTATGCAATGACTGCTGCTTGAGATCTCTGCCTCTCCTTTTATTCTTGTGGAAACTATTCTTCCATGGCTAGTTGGAAGGGTCTTCCTAAACACCTTACGTTCCTTTCATGTCCCTGCCTAAACTCCCCTCCAGGAGCCACTGAGACTTAGGAAGCCAAAATCTCTTAAGCTCTCTATAATGGTTCTACCGCATCTCCCCTGTGCCTACTTCCAACTGCACCCTCTGGGCTCTTTTCTTTCATTCTCCACGTACTCCCTGGGTTCCTACCTTTCCTCTCCACTTCGAAATTTCCAGTTCTTCTTGTCTTAGGACATTGCCATTAGCTATTCTGCCTGCTGGAACCAGCCTCTCTCCACACGGCTAATTTCAAACCACTATTTCTTGACCCTCAATAAGGAGTGCCATTCTAGAGATAATTTAGCTGGTCAGTCAATCAAACACAGCTTCCCTGCCATTCTAAAGTGCATCTGCCAGTGTACACTTTTATAGTACTTATCACTAGCTAATATTTGCCATCTTTCTTTCCAAGCTGATTGCCTCTTCTGCACCACTAGAATATTCGCCCCATTGGAACTGCAAAAGTCTCATCTCTTGTCTTACATTGGTTTCTGTTGCTGTAATAAACATCATGATCAAAAGGAAGTTAGGAAAGAAAAAATTGAGTCAGGCATGGTGGTCCACGCCTTTATTCCCAGCACTCGGGAGGCAGAAGCAGGCAGATCTATCTTGTTCAAAACTTATAGCGACAAGACTGAGAATTGTGGGCTGAATATATGCCCTTAGTCATGCACTCAGAAAGCAAGGACAAATAGATCTCAAAGAGTTTAGCACCAGCCTGGTCATAGTGTGCTCTAGGCCACCCAGGGAGCACAGATAGGCCCTGTCTCAAATAAACAAACAACAATAAAAACACTGTTCAAATTGTTATTAGCACATAGTAGGTGCTAAAAGACATTTTCAGTGAATAAAGAAATAATCCTGCCAGCTTTGGTCTCTTCTAATCTGGACTGGGCCAAGGTGGGAGGACAGAAACGATGCCTTTGAGATGACATGCTTCATCTCAAACAGGAAAGATGAAAGTCACTCTTTAGGTTGGGAAGCTATCCTCAATTTAGGACTTACTCTGAGTGACACAAGGCTTAATCCCTTAAACATGTTTTATCATCTGATCTTTATAACACCCCTTTGAGTCATTAGTATTTGTGCTTTATAAATAAAATTGAAATTACTATGGAAATCAGTAAGGAGGTTCCTCAAGTAACTAAAAATAGAACCCTGGATCCAGTTACACCACTCCTGCCTGGCTTTATCACCAAAGCAATCACAGTTAGCATAAAACAACAGAGTTATCTGCACACCCATATTTATCACTCATACTTACAACAGCCAAGTCATGGGACTGACCTAGAGCCCATCAGTGGATAAACAGATAAAGAAAACGTGGTATAGATGCACAACATGAGACTGTCAGTCATGGAATGGATGGAAATGGAAATGACTGTGTTAAGTGAAACAAACCAGGCACAGATAGACAAATACCATGGGATTATTTCTCATATGCAAAAATCTACATCAATACTTTTTAAAGACATGAAAGCACAAAGGGAATCATCTGAGAAGAGGAAGGAAATGGGGACAAGAAGAAATAAAGGAACGGTGAATGTGATCAAGTCTCATTGTATGCATGGGAAAATATCACAGTGATACCCAGCCTTCTGAAGGATTGATAATGTAATGGCTAATTTTAAAGGCTAAAAATAAAAAATAATGCCAAGAGTCACCATCATAAGGATAATTGAGATAATTATAAATTATCCAAATCTATGTAAACTATTTTTTTTTTTTTTTTGGATTTTTCGAGACAGGGTTTCTCCGTAGTTTTTGGTTCCTGTCCTGGAACTAGCTCTTATAGACCAGGCTGGCCTTGAACTCACAGCGATCTGCCTGCCTCTGCCTCCCGAGTGCTGGGATTAAAGGCATGCACCACCACCGCCTGGCTTATGTAAACTATTAATATAACTTCTTGGCACACTTTCTTCTCCCTTAGACATGAAAAAGGAGGTTCCCATGCCTACAATTCACTTGGTGCCTCTGCAATGCATGGGTGATCCAGAAATGACCACCTTGTACCTGGTTTCTAAAAAACTATAAATCATATCCTTTGTTCAATTTTTCTGTTAATTTTTTGATATCCTTACTTATATGTAAATATATACTACATATACAGAAAAAAATGTGATATTAATTTCAATTTTCACAAGTTACTATTATAGACTGAGAAGCTGGTTAACCACAGTAGTGGCCTCCTTTACCCCCTGAAATAACCTTTATATTTAAACATACTTAAAATCAGTAAGGACTTGGGTCTAGAAGTCACACAATATTAAATGCATACATCACCACTGAAAACCACAGACTTCTAAAAGTGTAGCAAAGGCTAAAGTTGTAACCACTTAACATTAACACACAGACCTCACTCTTAAACTAACAGGAGAGATAATCTCAAAATGCCAGAAGTGCTGGAGAGGACCCAGCTTGAGCTACTTACTGTCTCAGCAAGTGTCAGTGTGGGGGACAAATGTGTTTGTGAAGACTTCTCACTTCTTTGTTTTCAAATGCATTCAGAGGGCCCCTGTGGAAATCCTAAATAAAAGCAGACTGATCTAGAGAAGCTTCTCCACTGGAGCTAGGGACTCACTGGGCCTTTAGGATCGCCTATTTCTATCCAGAGCAGTTTCAGTAATGGGGAAGACAGTATGAATTGCCTCTGCATTTGAACATATGAACATGGTGGTGTCTGGGCTTCTTTTTTTCATAGCAGCTTTCATTTGTGATTCAACAAACATGTCTCTCCCAAATAGACAACTTCCTGCTTCAACACAAACTTGCTCACACAAGCTACTAGCTGACACTAGAGATATCTCAGCCCCTCACTCCAAATTCGTACCTGCTGAATCACTGTTTTGAAGGGAAAGAGAGGCTCTTCTTGTTTACTTCTGATAATCAAATCTTGCATCAACTTCTGGCTAACAAAATACCACATACAGACTCCAAATCCCAGTGAGACCCAACAAGGAAAAAAAAGAAAAAGAAAAAGCAAGGAAAGAAGATAAAACTTTCCACAGGCGCCAATGTCTTGGGGGCTCTGCTCATTGGCTCAGCATGAGACCTACACTTCAAGGGGCTCAGAAATGGAACTTCCAGCCCCTTTGAAAAGTAGTCATGAACCGTCTTCTGGAAAATCTGGCAATCAAGCCCTTGATCACTATGGAAAACATCTAAACATATATTGGACGGATGATCAGCTTTCTGCCACAAATCCAGAGTCCCAAGAGTGTAAAACAACATAAAAGCTAGGTTTAAAATGTGTTATACAGAAAACAAAGTATAAGTTTAACTTGTTGACACTTTCCATTCATCTGTTTATTTATTTATTTGTGTGCAGTGGGGGGGGGGGGACAGAGCCATAGCTGCATGTAGAAGTCAAAGAATAACCCACAGGAATACATTCCCTCCTTTCACCATGTGGCTCCCAGGGACTGAACTCAACTTGTCAGGCTTGGTGGCAAGTGCCTTCACCTGTTTGATTTAAGAAGAGCCTGGAGCCAGGCCTCATAGTTCACACTGTAATCCCAACACTCAAGAGACTAAGGAAGAAGGAACATGAGCAGAAGTCAACCATGTTGGTAAACCTCATCTTCAAAGGTAGAGAAGAGCTCTACAATGCCCAAATCCACACTAACTCCCAGTTCCATATGGACAAGGTCACGTTTGCTGCCTCCATGATTCCTCTCACAGTATGAAGTTTAGGGGACAAGGATGACCACGAACATAGAATCCCTGGGCCTGAAGCTATTATATTAGGCCCTGGTTCTACCTATTTAGAACTCTGTTTTTCTCTCTTTTTGTTTTGTTTTTCTCTCTTTTCTATTTCTTGTTTACTTGTGTCTTTTTTGCTTTGTTGTTTGTTGTTCGCTGTTTGAGGCAGGATCTCTCTATTATGTAGCTCTGTTGTACTGGAACTCACTACATAGACCTGTTGGGTGTGAACTCACAGAGGTTGCCGCCTCTGCAGGTGTGAATTCACAGAGCTTGCCTGTCTCTGCCTCTGGAGGAAGGCTGGGATTAATGGAGGTGCATCATACCTAGCTTTACAGCTTTTATAGTTTACTTTCTAAAGCATCTTCCTAGTAGCCCCACCCTGTCCCTGCTCTAGTGTCTGAACAAATTCAGAACTTAGCTAGTAGTTCATTTTGCATAAAACTTAATGACTTTGTGTGGGAATCTTGATTCAACAGCCATATAAGATGCTCCTTAAAACAAGGAAGATGTGTATTTCCATTCCCCGGCAGCAGGCAGAAATTTTTTCTGCATGTTGCCAGCTTTTCACAGTGTTCCCTCTGCTTCAAACATCTGCTTCCTTCATCTTCATCTTTTAGATATCAACTATAGTGTTTTCCTGCAGAAACTCTCCTCTAATGCCCCGCGTTTGTGTCTGACAGCGGTCATCATGCTGCACACAATGGCTTGCATGTTCACTGGCTGTCTCCACATCAAGGAGTGAGGGCTGCCAAGTGCCCCATGCCCAACACCAAGCCCAGTGGCTTCAAAGACAAGTCCAAGGGTGTTCCCTGCTGCACTTGTTAAAGCATACACAGTCACTTGGATGAACACTAGCTGGTATAGGAGGATTGTCACTGAGTTGACTCAGCTCTGACCTGTGTGCATGTAGTCTCTCATCTTCCAGCAGGCTAGACTGAACTTGCCCAAAGCAGTTGAGTAAGGTTCTGGGAGAAATACAAGGGACTCGGGAGAAGCCAGCAGAGGCTCTGAAAATATTTGCTAATGCTGTTTTGGAGGTGACTTGTTCCACCAAAGGCCAATGTGCTCGAATCTTCCTCTCAAAAAAAAAAAAAGACAAAACAAAACAAAACTATGTTGAATGGTATTTCATTTCATTTTTAAGAGATTGAGCATTGTAGAAGTTAATGAAGTCATACATATGACACCCACAGAAGAGATAGTAACCATCTTTTCAGAGTGTGTTAGATCCCCTGAGGCTGAGCTAGTTACAGCTAGAGTAAATTTTTAGCAAGCAAGATCACCCCATGTGTTTGACTGCTTCCAGATGTACTACTCACCTTTTTGCTTGTATTCCTGTCACATAGTTGCCTGCCGTGTTACCATGTGGCATACAGTTCACAGCAGATGCAGCCACACAAGCCTGTGTGTTTTTACTTTCCAGTACTATGAGCTAGCATGAACTTCTTTTCCTTATACAGCACTCAGCCTCAGCAATTTTGTCATAGCAGTATAACATGTGCCCAAGCTGGCACAAGATTGCTTTTGCCTCCTTCTATTTTCAAATCTAACCACAAAAGCAGGTAAGATTGCAGAGTGAGGAAACGTGCTTCTCCCAATGAGAAGTCTATCTAGTCACTTAGGAAAGGAGCACAACACATTGTAGTGAAAAGACTTGCTGCCTTTATTCCTAGAATTCCGTCATCTGTCTGACCCGACTAGACTCTTTTTGAAGATAGGTATAATATTCCACTTATTACCATACTGAAATTTCTAGGAAATGACTAGGCAGAGCCATCTCGTTTGTAGGCATATATAAATTATATTCAGGCACATGAATCAACAGAGAATGTCAAAAAAAAAAGAACATACCTATAAGATATCACCCATATTCCAAAACTGGGTTCAGTCCTCCTAGTTCACCTGATTATTTCCAGACGCAGTGTGTGGAATGTCTCACTGACATTGTCTGCTTTGAAATCTGGGTCTCGACATGTCTCTACTGTTCTGAGTATTTTACATGAACCAGCAAATAAACTCTGTATAAGCACTGGTAGGTAGGTATTACCATCTCCCCATTCATGATGGGACAACTAAGGCATGCAGAGTTCAGGAAACTCTTACAGTGTCACAGCTCCAAAAGGCAGAAGTGAGATTTGAACCTCTTACTCTACTGTCAAGGTTAACTGTTTCAATCACTGAGTTATACTAAAGCAAACCATAAATTACATTGAAGGCCTGTGGTTTATTTCATCCCACGCTAGCCTGGCTTTAGAGAAGTTTTCACTCCACTAGATTTGTCTGAATCAGTGGCCACTGGCCTTGTGAGGTTATTTAAGTAAAGTAACATTTGGTAAAATGAAAGATTATTCTCATAATTTCATTAAAAGAAATTATCATTATCACTCACACTAGCTACAATTCAGCCCTGAAAAGAACAGAAAAGAGAACATCCCCATCATTGGGAATGGTCTACTGGGCATCATGGAACAAGAGCTTGAGGTTTCTGATAGTTTCCCTGAGGTGTCGTGGAGAAAGCAACTGAGCAGAGTCGAGTCAAGATGAGACAGGGTGCTTATGCATAAAGTTATGGTCCTTTACCATAACTTTAGGAAATTGGTCAGGAGTTCTGGAAGCCCTGAAAGGAGAAGTTTTGGAGAACACTAACATATTACTCACTTCCCAATAAATATCACTTGAACATCTTACACATCTACAACACAACTCATATTTCTAAGGCTTGACGGGGAGATCCTGTGGAAGAGGAGCCAAGATTGTAAGAACCAGCAAACAGGGAGGGTGCTATGAGACTGTGTCTCCTAGAAAGGTCAGAGAAGCTTCACAAAGGAAGGCACATCCTACATGGTTGCCTAACCATGACCTAACAGAAAAGAACACCAATAGACATACTCATGCGGACAGGGAAAAGATCATGCGGCCTCAGCTCTAGACAATGAACTGCAGATAACTAAGGAATGCTGAGAATTAGAGAAATAGCCTTCCCCAGGGAAGAGGTCCTCAACTGATTATCCAATGCAAAGTGGTTAGCCCTGAACTCATATACAAATAAATAATATAATATGGATAAGCAGATTGCATTTATGTACTTAGGAGTGTGTGTATGTGTGTGTGCACGTGTGTGTATGTGTGTAGCATGCACACATATTTAACATTTTAGGAAAAAAGAGCATAAATTTGAGACTGAAGTGAAGTACATAAAAGTAAAGAAGAAAGAGAAGGGAGAAATGATGTTTTATATTATAATTTCACAATTTTAAAAATTATTTTTAAAATAACACTTTTAAAGAATGAAAATTTATGTATAAAAACAAATCTATTTTCCTTTGACACATGCAATTCGATTTGGAAAGAGCTCCATATTCTGGCCCCACATTCTCTATTTTCCCACATGTTGAACCCATGTGCCCCCAAGGCAGAGTGGTGAAGAGCACAGAGAACAAGGCGAAGAAAAGAACTTAGTGAAAACTAGAGCAACAAACGGATAGCATTTTTTTTTAAAGACTTTTACAACATCAGGTCCCCAGACTACAGACTTCTCTGACGGTCACTTCAGATTGACTGTAGAAATCCCACGCAGCTGAGGAAATGTTATCTGTGCTTTCTAAATGTCGAGGGCAGGGCATGGAGGCTCAGTGGTTAAGAACACTGGCTGCTTTTCCCAGATTAAATTCCCAGCATCCACATGGCCGCTCAAAACTGTAACTCCCGTTCCAGGGGATCTGACACAGACACGCATGCAGGCAAAACACCAATGCACCTAAAATACATAAAGAAATAGTAAAAATAAGAAATTAATTTATTGGACTGGAGAGATGGCTCAGCATTAAAGGCTAGGCTCACAACCAAAAACAAATGCTGACGGGTCCCTCATTCATCTTCTTTCCACTCACCTCCATAAAGCAGAAAGTTGCCTGAATGATAGTGAAAGTCAGTGTCACCTTCTGAAGCCTGGACGGTGGGGCTGTCTTTCTTGGTTTCCCTGTTTAGAATTTCCCACCACTGTCCTGAGGATAGCACCAATGAGCGACATTCTTCATTACCTGTAAGTTCCTACAGTCCTAACTGTAAGAAAGAAATGCTAGTAACAGCCTTTGAGATAAGCCTAGAAGAAGGTCCTTTGGGTGTCTAAAAAATTCAACCATATTTCAGAAAATAAGAAACTTTATTAAAGATGGTATATGGATTGACTTTCAATGTCACCCCATTATTATGATGTCTAGTTTTTAAAAAAGTACCCTGTGTTTTATGGTCATAGAACAGGATAAGTTTCCAAAGACTGAACCTCAACCCACAAACACTGGATAGTTTAATAATCTAATATATTCTTATACTGTCAATCAGCCTTTAACAGCCCAAGCCCAGGAGAACACTTTGTCATTCCTTTTCCTCTTCAGAGAATATAATTAGCCCCAAGTTCAGATGTCAAGAATGTAAAACCTCCTTAGAAAAATAAGTGGAGTCTATGGAAGAAGATTCAGTACTAAATTTAGGCCGCTACCCAGATGCACTTGAACAAGTTTCAAAGGTCTTTGCAGTTAAATTCCCTACCTTTCCCACCAGGATGGTCATTTAATGCTTGCCATATTTTCACCTAATACGATAAGCCCCGTACAGCCAGACACCTCTATAATCTCAGCTTTATCATAAAAGCTCGAGAGGAATATGATCGGTGGTGCAGATTAAGGGAGCTTTGCAAGCAGAGGAAGGCATGTTCCATGCTAATTGCTAATCTGTTTGAGCCAATATGGCACCAGGGACAAAGGCTGCAGCCTTATCTGACAAGGAGTAGATGGTGGAGCTTTTCTAAGGTACACTGTGTCTAAACGGAAAGCCACCCAACAACCCCAGGTGACTAATTTCTCTATAAATATATTATTGACATAATAGAGGCCTATTAATGGGATTATAACTACCCGGACAGCTGCTGTGCTAGTCAAGGAGAACATGGCTGACAAAAAAGATTTAAAGGGAAGAATAGAAGAAAACAGCAAACCCCCAGCCAGGCACACTTAAATGGACCCATTGCCTCAAAATAATAGGATCACGTTGCAGATATGAAAGGAAAAGCCAAGGTGCTTAAAGCAATCGCTTTTTGCACGCTCGCTCTTCATCACGCCTCTCCCTCTGCTCAGCCGGGTACTGCTCAATAGCAGCAACCAACAGAAAAGCCAGAAGGCCTTGCAAAGGAGAGGCCTCGTCATCTGGGCCACCTTCTTTAAAGGAACCGTGTTTGCATGGCAAAGATTGTGAGCTGGGTATGTTTTTACTTCTACTGCTTGGCTAAGTCTTTATAATTAATACAAAATAGTTTTCAAATTTCCCTCAGAAAAGAAATTTTTTTAGATGCCTGCTCTTCAAAAAGAATATATATATGTATATGTGTGTATATAAACTATATTATGCATAATTATATAATACTGTATATATTGCATATTATATGCTCAAATCATACATTTACAAAATTATATAATATATAATATTATATAGTTTATGTATAAATTATATATTATATTATACATAAACTCTATAATATATATATGTGCTGACCAGGAAAGAAAATTTGTATTTAAAATCTTTCCCAATTAGATCTCCCTTGAATTTGAAAACAAGGTCATTAAGTAAATAAGTTTCTTAAATGTTTCCTATTAGGAACAAATTGTGAAAATAATATATTGTTTATAGCCTTTAGGCATATAGAGAATATTGTTTTTGAATAAAATGAGAGAAGTTAGTGCTAACTTCCATGCTAGCAGAGGAACATCTAAAGTTAGATTCCCAAACTGAGACCCCAAGAAGGAGAGGAGGGATTAGCTGGAAGCGGCTCAGTAGCACAGCACTTAGCCAGCATGCACAAGGTCCTGGGTTCCAGCCCCACTACTGAAGAACAAAATTGTTACAAGGAAGAACTGTCAGGTAAACCCTATAGAGTAGGGAAGGACAGAACACAGCGCTGAGAAAGGAGCAGATGAAGTTGCATCAGTGTAGGGGACATCTCAGAGGTGCTGCTCCTTCCCAATTGTTCCCCACATCATAAGCAGCCACTCCCCTCTCAGTCCTTCTAGTGCTAGTCAAGGTCATAAAAACAAAAAACCTAAAATCCTCATCATCTTCAAATACATCGAGAGGGAACAGGTGGGAAAACCTAGCACAGGATGCATCTGGGAGATTGGAGGCCTGGAAAGGGGGGTCTGTTGCTTCCATCCACATTGCCTTGGCCAAAGATCAATAAATGACCATATTTAATGCAAGGGAGCTAGGAAATGTCAGTAAGTTATGTACCCACCTCTGGAACATGTCCACAGTCCTCCTGATCCATCTCTCTGACTGTCCTTATAAAAACTGGAAGAATAAAGTGCAAGTACCCATAAGAGAGACTTCCAACAGGTTCTCAGCACTGATGAAGAATCCATTGTTCATGGATATGAATGTTGACCTTGGGGAGCAGCAGAAAGTGGGAGAATGAGAATGGGGGAGGAAGGACCTGTTGGAACTGCATGGAGCTGGTCCTCTAATCTCCATTAACTTCCTGTCCATTCCTCATCTACCTGTGGAGAAAACCCCAGTGACATCTACTCCATACATCACACCGAGATATTCCGGAGAGGGCAAGTAAGGAAACAGAGAACTTCATTCCATTTAAATTCAGAATTTAAGAGCTTTGGCCAAAGTGACAACTAATTAGTAATGTAACTCGGGATTTTTCCAAAACCGAGGTTGGACCTCTTCGCTCTACTATAATGCCTCTCCCAGAAAAACCTGGACGTCCATGAAAGAGGATAAATCATTGCTCAAGTACAAGAAAGAGTTTTTGATATTGCACACAAGTGAATTATCATCACTTTCAGGAGGACATTTAAGAGTCCACTAAGGAAAATCTCTAATCAGTCTACGGAATGGCGCTGTGTCACGGCCAGCTCCCAGAATACTGTAATAAATCCATCAGTCGTTTACTGCAGGAAGAATGCTGGTTTTCTATTAAGAAAACATCTTTTTCCAAAAAGAGTGTTTGCAGGTTGGAGTAAACAAGAGACAAGAATGGGATCACCAAAGAGTAAAATAAAATAAAAATATTCCCTGGAAATTGGTATCAGTTCGTCAATGGTACTCACCCTGATGTTAGCAGTCAGCATTGCATGGGGAACTCTTTAAAATGTTAGTGCCTAAGTTCCACCTCAAGTGAAATAAACCAGAATTTATTAAGAGTCTTTTTTTAAAGCAGTTATATAATTCACACACACACACACACACACACACACACACACATTTACAGTATAAAGTACAAAACTTCAATGATCAGGTTAGGAGAATGGGCACAAGGATCAGCTCAAACATCTAATACTTTAGTGTTGGGGAGATTCAAAAGCATCTCTGCTAGCTATTTTAAAATATAAAATTAGTTACTATTTAGTTACTATCAACCATAATTGTGCACCAAAAGAAGTGAAGGCTTTTGCAGAGAAATATGGACCTGGTAAGACCTGGTAAGTTAAATAAGGTATAAGAATATCTGGATAAGCCGGGCGGTGGTGGGCACACCTTTAATCCCAGCACTCGGGAGGCAGAGGCAGGCAGATCTCTGTGAGTTCCAGGCCAGCCTGGTCTACAAGAGCTAGTTCCAGGACAGGAACCAAAAGCTACAGAGAAACCCTGTCTCGAAAAATCAAAAAAAAAAAAAAGAATATCTGGATAAAAATGGAAAGGGAACACACCCATGGAATGGCTACAAAAGTAAGACAGTGCTCTCTCTGGCCTCATGTCCTTTATTTTGTTCTTCCCATACACTGGAATCATTCCTGGAACCATCTCCCAGTTCCTTGTCTGCTTGAGAAACGTCTTACAGAAATTATTTCTGAGCTGTTTTCACCAGCTTTAGTAGACGTTTTCATGGAAGGACACTGATATTCAGGAATGTTGTTGATGACAGGAGTCAGGAGACAAGCTCAGAAAATGGGGTAAGAGTTAACAACCAAGCACATATTAATTACCTGTGAAGCCCTGGACCATAAATCCTACATGTGTGGTACCTCGCTTAGATACTATGACAGCAATAGAACAGACATTAATCCACCTGCTTTGCACAGGTAACAATGAGGCTGAAAGCGGTCTATTCAATCCTTCTGACTCATCCCAGGAGAACCCAGTTGTAGACACAGACTGTCCTCTTTCAAACTCCTGATCAGCAACTGGCCATAGGGGCTTATTCTTGACCAACACCCTATATATTTATAGTTGGAACCCTATAAAGTAGAAAGGTAACATTGAAGAACTGAGATTATAAAGGCTAAGAATTACATAAATTCTAACACCAGACAGCCAAAAGTAAGATTGTAATTTTTTTAAATGTAAAGCCAATTGGTAATAATTCTCTGATTCACTTATACCCAAAGCAATCTCTCCTTTTCAAACTTTACATTTAAGATATGTCAAACGAACACAGTATACATCCCTAAGTATTTTTTCACAAAGATAGTAGAAAACATAGGCCCAAACCTGAACTTGCATACACAAACACACACACACACACACACACACACACACACACACACACACAGGCAACCTAAATTTCATAAAGTATAGTGAGATATTCTAAGTGAAAAAGAAAACTTCTTAATTTAAAATAAATGTTCCCAAATAATGAATTATTTCTGTAGAAGTCCCAGTTGTTTGGAGGAGAGTTAACTTGAGCAAGCCTTTACTAAAGGATGCTTATTCTTTCAGAGACTTAAGAACCAAATGGTCTACACTCCAACAAATCAAACCATTTGCATTGGTATTAATTTAGTAAACTACATGTAATCAACTGCATGTGCAATGGGTTTTGAAGAGGGAGAGTGTTGCAAGATATTTTATCACACTGTGTAAAGATATGTCACTGTGACTGGTTTAATAAAAAGCAAAATGGCCACTAGTCAGAAGGTATTTCATAAACTTCTGGACAGAGAGAACTCTGGAAAGAAGAAAAGTGGAGTCACCAGACAGATGGAGAGGAAGCAGGATGGGTATTTCAGAGTAATAGAAACCAAGCCACGTAAAAGAATGTAAATTAAAAGATATGGGTTAATTTAAGTTATAAGAACTAGTGAGACAAATCTAAGCCATAGACCAATCTTTTGCAGTTAATAATAAGTCTCCATCTCATTATTTGGGAACTGGCAGGGCAGAGAAAGACTTGATACGGGAGAGCCTCGATTTTTCACTTTCCGCTGGTCCTTTGTTTTAGACCTTATAACTGCAGCACGCAACTCCTTTCCCTGAATGCAGTCATGCGATTTGTTCTAGCCAATGAAATATCAGCAAAGGTGATGTGAACGAGGCCTCTGATTCCATTTCATCCCTCATTCCTCTTTTTCATATGTAACCACGCCTTAGCTAGTTTGCTCAAGGAAGAGATGTGTAGAGCAAATCCCATGCATCCCAGTCAAGATCTCATGTATGTGAGGACATCAGGCCAGCTCAGTAACGTTCTTAGCTAAACTGAGGTTGGTAACAGCACATGAGCACGCTCTCTGAGACCAACTTAGATGAGCAGAGCCATCCAGCGAAACAAGACGTTTGTGAGCAAAACCATCTACTGTCAATTGCATGCGAATTTTTGTGGCTACTTAATATGTTGCATTCTTGCCTGAAGGTATATGACACATAAATAGTAATATATAGCATAGATATTCCTCAAATTCTACTATCAACCTAAAATTCTAACAGAAGGTATCTTGCCTCCTTCCCTACCCCAGATTTTTCTTAACCAGCATCTCTCCCATCTTATCGGTTTAAGAATCAATTTTTTCTTCTATGCCTTTTGTAAAGGCAGTAATGCTCAAAGCCATACCAACTTAAAGGCATGTGTTCTATATTCCCAGCGATTAAAGTAATCTAAATTTTCATTTAGATCCTTTTCTTCTCCATGCAATGAGAAGCCAAACTTTTTCACAGCAGCGGGTACAGAGTAGATATTAATAAAATTACTTAAATTTATAAATAAATGTCAAAAGATTGATCTTAAAGAGTGGTAAACTCAAAGCATTCGAGGTTCTTTTCATTGACAGAAAACCCTAGTCAATCTAGTTTCTATAGAAACAGGTGTTTCACTGGTTAAAGTCGCTACCATTTTTGCCACGGATGGGTGAAGCCAGGAATTCAAACAATGCCATCCCATGAAGACCTGGCTTCTCTTTGAGTCATGACTCTATTTCTCACTCAGCTGGGGTTTAAGTTTTTTCTCTCAAGCTCTCGTGGGTATTCCTAAAGCTACCATCCCTCCTAATAGGAGCTGACCAACTACAGCTGGACTGGGATGGAACAAGCATGAGACCAAACTGGTTCCTCTGAATGTGGTTGACAGTTGCATGGCTGGGGTAAACTGAGGGAACACTGGCAGTGGCACCAGGATTTATCCCTACTGCATGTACTGGCTTTTTAGGATCCTATTCTCAGCCTAGCTATAGTAGGGGGCCCTTGGACCTTCCACAAGGCGATGTGCCTTATCTTCTCTGAGGATTAGATGGGGGTGGGGTCGGAGGGTGTGTGGAGGAAATGGGAGGAGGGAAAGGAGTGGAAACTGGAATTGGTATTTTTTTAAATCTAATAAATTTAAAAAAAAGAAAAGAATACAAAAGAATTACAGAGTATTGAGTTAGATGCCCAGATTTGTACCCTACCCCCGAAAAAAAAAAACCCCAGCACATATTTATTGAGATGGCTTCTTGAGTTAAAGTTATGGGAATTCTCCAATGAAAGTTCTAAAAGTTCATTTTAAAGTTTGCTGCACAAGCACGAGGACCTTAGTTTGGATGCCCAACACCCACATAGAAAGCTGAATGTGGCTGCTTATGTTACTGGTGCCCGCTATAGCCCTAGTGCTTGGAGACAAAAGCAGGCAGAGCCTTAGGGCTTTCTGGCCAGCCAGTCTCTTGGAAAGTTCAGATTCAGTGAGAGAATCTTTCTCAAATACTAGCCTGAAAATTTAGAGTAAGACATTGCATGCATGCAAAGAGCACAGACCTGTTCACGCATGCGCGTAACACACACACACACACACACACACACACACAATTTTCAGTTAAAAAAAATCAATGTGTATAAAATAAAAAGGAAACAAGTATCAATTATTAATGGGCATTGTCTTTAAATGAGGGTATCATGGGTTAAAAATCACTAGTCTGCAAACACAAAATCTAAGCTCTCCAAAATAGGAAATGTTTTGAGCAGTGATATAGACATTGAAAGAAATGCCAGTTTGGGGACACTTTGCATTTTGAATGTTCAGGTAAGACATGTTTGTCCAGAAATAATGCAAGAAAATATAGCAACATTCGAGAAGAAAAAAGAGGAAAGCAAAGCACCTTTCAGGTCCTTGTCACTCAATTTGCACGTTTTTCTACATTTTCAATATACTGGGTTCCGTGGAGGTCTAGTGTGTAATTTTAATTATTTATATACTAGTCAAAAATTCTATCTCTATAATCAAAATCAAAATTCTACAAGATTATAAAAGAGAAATAAAAAGTAGTTGCTGCATTTGAATCCTAGGATCAGGGGGACTTTTCTACTTCTTGGTCAATCTTCATAACACTTTCCCATGTGGAGAGGCAACATCGGATTGCTCTACAGATGCCTCATTGCTTTGCTTCATAAGGATGAACAGAGACAGATTCCTAAGACAGAGATGAAACCTCTACCCCAGTAACAAGGGAAAGCCAGGGTTCTCTAAGGTAAAATCTATCTATGCCCCTCCCAGGTCACAACTAGGACGGTACAGAGAACTCAAAGCTTCATCCATGATCAAAACATAGGCTTTTCAGCTGTGAGACCCTGTTACACTGACAAGACCATCAGGAGACACAGTCCAAGGAGGAGCATCCCATACGCAGGGATAGTCACACGAGCAAACACATTTGTTCTAAAGGCACGAAGGTCAGATCAGTGCGTCTGCAGCAAGTACTTAGCCATCTTTAGAAAGCTGGTCCTCCCTACCTTTGGATGCAGCTAAAGAGAAGTAGCTACTTTCAATTTCTGGATAACAAACAAAGTTTAAACGCTACACTCCCAGTGAAGAGCTTGGGGGAAAGGGGGAGCTTGGGTTAAGCCAAACTGCAGTTCAATTTACTGAAAGTTTCAAAATATTACCGGCTCTCTGTTTGAAATGCGTCAGCAGCGGGTCATTTTTTTTCTTTTTATCAAAACACATTTAGACTGTGGTGAATGACAGCATAAATCTTAAATAGAAAAGATACAGGGGGAAAAAGACCACCCGGGTAGAACATAACTGTAAATGTGTCCATAAAACTATATTTGAATTCTGATCTTATACACAGAAATGCATTTAACCTTCCCAGCAAGAGGCTTTCACCAACTTCCAAAGAAAGTGTTACCAATTATGCTAAAGAAACTTTAAGAGTCAATTTTAATTATGCCAAGAGATGCTCCAATCCCTTCCGAGCTCCAGTTGAAGTTTTTACTAGAGATGGCTGGAACCAATTTACGTGCTTTTATGTTGCGTCTAGACTTTAATAAGCGGTTTCAGCACGAAGCAAGCTGATGCCAGCATCAAGAAGGCTGCAGAGTGCGGGCGTGTAGAAATACAATAGTACTCGGGTTGGCTCCCTCCCTCCGCAGCCCCTTCCTGCTGCTATCAGAGAGTATCACCCTGCAAGGTGGTACTGAAGCACCAGGAGCCAGCCTTTGTGATAAGCGCTTCAGTCCTTTCCTTTAACTTGATCCAAGTTCCCGTCTCCCTTCTCAACACAAGCTGTCTCAAAAGAGCATCCACTCTTGCCTCTCTCTCCTGCTTACAGACGAGGGAAATGGAGAGGAAGGATTTGGAGACAGGTGCATCTTCTTCCATCACAGGACACCTGGAGGCTGGAATCCAGGTGGAGTTGTGTAATACAGTGACCTTAGAATGACTCTGTTCCCATGTCTGTGAAGTGAGACTTCTACTTTAGAGATCTGAGTGACTTAAACGACGTTCTTCATAGTTTCTGGCATTGTGACCAAGCCCACTGAGGCAAAGATTCTTACATTAAGGAATTTCTGTCAGGAGGTAGCTAGTAGGGGAATGCTGATCAGGAAAGGGAAGTTGGGCAAAAGTTGCTCATTCTTGGCAAATCTCCAGTCTCATCTTGAACCTATGTAGGCAGAGCCTTATAACATAAAATACAGCCCAGAGTGAGTCCCGCAACAAGGTGAGGAGGTGGGCTCTTCACAACCCTACGGCAAGCATTCTCTGAGACTCTCCCAGGCTAGGGAAGGAGAGGTGGAAATTCCCTAGACAAGGCTCTTGGGGCAGCTCAGGCCATTGTGAATGCCGGAGGCGAGCTTCTGAAGGTCACAGGTTCAAGCTGCTGGCAGAAACAGCTTGCATTAAATTCACCGAGGAGGTAAAAGGAACAGGGCAGGGTGCAATGAATGTGCCACTCTGCAAACTTTCCGGAAGTTTCCAACAAATAACTGTTTCGGACATTTTCAGTATTCTTTCTTTTACGAAGCTTTGGTGTGCCTTAGCAAATCAGAAGTGCTCAATTCCTGTCGCCAGTGTCCAGCTGGCGAGCTGAGGCCCAGAAGGACAAAGTAACTTGCTTGCATTCAGTACTCTAGAAGTAGAAAGAGCACTGTTTTTCTGACACCATTGGCCAAAGTCAAGGTTCTTAGCTACTCCATTGTCCCTGAAACACTAAAAACAAGAGCTAGTGTCTGCTCCCATCACTTAAGGGAGGAAACGGACACCTTACAGGAACAGCCACCGTATAAATGATTTGTGTCTGTCATGGTTATAGGAGAACGAGTAGTCACGCAGGTACCACACATGGCTCACCCCTGATCTTTAGGATGGATGCTCAAGTCTTTGGTTGCTCTGGAGATGACAGTGAAATTGTGGTATATCTGAAAATCCACCCTCATATGGCACTGAGGTTTTGTCTGATTAGTTGTAAATGTGATCATGTTCTACGGATCTACGTCATAACTGGCTGACTCTTAGTCGCCCAAAATTTTGGTGACAAAGGGACAATTGCACCAACGCAATGGCACCAACCACTCTCCTTATCTACTCAGCGCATGATCTGCTACTGCTCCCTCATACTGCAGACCAGACCTGCTCCTTTGTATTGTTTCAACAGTCAAATAATAATATGTGCTTCCTATCTTGCTCTTAAAAAAAATCTCCTACCAAGTTCTGCCACATTATCATCTCTTCCAAAAAAAAAAAATTACTATTCCACTTGAGAACAGGGCCACTGTGGAGGGAATTAGCTTGGATGTGACTCATTTGTCAATATATATATATATATATATATATATATATATATATATATACATATTGATAGAGAGATGTGTGGAGACCTTTTGTCTCCAAAACATATAGAATTAATTAGTTCTTTCACATAAATGTAAAACTAGCAATGATTGGCATTTCCAGTTACTGAAGCCTATAACACATCAGCCATTAGGACTATCTACCTGTCTAGTTCTTACAACTATGCAAATGAAGTTGGGTGCTTCCCCTTAAGAGCTTATAATCCATTTTGCCTTACCTTGCAATTCCTCTATCAGCCAAGGTTCTGCCCATTCAGAGTTCACTGACAAGTCTTGAATGAAAGGACAATTTATAAAACTAGACAGAGTTAGGAGAACAAAGTAACAGTGCTTAAGCATACCAAAGCCTGCAGAGCTGGCAACCATACTACCACTAGGCTTGGACAAAAGTATTGTTACTAATGTTCTAATGACCAGAGTCTGTAGACCCTAAACCATGGCCAACTAGTACGTCAAGCTTCTCCCTCCTCCACCTCCCTCTGATCTGCCTCTCATTGGTAAACCTAAGGTGACATGAGCCAGCATTAGAGCTCAAATGGGTTCTAGAAATCAGCCCATGTAATGTGCTGGTGTACCAGTAGGCTTGAGAAGGAAGAAGGGATTCAGGACTGAGGGAGTAAATGGAGGTTATCCAGCATAGTCCCCTAAACAGCCAAGCAGCCACATGTGCTGGACACAAGACCCTATTGGCCTGGCCATTGCATGTGATTCTAGAGATTGAGTCCTGAGTCAAGGACAAGCGTCCAGAGGCTGAGCCAGGCTGAGGAAATCGAGTTCCCTGATCACTGGGTAGTGAGATCTGGAAACCAAACAAGGTCAGGGACACTGTGGTAGAAAGTAGCTGAGAGGGAAAGTCCGAGTCAGCTGCTTGTAGACAGGCACACAGAGAGAGAAAAGAGACAGGAAGAAGCCCTGCCATAAATATGCAGGGCTCCTTGGGAAGGGCTGCTGTATCCTGTGTGGTGATCACTTGGCACATTTCCTCAAGTGTCTGCATTACTGCAGGAATCCCCGGTCACCAGTGTAACCTGAGCCCCTCTTTGATCTTTACAGCCTGAAAGGGTTCCACCAGCAAAGTGCAGTTACTCCAATATTACAACTCAGCTAATTGAACAAGAATTAAAAATATACCCAAGGTGACACGGAGAAGAAGGGCCACAAAGGAATCCAAACCCAGTTCCGTCCGTCACCATTCCATGGGCTCTGTGCTGAGCCCAGTGGAAACAAAGACAGGGCTGCTCCATCAAATGAATTCAAAGCAATTCTATGGTTTTCCCGAAAGTGGAGCGGGCAGACCCAATGATTTTATAACACCCACCATTCTCACCTGATACATGTCTAGGCTCATTGATTCCTGGTGTTTGGGGGAGCCTGTTGTTTGAGCTTGGGTTGGGTTGGGTTTTAATCTAAAGCTCCATCTATTTAAAAACTCATTCATAATGGTCTTTATGACTTAAAAATATTGAGGACATCCTCTCAGTAAGGTTGGCAGATGTTCCCCTGATGAAATAATTTTCTGGAATGTGAGTGAAAGATACTTCACACTGCTCCTATTTCCTTTCCTGGATTTCTGGGGCTTGAGATGACCCACGACCAGCTTAAACACTTCGTGACCACAGTGCTTGTATTTAGGAAGGATGGTAACCATTTCAACATATGCATAATAAAATATCACACCTCCCCTTCTGGAGTATGCAATGGAACTAATCAAACCGTAACAGAGAAAATGTCAGATTATCGGAGCAGCTGAGGACGGCAGTGTGTGTGTGGAGAAGATGGCAAGTTCTAGTAAAGCTCTTGGAGACCTCTTATCTCGCGAAGTCTTCCATTCTAAAACAACAAAAACATGTGTTTTGACATCCCCAAAGTAATCCCCTGATGGGCCTGTCATTAATATGAAGGGCAAGTTCACTTCCACAGGACAGGTTCTGTGGTGAACACTGAAAACCCAGTTGGGCAATGGAAAACGTTCTGAATCTGTTTCCCGCATTCAAACCAGGGCTTCCTTATCAAGTTCATCAGAGCTTTTTTTTTTTAAGAAAAAAAATGTAAATGTCTTACCAATTTGCTCAGGAAGAATAAATCTTCACAGTCACCTCAAAGGCTTGACAACTTTATTTTCATTGTGTAGAGCTGGGTGGGTCCCCTGCTCAGGCTTCCTAAAGAGACCCAGCCCTTCTTGGCAGTTTCCAGGCCTGCCACTCCAGTGAACATGATCAAAGGGGAAGGAAAACCGAGCCGCTGAGCCTCGAGGAATAAAGCTAAAACAACAGATTTGTTTCTTGGCTTCTCTCTTAAATACGTTCAGAGTGTTTAAAGCCCTGAAAGGAAACGCTCTGGGGCCCTGGATGTGAGAGGCCCATCTAAACCCTTTCCCAAGAGGAAATCTCTCGCCTCGGTGGGGTAAATTAGCTCATTAAGAGCAGCCAGAAGCAGGCAGGAAACCTGGGAAGTGGGAGCTTTAATTCAAAGCACAGAAAATTATAGATTTCTTTACACATTAAAAAAGCATTTATCTTGGCTAAAAATGAAACAACTTTTCAATGATCAACACATGGTTCAAATCTGCTTTACTAATTTATATCTATCCACCCGTCTGTCTAGATCAACTACCAGGAAATTCAATTATGTCAAAGAATTTTTTTTGTTGAGCACCTACTATGGGCCTCTGGCATATTTATGCAGTATGTAAACAAAAACAAATAATTGAAGGCAGGCATCTACTTGTTCAGGAGGTAAGTCACATGCGAATCTAAAATTAGGAGAAAAATATTTTTGATCTATTAATCATTGAGCCTTGGTGGATACAATACAAAATAGAATGCTAACATATGCTGCCTGCATCCCAGAGGATCCAGTGCTATGATTTATAAAGGGACTGTGGGCCACAGGAAGCAGGAGATTGAACAGGTAAGTGAGGTTTCCATGGAAGGTGTGTGAAAAAATCCAGGACCTAAAGACTGAGCGCTGGAAGATCTGTCACAACCCAAGTCTCCTTCAGTTCTCTGGGTGCTGGTCTCCATCTCTAATATGAATACATTAGCCAATAATTACTTTCTCATTTATTTACTTATTGCTTAATCCAGTGTTCACACTACGGGGTAATGACTTGGGGGGAATAAAATATATCCTTTATCCAAACTACTTGGGATATTTACAAGACAGATCATTGACCTTGAGTGAGAACCTATTACTTACTATTATGCTGCTAAATGAACATAGTATGAAACTGACCCCTAATGATTCATCGTTTCACCTGTAGCTCAGTGCATCTCTCCACGCTCATCTGAGAAGCTTCTATTTGCAGTAGAGGGTGATTGACATAGAGACCTGCAACTGGCTGGCTGAAACTCAGAGAATAGCAGACTGCAGAATGCTCAGCCTCAAAGGGAATATCACACACACACACACACACACACACACACACACACACGCACACACACACACATATGCATGCATGCACGGGCACACGCATGATTTAGGGATCCTTATGGAAGAGGGACAGAAAGGGCGTAAGAGCCAGAGGCTTTGGATGACTACAAGAAAACATTATCTCCTGTGCACAGCAGGGCAGCTGCACATATGAACTCAGAAAGTGGGACACTATGCACAAAACTTGTAAAAGACCAAGCCAGACCAAATCCCAACACGGGGAGGGGAAGCAGACACACCATCCCACCCCTAGCTGCTTAACGAGTTGGCAATTGTTAGTGGTTTGGAAGAGAAGAGTCTCCTCTAAGAGTGTAGCCCATGGTAAATTCATCACATGCCAGCATAGCCAATAATATTTGAGCAGTAAAAATTGGTTGTGAAAAAAAGAAAACCACCAAGTTAGTTGAGTAGAGAGAGGGAGAATGGATCTAATAAGACTTGGGGTGGGGTGGGGCTATATGAGTATAATCAAACCCACTCTAGGAAACTCAAAGAACTAATAATGCATACATTATATAGATAATAGATAGATAGGTGACAGATATTACAAAGGATACCAATTATATTATTTCAAGCGCCACAAAATCAAATTTGTGGCTTAGAATAATAAACACATTTATAACAGTTTTATGACACTTCAGTAATAGCCTAATCATACAATTTCAAAGTACTGTTAATAGCACTTCAAGGGCTCCAGTAATGTGGAAGTATCCATTGTTTCTGTAGGTGACAGATCCCACTAAAACCATATTTACTTTCCCAGATCAATCAAGACAGACAGAAATGCTTTCAATAGAAATTGATGGCAATAAGAATGGACATTTTTCCTTGCATGTCCAGAACCTGTGTCTGCCATAACAAATCATCATAAGCCTGTGGCTTAAGACAAGAGAAATTGGAAGGGAAAAATAAAATGAAAATATATTGAAAAAAAATTATGAACATTTAAGACAATGGATATTCCTTCTCTCTTAGATATTAATGCAAAAGAGCAAAATAAAGGTATTAACAGGCGCCCCACCCTCCCCTGAGGCTCTGGAGAGACTCTCCCCTGGATATCCACAGCACACAGCGGCTGTGTGCAAATGTTCCCTAGCTTATAGACACATCATTGCAATCTCTGCCTTCATCTTCACAGCCTGCATTCGTGTACTGGCTCACTCTATCTCACTATCTTAGTATCCCACTACCTAGCTAGCTAGCTCTTTCGCTAGCACATAGGAATATCTGTGAAGACATTTGAGGCTTATCTGAAAACTCAAATATACACTCATTCCCTCAAAATCCTTGACTCTATTACATTGTTTGCCATGTAAGGTAATAATCACTCTGTTCTCATGGGTTCTCGGGAAGTAGGAATTCTCAGAACTAGGAAATGAATATATTTTCAGGGAGGTCATTATTGAGCCTACAGATGTCCACCCTCAAAATTCTACTCACAATCTTATGAGAATCTATGCGTCCCATGTGAAGAACAACCTATCTTATATAGAGAATATCCCAAGGTCATCAGAAATGTATGCATACATAGAGATAAGTATTGATAGAGATAAAGAGAGATAGACAGAGATAGATAAGATATAAACATAGATATAGATGGGTACAGATGGATCCTGAGACAAATGAAGCCATAGACATAGACTTACAGAGAGACATAGACAGAGGCATAGATATAAATATAGAGGTAGATAAAGACCTATATAGATATAGACAGATAGAAAGAGACACAAAGATAGACAGGCATAGACAGACAGTCATAGGCAAAGACAGATATTGACAGACAGAGACAGGGATAAACAAAGATGTAAGCAGACTCCACACAGACAGAGATAGATACAGATGTGGCAGTCACAGAAGCACATAATAATGAAGAAGACTAGTATGCTTCTAACTCCCATTACATGGGACAAAGCATAGAAAATACAGACCAGAAGCATGATCATCAGTCAGAGAAAACTAATTCCCACTGAGCCTGACATCACTCTGTTTTATTCCCTCTGTTTTAAAACTTCTATTTATTCTCAGACCCCATCAGAGAAGTTCCTTTGGACAGTAGACAGTAGTTAATATAGAAACTCATAACTATGTGCAGAAAACACACATCAGTTGAGCACTTAGCACAAAGAGTATTTTCACCCCAGAGGCTTGGTTATCACGGCAGAAGAGGGGTTGGAAAGACAGTAAGAGCCACAGTGAGACATGCCAAGAATGAAGCAGTATCTGATCATAACAGGACAATGGTACTTCTCAGCTCACCAGCTCTGGTTGCCTGTACCAGACCAAGCTAGTCAGCATTCTAGCACAGATGAGAAAGGGGTCCAGGAGCTCCCACCCTTAACTGAGGGACTATAGACAGTTAGTGATTTGGGGAGAGGGAGAGTCAGTCGGGTGTGCCCTGGATAGATCAACCACATCCAAGTGGATAACACCACCACCCATGAATGTATGGGCAAGACAAATTGATCTTAGTGGGTTATTAAAAATAAAACAAGAGCCAGGTGGTGGTGGTGCACACCTTTAATCCCAGCACTAGGGAAGCAGAGACAGGTGGATCTCTGTGAGTTTGAGACCATCTATAAAAGCTAGTTCCAGGATAGGCTCCAAAACTACAGAGAAACACCGTCTCAAAAAAACCAAAAATAAAACTAAAAAATAAAACAAGATTACACAAAGTTGTGCTGTGAAGGATGGTTGGGTGGGCCTGGGAGGAGGTGGGGGGTGAATATTATCAAAACACATTGTATGAAATTCTCAAAAGCACTTATAAAATTAAAATACATAATAAATAAATAATCCTTACTTACTTGAGCTTTCTTGTTCAGGAAGGCAATTTGTGCAGTAGCTGCCTTACCCTCATTCCTCAAGAGTACTTAAAAAAGGGGTTCCTGAATATAACAAGCTCTTGGGATGTTGTAGATTTGATTGTGTCACCCAAAAGAAAAGTTTAAGTCCTTACTGACAGCACTTTTGACTGTGTCCTCCTTTGCAAAGAAGATTCTGCTGTATTAGTTACTTTCCTGGTGCTGCGATGAAGAGCATGACTCAACACAACTTGAGGAAGAAAGGGCTCATATTATCTTACACATGAACATAACAGTTCATTACTGAGAGGAGTTAGAACAGGAAGCCAAAGCAAGAGGCAGGAGCTGAAGCAAACACCACAGAGGAATGCTGCTGGCTGACTTTCTTCCCTTGGCCCATGCTCAGGTTGCTGTCCTGTACAATGAGTGACCGCATGCCCAGGGGTATCTACTAACGGGGATCTGGCCCCTCCTGTATCAATCAAGAGTTGAGGCAATGCTCCACAGATGTGGTCACAGGCCAGTCTGCTCTGGGAAACCTCTCATGTGAGACTCCCTCTTCCCAGGTGACTCTTGGTTGTGTCAAACCCACAATAAAAACTAAGGACACAGCCATGGGAAGGTCTTCTAAATAAAGACATACTGATTCAAGAGGGCCCTACATCAATATCTAGTATCCTTGTGAAGAAGAAAATTTGGAAACAAAACCACACAGAGATGAGACACCTGTGGGAGACTGAGACATGTCTCATGTATGGGAATGATGCAGATGCTCAGCAAACACAAGGGCTCCTTGGTCACCACCAGAAGCAAAGAAGCAAGGATGAATTTGCCCCTAAGGTCTTCAAAGGGAATGCAACCATACTGACACTCTGAGTTCAGGCTTCTAGCCCTTAGAACTACGAGAAAATAAATTTCCAATGTTTTCAGTCACCCAGTCATGGCTGCCTTAAGAAACTAATATAGAAGATTTGCATGAGACAGATTTGCATGTGGTAGCCAACCTAAGACTGGGTCCCAAGGCTTCAGGTCCTCCCAGCTGGCTTGCCATATGGTAGTCTATTCTGCACCCATCTTGAGAGGAGGAGTGCAAGGATAGAGGACAGATCTGAGAGAAATACAGACACAAACATTTAAAGGAGAAAAGGTTTATTTGGGATATGGTCTCAGAGATTCCAATCCATGATTGGCTGGCTCTGTTGCCCTGGTCCTGAGGGAAGGTGGCCATCATGGAGGGAAGCATATGGTAGAGAGAAGCTGCTCACTTCACTGTAGATCAGCAGCAGACAACACTTAGCAGGAAGGGGCCAACTTAAGATACAGCACCCAAGTACATGCTGCCACCAGTGATACACTTCACCTGACCAAGCCTCGCTGTCCACGGTTCCAACTTTTCCCAATATTCTCTTCAAAGTTTGAATCGATCAATAGGTGAATCTAATCATGAATGCAAAGCCCTCCTAACAAGAGTACTTCCTCTTTCCTGAGCACTGCACACACTGTGGTAAAACCCTTTTTCTTTAAGAGCCTTCTGTTCACGAGCCTTCTTAAGGATAGTTCAGAAGCAAACCACCACAGTGCTCAACGGCAAGGTCTCCCCGACATCCAAAAGTCCTCCTCCATTCCTGCAACCACTGTTGTAAAACATTAAAACAGGCTGTTTCTGTTCATCTCAAACATCTATGGTGCCAGGACAAATTCTAATTGTTGACTTCTTATTGTTTGAACTTTTGAAGCCGTTTAGATCTGTCTGGGGAAACAGGACACTGGATAAGTAAATTGTGTTAGGGAAAAGGTCAGAGAAGAATTCGAACATGAGGAATTGTAGAAGAAAGGTCTTAGTGACTATGTGGCATCATGGTTTTCCGTGTAGTAGTCAGACGCAGTTAGAGTGGGATAAACAGAAATGGTTTTATTAAAAGCAATGGAGTAGCTCAAAAGAATTTCAGTTTTACTCAGAGTGAAAAGATCCAGTCTCCTTGAGGATGGCCTGCTGCCTTGGCCAGGATGGCCAACAGACAGAAAGCCAGAAACAAGAATTAGGCAGCCTGGGACCTCTTCTCATGCCTGTTATGTGGTCACTCCATCCACACTCTTATTGTTGTGTTGTATTTTTTTCCATCACTTTAACCAAATACGCACCCAGAGAAAACTTAAGAGAGCAGGGATTTGTTCCGGATCATGGATTAAGTGGATACATTCCATCATGACAGCGAGGGCGTGGCAACTGGACACACAGTGCATGTGCAGCCAAGAGTCAGAAAGAGATGGATGCTGGCATCTTCCAGTCTTCCTTCCTTTTCCCCTTATATTTATTCTGCACCCTCATTCCTACTATGGTGCCAATCAAATTTAGAGGAGCTGTCCCTTTCTCAATTAATTGTCTCCAGAAATGTCGCCTATACGCCCCTTAAGATGCGTGGTCCGAGTGATTCTAACTCTAACTCCAGCAAAGATGACAAGGAACATTAGCCACTCCTTCTGCTGACCCTCAGGCTCACTAAACAAAACAGAGTTCATAAAGCATGTTAGTATTTCCCCCTTAAACACACATCTTGGCAATAACCGAGGAAACAAAATATCTAGCAAGTTTGGCATGCTAGCCTACTTTCTTTTGCTGCATACCAAAACACCTGAGACTGGGTAATTTACAAACAGTAGGTGATTTTGCTCATAGTTCAGGAGGTCAGGAAGCCTAAGGATGAGGGGTTCTGTCTGGCAAGGACATTATGCTGCATCATGCCACAGAAAGCACAAGGGCAACTGGGCATGTGCAGAGCAGACAAAATACCAGGGGCAGCCTCACGTTATGATCACCCACGGTCTAGGTAGCTGAGCAAGTCCTCCAATAGCTGATAACTTACTCTCAGAGAATTAACCCAATCCAATAGCAGTGCATTAAACCCTTCCTAAAGAAAGATCCCTCAAGACCCAAATACCTGCTAAGACCACATTATTTTTCAACAATGCTGCACTGAGGACCAGACTTCAAATGGAGTTTTGGATGAGATGGGCCCCTTTCAAAACAGAATACTCAGTGCACTAGTTTTTATATCAGATTTTATTTCCTTCTACCAGGAGGAGATGTATGTTGGTCACTTTGCCTGAACCCAATACCTGTCCATTCAAAAACTGCACCAGGTGAAGGCAGAGGTGTATGTTGGTCGCTGGGCCTGAACACTGTACCCATCTCTTCAAAGACTGAACTGGGTGAAGTTAGCAGTTCAAAAACTTATTCTTTAATTAATTTGAGAAAATTCTCTGAGCGAACCCTGCATCTTTTTTTTTTTTGTGGTAGACACCCAGCTACTCACGAAAAAGCAAGACTGGCACATTTGTGGGAGATGTGCTGAGCCCCAGTGACTTTTGCCATAATTAAGTGTCTCACATTGTCTGCTGTGCTTTTGATTAAACAAAATAAAAAGTGTGAACATCTGACGAGTCTAAGCCACCAGCCCCTCCTGCTTGACACTCTATCCAGATTGCTGACGTCATTCCTGGACACAAAATGAGCTGTAATCAAAGACATGCCCATCCCAATTTGACACAAACAGCATGGTGGTTTATAGAAAACTTCCTTTCTGCACCAACCCACAACCTAAACAAAAAGGCAGAATCGTTTGAGTTCCTTCAGAGCTGATGGTTTTTATACAAGCCAGCAATGTGGTGTGGATGGAAGCCCATGCAATTCCTTCGTAAGCTGCTGCGCTAAGTAAGCACCACAAACCCCACTATTGTTTACTCTGATACTACAGTCAACACTTTGGGATCATTAGCGTTGGGCTGCTTTTGATACTCTCCACTTCGCTGTCACTGTCAACTTCTACAGTGAGTAGACCCACACCCCTGAAGGTCACATCCGCTCCTGACACACATGTGTTCAGCTCCCACAGGCCTCAGACCCAGAGGCAGGATGAGGGTTATCTCCTTTCTTCTCTTGCCTGGAGATTAAATTCTGAGGAGCGGTAGTTTGGGTTTAGCAAATACAAAACTCTAAAGCAAGTTCACCAGAGTGAACTTTAGGCGAAGCTCAAACTTCATATCAATGCTATGAAAGAAAACTGGAAACATGATAAAGAATCACCTCCCAAGATACAATGACTTTTGTCTCAGAAGTCACTGCTTTATGAAGAATGCAATGGCCACATGATATCAGTGGAACCCAATCAACCAGAAACCATAGTGCATAGCCTTCTTGTATTCCACACTACACAAAGATCACACAGAGGAGTAGGTGATATTCTCCCCATGTGTGTTTTCATTCCAATATATATACCCAATGTTCAAAAAAATGCTCAGAGCTCTAAAATTCTCTGAAGTCTAGGAACCAAATGAGAAGATGTAATGCCAAGTCTGTAACATGAAGAGAAGAAACTATAAACTTAAGTAAGTTTTCCTGGGTAGTATTATAGCCAGATATAAAGCATAGCATATCCATCATCTTAATCATTAACACTGTACCACTTGCAAAGAGAGATAAATTGAGTCAATTGGTAAGGTGGCTCTCTAGACAGCTGTTGTCATCTGGCTGCTACAATATCTATCCAAAGACATCAGTGAGTACACATCTAAGACGAGCCAACCTAAGATGTTTTGAATTATGGGAGGAAGAGGACACATGTCAACAGGAAGACTGGAATAGTCCTCAGCTATGGGTTTTACACCTCAGGCCCCACGACAGCATCAATGTTCTGGATTTATCGGCACATCATGTAGATCGTGTAGTTGGCACAAACAACAGGTGCCCTGGCCAGGCCACAGAAAGCCCTCCATACAGAGTACCTCCCTGAAACACAGTAAAAAGTAGCTAAAGAATCAGTAAACTGAGACTTATCAAATGGAGTCGTTGGAATCTGCAGAGTCCCCTAAAGGCCCATGTGTCTCCATGTGTCTTGAGGGATGGTAGAAAACTTAAGAGGTGATTTCTAGGCCTGTTGTATAGATATTACAATTCTGTAGCTTAGTATCCTTGTAGGACTCCTAACAGTGAGAGTGGGGAAAGTCTCTGATTCTGTTGCCTGCTTTTTGAACCCAGTCCTCCTACTGAATTACTTTAGCCAGCCTTAAAAGGAGAGAAGGTGCCCGGTTTCACCAGAACTTGATACATCATGGCTAGCTGATATCCACGGGAGGCCCGCCTGTATCTGAAGAGAAAGAGTAGTGGAAGAGTGGATAGGGTACAGGGCAGAGGGCAGGTGTGGGAAGAGGAATTAGAAAGAGGGAAGAGGAGAAACTTTTGTTGGGATGTAAAAACAAAAAATAAACAACAAAAATACATAAAATAACAGATTATTTTTTTTTAAAAAAAAGCACTTGATAGACTGAGATGACTTAGAAGGTGGTATTTATTTGGTAAGGGCCTGAGTTCAGATCTCTGTCACTCCTATGAAAAAGTCACACATGGCTGCATGTGTTTGTAATAACAGTACTGGAGGATAGGGACAGGTCGACACCAGAGACTCACTTACCAGCCAGTCTAGCCAAAACAATGTGTACCAGATTCAATGAGCAACTCTGTCTCAAAATGTAAAGTAAATAAAGACAAAAAAGGAAGATACCAAACATCAACCTCTGGCATCTGCACATGCTCACAATGGCAAATGCACACTTACATACCATAAATACACACATACATACAGACACACAATCAATCGACTAGACAGTCCTTAGTGTGTATGGATGATGAAATGAAGGTGCAGTGTGGGTTTCACCAGAACAGTGATCACCAAGATCACACGCTCCAACAACACCACTATTTTGATGCAGACCACCTAGCGGGTTGTGTTTAAGGGCTTTCAGCCTTCAGATTCTCCATTACTCCAAGGGCAAAAAGTTCCATCAACCTCTTGTGTAAGGTCCAATGTGCATGTGCCACAAGACCAGGAAAGTGTCTTCTTGCCCACTGCCTTGTCTCTAGAGTCAAATGTCCCATCATAGAGTCCTGTGGGTTAAAGTAGACATTTACACTTGAAGACTCAACACACTATATCTTACCACAGCCCACTTTGACATACAACTTCTAAAAATGTGTTCTTTCTTCTCTTGGGAAGAATATTGCTCAAATTACACCTTCCTATCCTCCCACAAGTTTCCTTGTGTCACTTTCTCCACTCTTAAAGATATATTCAGATAAAAAGATATATCGAAAGATAACTTCAGCCCTCTTCCCAGAGACTGAAAGCAGGATACAAGACAGAGCCAAAAAAGTGGAGTTTGCTTTCCACGAACACCTAGAAACCAGGTTAAAGTAATCAGAGAGTGAGCCAAAAAGCCTCAAACGCTCAGATTCTTATGCTTCTATATCCCTTGCAGACATTGTCTGTTGACCACTAAAATACTATGGCAGCACCCTCAGCACCCCCTGTGAAGGTTAAGAGTCATTGAGTACCCAGTCAAGCCATCCATCTGGCAGCTTGCAGGTCATCCTGTCTTAGTTCATACATAGCAACCAACCAACCTGACCCACACAAACAAATGTACTTCAGCCCAACAGGAGTTCTGAGCATGAAGCAAAATTGTGTTTAACTGTTTCACTAAATGGGGATGAGATGGGGAAGCAAATGTGAGAATGTGTCACTTGTAGGTCCCTATCTCTGCTGAGGTCACCAAAATACCCTCCTCTGTATTTGCAAACAAGTCAGGAGCTGATGAAGAAGGTTGGCCAATAGATAGTTTTCCTGCCAACATGAATGACTGATCTGTGGTCTAGGAAGAGAAAAGGGAGCCTTCATACCTCAGCTAAAGGAAGCAAACCTGAGGAGGAGGTAAGGCTGCTGATTTATGGGAATGTGATGAGACTAATCGCAACCTCATGGCTAAAGATAAGGGGACCAGTGTTTGTGAGAAGCAAAGTGAAAGACAGGGACACAGCAAAGTACTTAGGACAATGGTGCAGTGAAGGGCATGACACCCCAGGAACAGACAGAGAAGCAAAGCAGAGTGACTGAGCCTGGATACCAAGAAAAACTGTTTGAAAACTCTGAGCAACCTGAAAGAGACTTGCATTCCTGCCCTTCAGATGAGGACAAAACACTAATTATGTGACTCTTAATTCTGAGGGATGGTCCCTGAGCAGCTGTCCACACCAACAAGCCAGTATTTCTGTCCAAGCTCAACCTCCACATGCAGCAGCTTGCTCAGTGTCCCAGAACATTGGTGTGTTGAATAGAAATTGTTACCCAGGACACAGCCTTCCCTCTGAAGGTCCTAGCTCAAACTGGTCACAGTGACTTCAGAAATCAGCATAATGCTTCATGTCAAACCTGGGGGAAGAACCAGAGCACAGAGAACGGAAGACCTTCCCACCAATGTGCTCCTGAGAGAAATCCAGGCTGGAGGTGCCAGGGTGACCTCTTCAGACCACAGGCATTGTATTCACTGGGTCTCTGGAGATCACAGGGCCCCCAAAAGAATCAGGAAGGTCTGGGGGAGAGACCTGCGTGACTTGGCTGGGCACAAACTTCTCTCTCCAGAAGAGCTGGACAGTGTGTACTGAAAACTTGTGGCGTTTATTAGAATACTTCATGTCTGCCTAAAACACAGTGATGTTTTTCCTTCACTCATTTTAAAAAAAAAGAGAGAGAGCATAAACAAAGGAATAGGCAGAGAGAGGACTCAACAATAAGGGAAAGAGAGGCAGGGCGAAAGAGAAAGAAAGGGGAAAAGCAACAAGGAGAGAAGACAGACAGAGACAGAGAGAGAGAGAGAGAGAGAGAGAGAGAGAGAGAGAGAGAGAGAGAGAATGAAAGCCAGCCAGAGAGCAGGCAGCTGGCGTGAGAAGAGTCTATTCTCTCATCTCCCTGTCTTTTAATAAATCACTGTAGCAGCCTGTGACAGCTCTCTGTTGTCCCTAAATGCTCAAGCAAACAGCTTTTCTTTGAAACCATTCAAGTGGCTGCCAGGGAAGTTGGAGCTGGGCAAGTCCAGCAGCCCTCAGATTGCCCCCACCCCCACCCCTGTAATTCAGGTAGAAAAGCGAGCATGAAGTCAATATTCATTGCCCAGGGAAAAATCAGAGCGACACAATGACATGGTAATGAGTCAGCTCACAAAGAGTGAGCTGGATAATCAACATTTAAGGAGGTGCAGGGTCTATGGTGGCTGCCAGGGACTAGGAGGGTGGCCCAGACACAGCCCTAACCTGAAGAGTGACACCCCCCTCCTCTCCCCCACCACCACCACCCCTGCCCTCCCCCCCCCCCCCCGCGGGCTCCCACCGTCTGCATGCACTGGCAGGAGGCTGGCTGGAAACCAAGGGGTCTTGCCAAGCCTTTTCCCTCCTGGCCATTCCTACCTATGTTATCATGGGGAGGGGGGAAGGAACCTAAAATGTGAGGACAGAATCTCACTTCCTGGCCATTGCCCCTCTATGGCTTTTGAGGAGTTGGGTTAAGATTGACAGGTGGCAAAATCGAAAATGTCACAGCTGGATGTGGTGCATGTGTGCTAATACACTTTGGGGGTCATTACTTAACAGAGTCAGGACCCCTAAGCAGGAAGTCTTGACCAAAAAGTAAAAATTGGTGTCCTAAGGGGTGGCATGTGGGACGGAATAGCTGTACCTGTTGGTCCAAATAGACAAAATTTTACTTAATACACCTCCCTCTCAGCCATTTTTTTTTCCTTTTGGTTTTTTGGGAAAGGTTTCTCTGTGGGATGGTCCTGGCTGTCCTGGAACTCACTTTGTAGGTCAGGTTGGCTTGAACTCACTGAGATCCACTTGTCTCTGCCTCACAAGTTCTAGGATTAAAGGTGTGCACCACCATCTCCAGCTCAGCCATTCTTTTTTAATTTTTAAAATTATTTCCTAAATTTTTAAAAATTATAACATAATTGCATAGTTACTTGTTGGGGGATATTTGATCACACTATGAACCCAAGTTTGTATTTGCATTAATTAACCTTGGGCCAGGAGCCTGAATTAGCAACTAGTTGACAGAAAGTAATCATAGAACATCAGGGGCATCTGGAAGGGACAGACTAGAGACACACAGGAAGGAGTAGGGAGAATTTGGAGTGGTCGACTTTTGTGTTTGGTAGAGCAGAAAGACAATATCTTTGGAAGACACCAGTAAGGAAAGATAGTAAGCTAGTCAATCTCTCTGAGCTAGCAGGTTTTCACCCCAGTCTTTGAATCTCTAGTCTTATTTATAAATAGAGCAAACAGAGATTTAGTTAAAGCTACCTTTAGCAGCAACAGCAAGCAGATGCCTGCTGGAACACAATTCCTGACAGGCTGCCAGAGAAGCAGGCCAGTAACTGTGGTCGCAATTCCTGGCTGAAATAGCAGTAGATTAAGGCAAAGTCACTGTGCCAAAATTAAAACAATGATTTCTTCTTCTATTTCCTCCCCCATACTCTTCCATATATCATATATCCCTCATTGCTCTTCTTAGGCTTCATGGACTTTTTTTTCACTAATTATTGTTTTATAGATAGATAGATAGATAGATAGATAGATAGATAGATAGATAGATAGATAGATAGATAGATAGATAGATGATAGATAGATAGATAGATATTATTACTAAATATATAAATACACCATGCTTGTATAATGTTACCTGTATGCATGTGCTCAGGGTTGATCATCATGACTAATTGGTTTGCTCTTCCCTAGGGAAGATTATTTCTCCCACTCTCAACATTCCTTGGTTGTCAGTAGTTTTTTGAGGCCTTGTGGGCTTTCCCCGTCCTTGGTCAACTAATGTTTAGGCAGTCATGCTGCGAGTTTTACAGGTAACGTTTCTGTCATTGCATGTAGATAATTTCACAGCAAATTTTCTGATCCTCTGGTTCTTGCAATCTTTCTGCCCCCTCTTCTACATTGACCCCTCAGTCTTAGGTCCTGGAATTGCATTGTAGATGTATCCGGTAGGACTGTTTTTCACAACTCTGCATTTTGACTGGGTATGGTTCTACATGAGAGCTTCCCTCTGGTTCAGCCAGGTTTTAAGATCTCCTCAATAAAGATAAAAGGCCAAAGGAAGATGAAACCACCAGACCAAAGGTCACATCCAAACTGCATTTAGGATGCTTTTGCCATGACCATGTCCTGTAGTGATGGATGTCCCAGGATTTGAAGAGAATCTTTTAAGACTTCAATTGTGTTTAATTTCTGGTGTCTTCCACCAACATCTGTCTTGAGAGTGATCCAAAGTCAGGCAGTTTTTGATAGTTTACAGAGTAAATCTGAGGGCTTGGTGGCAGCAACACCGGTCCTTGCTGATCTACCTCTCATGTCATTGCCAAGTCCCCTCGCTGACCTACAGACTTAAACCTCTGTAAAGCAAGGTGAAGTGTAATTTAAAGAGGAATGAGAGGAGAAGTCAAGTAAGAAATGAGATACGTGCTAGTCTTTTTCTCCTGCCACAGTTCTTGGCTTTCTAGGAAGCATTCAAAGAGCGAATCTTCTTAGTATGACGCCAGGGATTCTGCTCTCTATGGTCTGTGGCATGGAGGAAGGCAGGCAACTGTACTTTTCAAAGGTCCCCAGCGTGGGAAACATAGAGCCATTGCCAGGAGATAATCACTCTTGATGTCCACATGAAGGACACTGTGTAATTGGAACAAAATTCTCTCTGCAGCCCCTTTACACTGAGAGCAACAAGCCTGCTGTATGAAGGTCTGAATAAAGCATGGGAAGCAAAGGGAGAGGAACAAGAATTCCAAGGAAAAAACAGGACAGAAAGAGAAGCACACAAGCGAAATTATGGGTGTTGAGAAAGTGCTGAGAAAACATAGACTATTGTAGAGGGATCCAGCAGGATGGCAAAAACTGGGCTGTGAGGAGTCTTGAGAGCACTACTCACTTTGACCCTGAGGTGTGTGGGCTTCAGTTTCCATTACAGTAAAATAAGGTAAGGCCAGTGCCTACTGTGCACATGTAATCATCTATTGACATGTGTGAGGTATTGCACCAGATCATTACTGCTATGGGATAAACATTCATGTGCCCCCTCCAAAGACATCATATGTTGAAATTGTAAGTCTCCAATGTGACGGCCTTGTACTAAAGTAGAACCATTGGGAAGTGCTTGGGTCTGTGAGAGCAGAGTTGTCATGAATGGTATTAGTGCCCTTAGAGAAGAAGGCTAAGAAAGCTCACTCAACCTTGGGTTATGCAGGCTACAAGGAAAAAACAGGTGATATGAGGGCATGCCCTTGCTAATCAAAGAATCTACTGTAGTCCTGAGTCTGGACTCTAACCTCCAGAACTCTTAGAAACAGATTTCAGTTGTTTATAAACTACCTAGTCTCTATGTTGCAGTAGTTTAGTTACTGACAGGTAACTAATAATATCACCATTGGTGTTACTATTTCCTATGTAATAAAAGCATGAAAATAAAATTATTTTCATAATCATATTCCAAGTATGCTGACATGTTCACATATTATAGGCTTGACTCTGTGGAAGAAAAACCCTTGAAGACTGTTCTAGAACTACGCAGTCCAACACCTCAGTCTCTAGGCACATATGACTACTTGAACACAAATTAAATAAAATTTAATTAAAATCTAGTTTTTTGGTTTTTGTTTTCTTTCAAAGTTCACTAACCATGTGCCACTTACTTAATGGCCTCCAGCGGCCAGCAGCTATGATGTTGGTCAGAGCAGATACAGAACATTCTCACAATGGCTGTTCTACTGGCCAACAGGTCTAATAGGTAAGAGAGTGATTCAGAGTAAGCTCATAAGGAAGCATAGGAGGAAAAAAATGGAAGAAGAAGACAGGGAATAAAGACTAGGAAACCGGGGCCACAGAAAGAAAACCAGGAGACACAGGTCCCAGCTCCACTGTGGGCAAAAGCCCCACACGGAGCTAACAGGCACCCAAACCTCTCCAGCCCTGTATCTGTGCTCCCGTGTGGTCTGAAAAGGACACCGTTTGCTTACAGCCACAAACATGCCCTGAATTTGGCCCTGCCTACAAAGGAACCTTGAGAAGGACGAATGACGGCCACAGCTAGGGAGGTTGATGCCTAGAGGCTGTCGCTCCCTGCCTTCCCTCTGGAAGAGCCTTTAAAATGGTTCGCAAACAGAGAAGGCACACTCCTGCCTGTGCCAACACACACCTCTCCAACAGGCCACTGCCTGCATACCTACGCAACTTCCTGTTGGCTTGTGCAATTACTTCAAGTTCACATAAGAATGCATGTTCTAAGCGCAGCCTTTTCTGGCCCACACATGTATGTGCATATTTTGAAGGTGCAAATGAGGCACTGAGCATAGCTCTTTAGTGTAGCCCTAAGGGGTACATTATTCTGATCAGCTCTAACACAGCCCTCCTCCATTAAGGCATCAGCTTTAGGTCCCACTAGAGGCCACAATGTTAAACAAGCAAAGAAAACCAGTTTCACCATGGCCTACAGCTTTCTCTTGCCCTTCACTCCTGTCTCGTCTTATTAAAGTTCTACTGACTGCCAAATGTTCCCTTTATCCTAAAAGGGAAGAAGTGAAGAGACATGACCCCCGCAATGCTGAAGCGTGCAGGGGCAGCCTGTTTGTATTAGGTTTCATGGTCTGAGCTGATGAGGACAAATGACGAAGTCTCTTCCTGAAGGAAAAGGTTTCACCAAGTTATGAACACAGATCACTGGATTCACGGTCCAGAGTGTTAACCATTACACCACAGGAGCTAGGACACACCATGTGAGCTGGTGCTTGATCTGAAAGTATCTCCAAGTTCTTCTTCCCGATTCACGCCCTACAATTCTGCATGCATCTCTCGTTGTCTTTCTCCACACAGCAATGACCTTGTCTTTTTCACCTGCCTTTATAAATCCTGAATATCACACATGAACCCCTTAAAATGTGCTCTGGTGTACCTTCTCCAGTCACTTCCTCTTCCCCTCCTCTACTCCTTAGCACAAATGAATCACATTTCCCAGCCTCCCATGGAGTTCTAGTCAGCCACAAAATGGAGTTTCAGCCATTACAAAGACAGCCATGGCCCTCATCAGTGAAGCCCCTTTTTGCAGTGAACAGATGTTGATGCAGAGAGGCCCCTCTGATAATGAGGAGGATCAATAATGTTTGGAGTGCTGAGCCCTAAGTGAACATCTGCACTGCATCCTCTCCCTGAAGTTTCAAGGGACATAGCAGAAGAGGGGACAAGAAGATTGTAAGAGCCAGCGGTCGGGAGGATGGTTGCTACACAGCATCTTCTGGGCACAACAGGGCTGGCGCACTCATGAACTCACAGAGGTTGGGGTGTTTTGCAAATGAGTCCTTCAGTGGTCCTTTTTGAAGGAGAAAGTGAAATGTCCTCCTCATCCCTTATGGATATCTCAGTGTCTCCACCAAGAAAGGCTGATGACATGTCAAAAATCACCTGACATTGACCTCTGTGGGCTGAAGAACAAGAGAAGGAACTTGATGGCTCTGAGATCTGCTTGATTAAAATCTGAAAATGGTGGGTTGCTAAACAGGCTTAAACCATGTGCATTTCCCTTCATGTACCGAAATAATGTATCAACACCAAAAGCATCTTCAGATCCATTCACATTTGAAGAGAACCAAAGCACATTGTTCTTTAAAGTTCCACGCTGATGAGGGATCTTGGTGGATTGTAGCCAAGGGGCCCCACAGTGGGTGAGAGACAGACAGGCCATGCAGACAGTGCTCTCATAGAGGGATTTTATTGGGAGAAGGGGAATGGAAAAGAAAGGAGGGAGTGGGAAATGGGCCTCTGGGGACAGGAGTGGCAAAAGAGAAGAGAAGAGAAGAGAAGAGAAGAGAAGAGAAGAGAAGAGAGAGAGAGGCAGAGAAGCAGAGAGAAAGAGGGAGAGAGAGAGAGAGCGAGAGAAAGAGAGAGAGAGAGGCACAAACACCTGCTGCCTCTTCAGAGGAGTGGCAGGGAAGAGAGAGAGAATAGGTGGAGCTTGTCTCGTAAAGGGGACTTTTGTGCATGCGTATAGAGTCTTGTGCAGCCACACAGCTCATGTAAGTAGCTTACATAGTGACATAGGGCCATAGGACCCTGGGCTAAGTATTTACCTGAGTACTGACAAGTGCATCCTGCCAGGTGACAGGGGGCAGGCCAACATAATGCCTGAATGCTAGCACATGTTTGTTTCAATATTTGCTCATGACACCAAGTGTTACTTAGATAGAGTCCATTGTTGATTATTTGAATGACAGCCAGTTTTCCACTAGTCTGCAAGGTCTCCTGGAGCAATCTATTTTTGTTTGACAGGGTTTGGGTTTTTTTTTTAGTACTTTCACTCAAGGAAGTATCCACTTGTTTCAAGCAGCACTTCTTGTCTGCATCAGCAACTTCAGCTTCAAAATGCGTGCAAGCCACTAGCAGGAATCTTTGTGAAAATGTAGATCTGGAGGCTGTGCAGATAGGTTAGTGTTACTGAGTTTGCCCAACAGGTGCAAGGCCCAGGTTCAATGCCCAGGCTAGAGAGAAATTTCAGTGAAAACGGAAGAACTGAGATTATTTTCTAGCACTGCCCTCCACACACACACTTAACACTGGGATTTTTGGTTCTAGAAGATTCTAAAGTAGACTTATACCAAACTGTACTTTTTAACTTCTGTAGCTAATTTAGATAAAATCAAACATAGTACAAGACAGGTTAGAAAATAGGGAGACGCTTACCTATCTGTGATCACAGGCTGCATGCAAGCCTATGAAATGTCAAGGTATTATCACCTGCCTGTTCTGAGGGCAAGACACCAATGTGTGCTGCCCCAGGAAACAGAATCTTCATCTAAATCATTTTCAAAACAGCAATGATTATCCAACTCCTCCCCACAATTCTCTTTACTTTCCTTGGCCTGCCACAAGGCTACCATCTTGAAGCTAGGCTAATGAAAACTAAGCAATGCACGTGTCGTTGACTGACCTATGTCCCATGGTTAGACCTATAAAAGCGAGAATTTTAGTTGCTTGATCTACCTATTCTGCTGGACATGCGCTCTTGGAGGCTGGCCATAGTGGGAGGCGTACAGTGCTCAATCAAGGACAGCATGTCTGAAGGCTGAAGCTGCTCAGAGTCTGGGGCTTAATAGCTTTCATGACCACAGTTAATAAAGTGGATTTCTAAACTATTCTTTTGCCATCCCAGAAGATTTGTTACCCGTATTTTGCTACAAAAAATTTCCTCCAAATTCGGCATGGTATTATACCTGTAAGACAACTGGTGGTAATCTATAGACAATTGGAATGTCTAAGGTCAATGCATCATGAGTTCAAGGCCAGCCTAGTCTACGTATTGAGACTTCAATGCTTCATTTGGTATGTGTGTGTATGTGCGTGTTTCGTGCATTTGAGGGTGCCTGTGTCCATGCTCACACATAGAAAGGCTAGAGTAGGACCTCGCATACCTTCTTCTCTCATTCTGTACCTTATTGCCATGAGACAGACTCTCTCACTGAACCAGAAGCTTCTAGTTTCTATTAGGTTGGCCCGGCTTTTACCACAAGTGCTGGAAATTCAAACCCAGGTTCTCGTGTTTGCAGAGCTGGTACATTTGCCCAGGGAGCCATCTCCCTAAGCCCAAGACTCTATGTAAGAAAAAAGTGTGTTTTGTGTATTGATAGAAAGCTATAGGAATCAAATATTAGGAACTAAGGTGTGACTTTGATCAGTCCTCTCAGTTGGAGATGACATAAGTCATTTTGCATTCCAGAACTTCACTGGTATTAATTACAAAGCTGAGTTTCCAGATCTGACCCTTCCACTATTGCAGGCATCCCTTAACCCGAACCAACTGCAGGGCAGAAGCTGCTCACAGCTAGGGAGTCACGTAGTACCAACATCCCTGAAACCACGCCCACTTATCCAGGTGGCTCCTTGGCCTCTGCATCTCAAGGCTGAGAGACATTCTCTGCCAGCTATCTCATTTAGCAGAGAGGAAAACAAGGACCTTGGCATCAGGATAACTCCCCAAGGTCACGAGGCTCTTCAAGGGCAGAATAGAGACACAAATCTGATTAGCAGTGCAATGCTCTGCAGAGCTACATATGAACTCAGGAAAGCCGGCGGGAGAAAGACATGCCAGTGTGCACAGCTGCCCCTCTGTGCCAGTTCCATGGGGCTCCTCACAGATTATCAGCAGCCACATGCCCACAAAGTCACAGAAGACATCACACATGCCATCTTCCCTGAGTTTTATTGCAGGACCTGCACATAACAAGAGCTTTGCAAATACCTAATTAAAAAAAAAATGGATGGTTCCATTGCACCTCTCGAACTTCAGAGGCGTATGTATGTGTGGGTGTTCACAGTCTTGAGGAGTGTGGTGGGGGCTGCAGTGCCCTTCCCAGAGTCCTTTAGAATTTGCCTATAATAGTCAGAAAGTGCTTACAGCTCACTCAAGACTCTGATCCTTAGGACTTTTCTTTTTCCTTTGGACATAGACCATTATTATATGAGTATAGGGCATCCCCCAAATTGGTATAAAATTAATGTGACTAGTGTAGCTCACAATCAATAGTGGATGAGGAGTGAGGGCCTTGGCACCTCAACTCCTTCACTCTTTGGCTGGAACAATGATGATGTAAAGCCTACCATGTTCCAGGACATAGAAGACCCAAAGACTGGGGTGCCAGTGTAGGAATGGGGAACCAAAGAAAGCTATGCCTCCAAAGGATCAGGGGCTAATGAACCACAGTAACCTTTCCCTATCTCGCTTCCCTGCTTCTCAACAAGTGTTTTTCAGAATCCCCTCCCAAATAAGCTCGTTGTCCCAAAGTCCTTCTTTTAAGACATGTGTTTGAGGAAATCAAACCAAGGTTTAAGATATGAACTTGATAGTGAATAAAACTTGCAAAGGGCCCTGAGGATTCCGTGACATTGACAACTGAGTTTGTATCTGGCTCAGCCCTCGTTTTGGGTCTCCTCCAAAGCAAGCCCTGATGAAGTGATGTGGGTGATGGTAATTTGTTTGCAGAGTTCCCCAGGGAGCAGACGGGAGACAGTGAAGTAATGAGACAAGAAAAAAAAAGCAAGCAAATACGAGTGACTTCAGGAGTCACCAAACACTGGGCACAATCCCATTAGGGACCCCTGAGGTTCCATTTGGAATAGCCCCAAAACTGTCTACTGACAGGCATAAAGCTTGGTGTTCATTCTCTGACATCTCTACTGTGTCTTCCAGCTGTCCATGGGGGTCCCTGAACACTCTTAAGCAAAGATCCTAGTGTTTAAGGGAGGTGCCTACAAGGGACCACAGGGACCAGTCATGTTTCACTAAGACCAGCTGTTGCTCTGTGTGATGCATGCTGCTCTTGCTATCCCCAATAGATAACCTGGAGCGTCCCCAATTCTGAGGCTGCTCCCTCCCCTTCCACGGCAAAACTTCTAGGTAACTGAAAAGAAAGTAGCGTAAAAAATGCAACCAGTAGAAGAAAAACGCCCCTGAGACCTTTCTACCCCAGTCATACAACAAGCCTAACTAAACACTCAATGGCCGTGTCAGCTCCATGCCTGCCCTGTCTTCAACACCCTTGTCCGGCCGCCACATCTCACCCCAGAGGCCAAGCTGCTGTCAGGCTCGTGGGACCGCACAGGCCCTTTCTTTGATGCCTCCCTGTTCAGTGTCACTGAGACTGCCTGATCGGGAGGTAGAGGGGGTGGGGGGCCTGAGGTCAAGACACTATCAGGAGTAAGGTTTCTTAAGTGCCATGTGTGAGACACCATCTGACACTGTTTATAGATCAATTTAGCCCCTTATTGACCATGGGACAGAAGTTAAAAGCATTGCGTTTGGAACTCAAATGTGTTAACTTCTGAAGTGATGTTTGAATAAGGGTTAAGCAGGGCCCAAAGTTTTGATCTACTGATTAGAATGGGGGGAAGAGAAAAGAAACAGAGAAAAAGAAAAAAGGAAAGGACGTGTACTTTTTTTTTTTTTCCAAAAAGGAAGTCAGATTATTTTGACTAAAACCAAGAGACTGGGCTGTAATTCATTTGTCAACTTTGGAGTTGACATAGGATGCCTACTGAAGTGGGAGACTTCTGCAACCATCAGAATAGTTTCTGGTCAAATGTAACTGTCAGGTCCCAAAGTAGCTCAGCGAAAGGAGCAATTCCCACATTCAATAGACTAGGGTTAGGAAGGAACGCACCCGAAATGATCATAATTTTGTCAAATTCAGTGTAAATCAAAGAAAGTAATTAATGGTTGTCTAAAAGTCAGTCACTAATGACAAAACAGTTGCACAGAAGAATGACACAAACAATTCCAAAACTCAGGTTGTTGAAATTAGGGGTGTAGTCCCTGAAATGATTTGGGGTGTATAACATGAACGAGCTGGAAAATAAATGGCCCTCAATTTTCTCTAAAGTGTGATAATAAGTCTGGAATCTCTGTGTGTGTTATACTGTGAGATAAACAAATTTTAGCTGATGTGGTTCTTATCTACCATGTGGTATTAGAGGAAGGCAATTGAGATAATTAGATATCAGAGGAACTAGCTCTTCTGATTAGGCACAGAGACAGGGCAGACTGGATATTCAACAAGTAGAACTTGCATTCGGCAGATAATGAGTTTGTGCAAACAAATTTTTACATTATAAAGATGGTCGCTCTGTTAGTGATGGTCCTAAAACAGGACAGAGCCTTGAGGGCCTTGTGTATCATTCAGAAGGAGTGGGCTGGGATGTAGCTCATTGATAGGCTGGGACTGGTCTACCATGACTTGAAAACAATAGCAGAGAAGATCGTGTCAACAGGGTTTAAAAGCTTAATAAACTGTATTGTGTTCTCATGCTCTTAAAATTAATTAAGTAAATTAAACATGAGTTAGCTCTCAGGCGCAATATTTGATGAAGCAAAAGCCCACCAGGAAATCATTTCCTATGCAAATTACCTGCCCAGTAATAAATAGGCCAGAACTCCTACAAAAATTAATGATTTTGTAAATAAAGTATCCAGAAAGAAAGTTATATGAACCAGGATGTGCTCCAAGAACTAAGATTAATTTAAAGAATAAGACAGAATTACTTCTACCTGATTTTAGAGTTTAGAAAAACTAAAAAATTTGGAAAGACAGCTATGGTAGTGAATGTCTGTAATCCCAGCACTTGGAAGACTGAGCTACAAATATTCCAGGTTTGTGAACAAACTAGCTCCCTAGTGAGATCTTATCAGAAAATAATAATAGTAATAATAGCAATGGAAAAAGGAAAAAGAGAAAGAGATTTCATGAATGCACTCATGCAAGCATGTGCGTAGGAGAGGCATGAAAACAGAAGAAAGCCTATCCGAGGGAAGTAAAGAGACTTGTGAGAAAGATGGAAAGAAGTGAGGGTCTAACATAAGCGTTCATTTCCTACATGTCCAGTCAAGGCAAACTCTCAATCATGTCTTCCTAAGAGTCAAGTCACAACAAACATTGGTAAGGAGGGCCTTTGTCAAATTAAAATGTAAGAAAAAAAAATCTCAGTTGCCATCACACTGGCATTGAATGATGGCCTGTGAGATTTTTCAATCTTGACTTGCTTGAGCTTAACCACCCAGGGGACTAACTCACTGTTCATTTGCTTGCCTCCTCACTACCAAGGTACTTGTCAGTGACTGCCTGCCTGCCCCACAGGAAGGTAACCAGAACCTGCCTATATGATTGAGGTGTTTGGGGTTGATTTTCAAATCAGCTTAGGTTGACACATTAACGCAAAAATGCAGGGCTCTCCGTGTGAAGATGCAACTCCAGCAAGGAAGAGGAAACAGAAAGAAGGCAGGAAAACACAAGGCCATACTTGAATAGTTTTGCTCTTTAAGGAAAAACCAAAATTGCCCCAGGATTGCTAGATGTAGATGTCAATGGCAAAGGAATGCTTAGAAGGGACAAATTCATTCAAAATGTACATCTAAACTCATCAAAGTCCGCTATCTTATTATAGAGCTCCCCTCCCCACCTATGACAGATCATTTAAGTCACTGAATCAGATTTATAAGACAAATCTATGTGGTCTTCCCTAACTGTATGGGTTATAGCTGCATAGCCTGGAATAAAGAAAAAGCTACAAGGTCTGCAACTGGACAAGAGAAAGAATTAAGATGAAAATCAGATCAAAGTTCTCCCATGCAAATACCACTTGCCCCATTGTTCCACAAAATCCAACAGTTTCTCATTAAAGAAAGTGCTGCTCCCCAATTTATTACCCACGTGTGACGTCGTACATTGGTCCTTAGTCAGCTCCTAGTAAATGGGCAAGCCACAGAAGAAACTCCAAGCAAAGAGCAAGCCAGTCTGTCAGTAAGAAGATTGAGTTGTCTCTCCTTGTTTACTTCGAAGAACAGGGTAGTTTTGTAAACAAGACTGGCTTGAAACACATGCGAAGTCCCAATCAACACCTGCCTTTGAAAACTCAAAGGGTCTCTTGTCAACAGTCTAACATCCATGGTATCAGGTTCCCATGTACCTTTGTGAACATAGGCAATTAGTTAGAAAGACAATCCTTCAGGACTCTAGTCCACTGCATCCTAGGAAGCAACAACCTGGGAAGCTCCTGACCTGGTGCTTAAAGTCTCTTGAAAATAATCACAATGTCTGTAGTGATGATGGTTCCTCTAAAAGTTAATTAACTAATTCAATAAATAAGGATATTTTTCTTTTAAGGTACTAAGGGTTGAATCTGATATTTTGTGTATTCTCTGCAGGTACAATATCCAAAGCCTGCTCACTAAGTCATTCAGGCTGGCCTTGAACTTGTGATTCTCTGGGGAGGGGGTGTGTGCAGGGATTAAGGTTTTTTTTTTCTTCTACTTCCTGTGAATTGTAATAAAAGATGCTTTCCAGGCATGTTATATATAGACAAAGAATGATGCCAATGCTTAATGCAGTAGCATCCATCTATACAGTACTGCAACTTCAAAGCACCTAGCATTTCCAGGAAGCGACAACTCCTATCAAGCACTCAAATCATCAGCAAGATTAAGGCACATACGGAAACCTGATGTGCAGGGCAGGGACATTGAGACATCCAGAGGTTAAGCCAAGTTTCTCGTTGCTTTATCCAAGTAAAGAGGTTATGTACTCACTCACTGGGCTGTCCCTTCCTATTAAGGGTCTAAAACTGCCCAGTGGTGCATGCCTTTAATCTCAGCACTTGAGAGGCAGAGGCAAGTGGATCTCTGTAAATTCTAGGCCAGCGTGGTCTCAAAGTGAGTTTCAGGACAGCAAGGAATGGTACACAAAGAAATTTTGTCTCAAAGAACCTTAAAAAATAAAAAGTCTGAAACACAAACACATTCTGACATTTCTTGGAAATGAAGAATAATAATGGTTACCTAAAATGGAAAGAAATAATCGCTCTAACCATCTCATCACCATGTATACTTCATATCTTCATAAAGGGTCCAGGCAGGGGGACCCAATTACCCTCTGATTGGGCAGGAGATCTGCTCTACAGTGGTAGGGGGAAGAGAAACAATGACCCATACCTGATACTGTAAGCTCAGCTAGCAACCCAGGTCTGAGGACTTTGAAGGCATAGATGGAGAACTTTTTACTAATGTCTAACCAAATAGAGAAAGCAGCAAACTACCCTCTAAACATCTGTGATTGATACCCATTGTCTTAATCAGGGTTTCTATTGCTATGATGAAACACCATGACCAAAGCAACTTGGGGAGGAAAGGGTTTATTTGGCTTACACTTCCACATCACTGTTCATCATCAAAGGAAATCAGGACAGGAGCTCAAATGGCTGGAACCTGGAGACAAAAGTTGATGTGGAGACCATGGAGGGATGCTATTTACTGACTTTTTCCACCATGCTTGCTCATCCTGCTTTCTTACAGAGCCCAGGACCACCAGCCCATAATGGGCTGGGCCCTTCCCCATTAGTCATTAATTAAGGAAATGCCCTACACAGCTTGCCTACAGCCTGATCTTATGGAGGCATTTTCTCAACTGAGACTCTCTCCTCTCTGATGACTCCTGCTGTGTCATGTTGACCCAAAACTAGCCAGTTCACTCAGACAAAAGCTTCTGGGACCTTATCAGAAAACCTGTTCCTTGAAATGAACAGCAGAGAATAGCCTGCAGACTCATGGCTACATAGGATGAAGTGTGTGTGTGTGGGGGGGGGGGGGTGGAACACCTAAACAAGCTATCTATTTTATACCACTCATCTAAGACTCAGGAACATTCGGGGAAGAGGGGAGGGAAGTATGTAAGAGTTAGAAGACAGGATAAAAGGCTGCAAAATGCCGTTTACCAGACTCAAATTAACTACTGTAATCAATAACTCATAACAACTATAGTTTCCTGCACTGGGTAAGCCTAACAATTATTGTTGTGGGGCAGGTGTGGCTCTTTGGATTTTTCCCTCTGGACTATTGGCTATTGATAGACTCCGGGAAAGGGAGAAGCCCTGTCTTTTGTTGTATACCCACTGCTGAGCCCAGCAGGCTCCAGCAGAAAGCTGGATAGCTCCAAACCCGTGGGAACACACACAGCTCTGGTCAATCTCATGGGTCATAAAACACAGTGAATAGGTGTGAATGGGACCGAGAGATTTGTGGGGAGGACTTGGGTTAGCTGGAGTGGTGGGTATTTGGGGATGAGAGTGATCAGCATGGATATGTGTGTATGTGTGTGAAATTCCTTAAAAAACAAGTGCAATTATTAAAATTGTGCTCACTTACATTTCTATATAAGAACGTAGAGGCTCACCACGAACATTTGGTAGGACAAGGTTGAGAGTTAGCAGGAGGGAGAGAGAGAGAGAGAGAGGGGGGGGGGGGTGGTTAATACAAAGTGTTTCCTCTAGTTTCCTCTAGCATAGTTAGCTACAGAAGAATATGGAAACATACAAGACCAAATCAGACTTACACACCATTTTAGATACTGCACAGTTTCCCATCACCACCTGTAGCAATCTAGCTAGAGCAGAACCCCTGTTTACGTATGAGGAATGTAAAGCTTGGAAAGGCAAATGAAATAAACAAGGAGTCCAGCCAGGAAGTGGCAAACTTAAGATGGGGTTCTCACAAATGAGATCGGCTGTTTCCAAAAGGGCTTAGAAAAGTAAGAATATGCCATCGCTTCCAAGTAAAGCAAAACAAAGGGTCCTGGATAAGCCAATGTTGGGTGCATGTATTAGACAAAGCCATCAGAAATTGCTGATGCTCTCTAGCCCACAAGATGCAGATGGAATAGTGGATTCAAGCCATTACTGCAAAAGTATTTCCCACGTGCATGGGGGAAATACCACAAAAGTCTGTGTACCAAGGGTAAGGTCAAGAGCTGCCTTTGAAAACACAATGAAGGGCTTTGATGAAAGAGGCCAACAGATCCAGGACTGTAATTTGAAAATGCACCACTTCATAATAAGCTTAGTAAAAAAGGGTGTGTTCCCACCACTGGAGAAGAAACTTTTTCCCCCCAAGCCCTTCTAGGACTTTGCATTCCCCATTCTTCCTTTCTGATCAAATTCATCTTTTAAGTAAACAAGGGACGGATTAGAGACCTTTAATTGGCTTTGAGGAAGGAATGGTAATCTGAGATGCCTAGGCAGGAACCACCTTGTGTCTTGCTGGAGAGAAGCTAAGAGAGAAGAGGAAATCTTTGCACCCTGACAGCCTGTTCCCAGCCACATAAGACAGCATTCAAACAGAGGCAAGATTCTTCAGCCATTGACTGAATTTGGCTATGAGCTAACCACGTGTCATTTGGCTTTTCTCTTCCATACAAGCTCTCAGTGTGTGGAACAGAGACGTTCAGTAGCAACCTAAAGCCTAGGCCAGCAGCATTTGTACGTTAGCACATGTCAGTACTACCTGAGGTGGAAGGAAGGAGTGTCTGAAGATTTGATTGCTAGACCCCCCTCCCCAGAGAGTTGGACTGAGTGGATCTGTGGTAGGTCCTGAGGATCTGTGTTCTTAGCAAGGGCCCAGGTAACGCTGATGCTGTTGGTCAAGAAACAAGCTATAAAAAAAACCAGTAGCCTTACTTCCAGCTGTGTGCAGCTGCATTGCATTTTCTCACTGTGCAATGCAATTACCTGGGCTATGTCTGCATACACAGAGGCCACGTCTGACCCAAGGACACAAAGAGAACAAGAGTGTGACAACGGTGTGCTAACTCTGGCTCTGATATAAACCAAGCTATAATGTCATCAATTATTTGGGATTAGTATTAATAACCTCTAACAGTTACTGGTTAGCTGGTAGATGTTGAGAATATGCCAAGTATCTAACCTATATTATGTTGAAGTATAAGTGTTGATGTTATGCCTTTTTATAAATGTAGACACCGAACCTCATTAGATGACCCACAGTCATTTGACCATAGACTGACTATCTGGAAATAGCCTCACGACTCTCTGATTGAGTCGCTGTGGATTTTCTTTCCTGAATCCTAGAAACAATAGATCAGGAAGAGAGGCCCATCTTCAGTGTTACTTGGTGAAAGAATAAACATGCATGGTTAGGAAGTAGCAGCTTTTTCTTTACTCTGGTTCTTTATATCGTCTTGGGCAGCTCAATAGTTTCTCTTCACCCTATTCTCGCCTTTCCATACCTGCTAAATGTGAGGAATTGCTTAATGTGTTAAGGGCAGAAGGATGGGAAAGGGGATGATGCCCTGATACTGAGATCATATCAGGTTTGTTTATCTTTCCCCATTGAAACAAACACCCAGTTTCTCATGGGAACATCACCCAGTGCTTGGGTACTCTAGCATAGGAAATGTTGTTAATGGTTTGGGTCTCAAAGAGAGTTGTTTGCAAGAGATGGGACAACTTGTCCAGGAAAAGCCTCTTGATTTTATGAGACAAAACCCTTGCATTGTCTGCCTTGTCTTTTTGATGTTGTTGGTGGAAGGGAAGCAGGAGGGCGGAGCCACAGGGACACTAGGCTCTTCTTTGGACAGGGGGTTATTTTCACTGTCACCAACCAGCTTTGATGAGCTAGTTAGTAGTCTCATAACTTCATCCTGAAACTTCCAACTTCACAGTCTGATCCAAGACCTAGCTTCCGAGAGACCGTCTCAGGACTACGTGTCTCCAGAGCAGGTACTGTTGGTACCTCCCCTCCTTGGGAAGCTGATAAACCTTCTCCCCCAAAACAGGGACATTTAACATGCAAACTTCATGAACCATATCAGTGATGAGTCACTGGGTCTAGAATAGTAATGCTTTGGGCACTAAAGAGATGGCTCAGTGGTTAAGAGCACTGACTGCTCTTCCAGAGGACCTGGGTTCATTTCCCAGCACCCACATGGCAGCTCACAACTGTCTGCAGATCCAGTTCCAGGGGATCTGACACCTTCATACCAATGCACATAAAATAAAAGTTAAATAAACTATAAGAAATTTTTAAAAAAAAGAAAAGTAATGCTTTGTTCTACACACACCATCTCCTTGCTGGGCTAGAGGACATAGATGAGGACATCTGTACCTCTAGTGGTACACACATATCCTATTTCCCTAGTCAACAGTCCTGCGTTTTGGTTTTGTTTTTTTTTTTTTGTTTGTTTGTTTGTTTGTTTTTTATTTCAGAGGTATTTAATTTGTGACAAACTGAGATTGAGAATGGCACAGCTATCAAGCAATGCTTTTCTGGTGAGTATCAAATACAAGGTGAACCAGGTCGACACTTTAGCCCTGCGTTTTGACCGTTCTCAAACCCATTCAGATAGTTCCACAGCAATTAGCACTTACCCTTTGTGTCTCTCTTCTGACACTACATCAAAATCCCTGAGGAAAAGCTTACAGAGAGAAAAAGTTTGCTTTGGATGGATCACCGTTTTGGAATCTAAAGTTCACTGCTTGGGAGGGTGTGAGATAGCTCATCATAAGGGGAACACAAAGCAAAGCAAACCAACTTGTGATCAGAAAGCAAAAGAGAGCATTGTGGGGGCTGGGATTCAATGACCTGAAGACTTCTCAAGGCTTCACCTCTTGAAGTTTCTGCCACCTCCCCATAGTATCACCATGGGGGCCAAGCCTCAACAGGGATCTTTGAGGAACATGCAACATCCAAATTATGGCACCAACTTTCCAGATGTTTGTAGGTATTTATTCCACAAACATATCTCTAATTAGGTAAAACAAAGAAGCATTGCCTGTGATATCAAAATATTGGAAACAACTGAATGTAACGAATGACCAATAAGGAACTGCTTAAATAACCCAATGGAATAGAATAGAAAAGATTATGGGCATTAAAGATAGGTAATCTACTTGTGTTGCTAGGAAACAAATCACTAAAATGTACCTTTGGGAGGAAGAAAAAGAGGCAAATATAGAATTATTGTATTTAGGTAGAAAAGTAGAATGTACATGAAAACAGTAAGCATTCACAAAACCTTTGTAAGAGGTCATAAGAACACAGGAATCCTGCTGGTCAGTTTAGACAGGTATCATGTGATGCAAACCGAATGCAGGTTGGGCACCCCTAGTCTAAAAACATAAATTTGAAATCCAGAATTCTTGGAATATCCATATTATGCTTTAAAAAATCGTAATATCCAACATTTTATATTTTAATATTTTTAAATTAGGGATGCTCAACACTTGAGCTTGAGGCAAACATTGCCAAATCTGACCGGCTCCGAAACAAAAGTGGCACTCTGAGCCCATTCCAGATAAGGTACACGCACCTGACCAAGTGGTACTCGCTTGACCTTCCTGAGAGGCCTCGAGATGGAACAGGGACTGCTCCGTGTGGCCCGAAATAGACTCCAAAGGGGACTTGAAAGGACATGGAAGAAATCTCACGTTTATTCTTGTCTCCTTCCTGTCACAAGTGAGGCTCTGTACAGTTCTCTGCAGTCTTTAGCAACGACTGTACCTTGAAGAGTCTGATTCTGTGCTTCCCATTAGAAAGCGCCTCAGCCAGCTGCCGGGTGTGTCTGGTGTCCCACTTGGAAACCCTCAGTCCACTGCGAGAATCAGGTGGCAGACTCTGGATCGTCCTCCCATCCTACACCAGTCTACCGTCTTCCACTTTCCTTGTTCACACAGGATTTACAGAAACACTGCAACATTGTCACTTCTGGACTTCCTACCATAGGACCAATTTTTAAGAGCCTGCTTGAGAGTAAGCCTATTTGGGAGAGGTGGCTAAATAATGAAACTCATCCAACTGGAATCATATCATAGCAAACTCCACTATAAATCAAACAGAAGTGAAAGTTCGTGAAATGCAGACATTAGCTTGTAAACAGATGTGTCCAGAATACAGTTTAGTTTTCCAAATAATCTAAATCATACACCATAAATCTAATCCTCTCTATTTTTTTGTTTGTTTGTTTTTGTTTTTTGAGACAGGTTTTCTCTGTGTAACAGCCCTTGCTGTCCTGGAACTCACTCTATAGAGCAGGTTGGTATTGAACTCACAGAGATCTACCTGCCTCTGACTCCAGAGTGCTGGGATTAATGGCATGCACCACCACAGCCCAGCTTAATCCTGTTTGTTTTTTAATATAGTTTAAGTTTTTACCATTTAATTCTGAAAAAGTGAGGATTCCATCTGTTGCATTCATCACTGTATATATGGGGAATAATTTATAACAAGCAAAATCCACACACTCCTTGCAGATAGGCCATGTCTGAGAAGGGTGGTAAGAAGGGCCCCAAAACAGGGAGTAGGAGAGTTTGCAAGGCCCTCCACTACCAAGCTGGTAGAAAGCTTCCTGCAGCCGGTAAGAACCCAGTAGAGTAGCTTATGGAGCAAGAAGAAAACTTCACTAAAGCAGACTAACGCTAATTGAGGGACATTCCACTAAGTGGCTGGCCTGCTTTCATCCAAAATATCATGAAACACAAAGTGCCAGAAATTCTTCCAGATCGAAAGCCAGACTGAAGACAGGTCAGCTGGGTATGGCACACGGTGCATCCAGAGCTTCCTTCTGTGAAGAACTGGGTCAAACTGGAGAATGGACCAAAGCTAAATTCAAACACCAGTAATATTATAGTGTTCATTTCCTGCTTTCGGCAGTGGTACCATTGTTATGTATGCATATCTTCATTTTTAGAAAAAAGATACAGTGAAACATTTGAAGACTAAGAATCATCAGGTCTATAATTTATTTTTAAACAGTAATTCTGGGGGGAAATATTTATGAATGTATGTATGAAATAGATATATATGAAATAGAAAGAAAATGAAAATAAGGAAAATTGGTAAAAAAAAAAGTGGAAGAAAATTCTTAATGATATATAGGAATTGTGCAATTCTTATGACTTTTCCGTGAGTTTGAAATTATAACAAAATGAAAAAAAGGATAGTCTAACATAATATAATAATTCTCAGTCATCTTAAGATTCTCAGTCATGTGGTGTTGGAACCTAACATATTTTTCTTTAAAACACATGCCAGTTAAAGTAACAATGAGCAAATCTTCGGTTTTCTAAAGCATGAGACCTCCCTCTTGAAAGGGGTTTTTCCTCCAATGCTCCCCTGAAGATATGACTCCTCATAGCAGGATGGGACTGGTTTTCTCCAAAGGACCTCCTCACAATTGTCCTAAATAGAGACGACTCGTCCTGAAGGCCTGAGCACTACTCAGCATTCTCGCTCAAAGCATTGACTGGGCCTGTTTAATTTGGCTGTCTTTTACTTTTATTCTGCTATGCTTGGAAAGCTGCATAGATCTATTTACAGCTTTTGCTGTTGTCTGAGAATGTAGCTTTGACATAGTATCGTAAGCCATTTCCAACATGGATACTAATAACGTCTTTATGATCTCAAGACCCACTCCCAGAGGGCCCCCTCACTTTTCCTGGAGGTCATCGGTGCCATGGGACTTAGCCCAGAGCTCTTCATCCCAAGCTGCGCACCCAGACTGCCATGATAGGCCCGCCTTTCAGCAGTTAGTGTGGTAAAATGCTTGACATGACCCTACTCAGGCTTGTCCGGGTGCCAAAATCAACATGCAATATGTACTTCTGAGCGCTATAGAACTGACCCCAAAATATCTGTTTACCCAGATGCTGACATTCTCATGAGTAATGGGCAAAGCTCCTGGGACACACTGTTGGTGGCAGAGCAGAATTCAGAATTCCACTCAGAACGATAGAGCTGGCAAGGACATAGGGATCGTCACTCCTAAGCATCGTGATTTCAGATAAGCGAAATGGAGCTGCAAGGGTGAATAACTTATCTAACGAGTCTGGGATTAGCATCCAGGTATTCTGTCTGCTGCCTTGGTACCTCTGGACTTCACCGAAGGAATGCAAGCAGTTGTGTGACACGGCCTCAGTTGCCTGAGTTATAAGGAGCGTAGCAAGAAAGACAGCCTCCCCAATACATATTTTGGAATTCAGGAGGACAACGTTTCCAAATCCTTTTTTTCAGAACTGTACACAAAGAAACCTCAAACCCAGGACTCTAGCCAACAACAATGATTCTCAAGTTCCTATGAGATCCTGCGTGGATGTTTAACTAGGCACTGCGCTGGCTGACTCCGGTGGCAGATGGGAGCTTCACAGGGCTCCAGGGCTGACACTTCAAAGGGATGGGATGTGAGCTTGTGGGGCTGAATCACCCTAGTAGGCCATTTGCTCCTATCAACAGGATGAGGAATGCAGGGAAGCACGGAGGGCGATTCTGGACGGCAGTATGGAACACCACTCCCCTGGCTTTGTCCACAGCTCGTTAGAGTTTAAAGGCCGGTGGCAAATCTTCACAGAACGTTTACACGAAGAAGCATAGTCCTCTGAAGCCTGACACAAATACGACAAAGGAAACTCTCCACTCATTCATTTGTGGACCCCCCGTATTTATTCACTCCCATTGACAAATGTTACACAGGTCTACTTTATAGTAGGTGACGCACTGGATTACAAGTGGGGTCTTACAGGAACTCACGGTCGTAATCTCCATAATATATAAAGAGTTACAACAAACAAGAAGAAAAAAGACAACTGCCTCAAACTATAACCGAAAGAGAGTGCCATTTTCTGTGAACACAAATACGCTCACAGAAAAGGAATCGCAAAGGCTGGCTAAGCACATAAAAGGGTGATCACCAGGCATTTAAGACACTGGATTACGAGACACTTTTCTTAAACATCATATCCACTGAACCTTAAAATGCTGAAAATATTAGTATCTTTGTATTATGTGGATGCTGGTACTTTCAAATACTGTAGGCACTGGAGGGTATGAATTGGGGACATATTGAGAAAACGATCCAAAGTTTTAATGTGTTACAGCCCTTAACACTGTATTTCCCTCTTCAATTACTTTCCCCTTCCAGTGACAGGAATAAGAGTAGTCTGGAGAACAATTCTGTTCCCCACCCCCAGGCCACATGGCAGGAAAAGACACACGTGTCTAGGCCTGGCTAAGACAAGCACATCCCTGATGTAATAATCGGTTCAGAGATGGGAAAAGTTGCTTTCTATCTTCCAGTGGACTTGCAGGTTTGAAGATGGAAGCCCAAAGATCCTGCAGCTGTTTGTCACTGTGAAGAGAATGGAACAATGGAGAAGAGTAGAGGGAAGAGTTTCCCATGATGCCTCATAAGCCTTGGGCTGTTGGTCCGAAGTACAGGTCCGTCCTCTCAACTGCTAAGTTTGTCTTTTGCATAAACTATGATAGATTAACTTTTCTATTGATTACAACTGAAAGGCCTCAAAAGAAATGTTTATATCTACAGAGAGACCAAGAGATACCTGTGCACTTTGTGTGTCTGGAAAATATACCAACTCTCTAAGTGTTCATGTGGAGAAGAAATGTCTAAATGATTACAGACCAACATATCATATCATAGAACATGGTGTAGAATGTATAATATGAATTCATATAGAAAGTTAGGTTTAATAAGGTCTATTTAAGTATGCAATTTATTTACCACTGAATTAACATAGTTCATATGCATTTACATTTTAATGTGCATAGATGCATATGCACACACATATACAAACATAGACATAATTTTAAGTGTGTAATAGATATCAAGAAAACGCTTGAGAATGCAGATATCAAACTGCAGTTACTTCTGAAAACAAGAGATAGATGTTACCAGATGCCAGCATTAAAATGGTTTCATCTTAATGCTGGTTTATAAAAATGGAATTGAGTCACAAATTGGAAAACAATTAAGACAACTTGGAAGGGAACCCAGTAATCCAAGTAGGAAATGATGGCTTTGAACTCATAGGCATTTCCAAGTCCTAGAAAGAAAAGATTGATCTAAGTTGGCTCTTCTCCCTTTATTATTTCCTTACTGGATCCTTTTTGTCCCCATCTCTGTCTTTCCTGTGCCTGGGAACTTGACTTCTGTGGCACACAGCACTAAACTCCTTTGCAGTCGAGAGTTTTGGTTGCCCTCTGTCAACCAGAAGCCCTGGCAGAGCGCTCAGAGGATGGGGAAAGAGGCGTGGCTGGGATGACTGTCTCACGTGCATACTCTACAGACCAGCTTCACTGTCACTCCTTCAGCACCAAAGAGTGGCCCCTTCTTTCACAGTTCCAAGCACATGCACTGCAGGGAACTCCACGCTGCCATGGCTTCTGGTTTCTACAGTTGTCCCTGGGCCTCTCACCACTTGCTTGGCTTCCCCATCCCTTCTCTGAGAGACTGCCCATCATTAATCTTTCTGCCATCTAGCCTTTGAGTGTTTGGCTTCCTGCGGGAACTATAGCTACTAGGGTGGATAAAAGATCAAGTATGGTTGGTTAGACCTCCTGATTGACTGGATGAAGCATGGAAGCTGAGGAGAAAAAGACAAAAGCTCCCCAATCTCTGGTTGGAATAACAAAACAGAGTTGGCAGCTTCAGGAAAAGCCAGAATCTCACAGGAATAAAGAATCTGAACTGGATCAGAGGGCAACAGCGGATGGAGTCACTCAGGTGAGGGAACATTCTAGACTCAATTTATCCTCAGACACAACTACTAGAATAGAGGAATTGGAGTGGAACATGATAAAGAACTGGAGTAAAGATAGATCCAGGAGAACCGAGAGCCATTAGGAACACATCAAGATGCTCACCTTACGAGACCTGGATAGAGGTGGGCGGTCCTTGGGCTTCCCACAGGTCAGGGAACCCTGATTGCTCTTCGAGCAGATGAGGGAGGGTGATGTGATCGGGGGAGGAGGAGGGAAATGGGAGGCAGTGGCGGGGAGGAGGCAGAAATCCTTAATAAATAAATAAATTTAAAAAATTAAAAATAATTAAAAATAAAATAAAATTAGAAAAAAAAAGGAACACATCAAGAAATTGAAGGTGTATCTCAGGGGTAGAGAACTCGCCTAGCATGGGGCCCTAGGGTTTTTTCCCAGCAACTCACAAAAGGAAGGGGAGAAGGAGGAGAGGAGGAGAGGAAGGAAAAGAGGGAAGAAGAAGGGGAGAGAGAAAAATAAAGGAAAAAAGAAAGGGAGGAAAGAGGGAAGGCAATAGGAGAGGAAGGAGGGAGGGAGGGATGGAGGGAGGGAGAAAGAAGAGAGAAGGAGGAAAGGAGGGAGGGAGGGAGGGAGGGAGGGAGGGAGGGAGGGAGGGAGGGAGGGAAGGAGGTGACCTTGGGTAAAGTTTGCCACCTCCATGCTCATCCTTTTCCCACCTCTGCTTCTCACTGGGCACCACTCTACTCCTTCCCTTAATCCCCAGTTCCCTTCATTCCAAGTGAGGTTGGTTACCTTCCCCATACAATCACCCATATTTTAAAGCTGTTTCTTGCTGTGACCAATTTTCTAATTTTACATGCCAAGAGCCTAAGCACTTTTATTTTTGCAAAATGACAATGAACTCCTCTCATAAAGTGTTCCACCCAAGGAACAAGTGAATTCACGCATCATTCCCCCAAGAGGGCATTTGTACATTCTCAAAGACAATGTCTGAGCCACTTAACTGGACAGTGAGTGAAGACAGAACCATCCTCCTCCTGAGGAGACAAGGCAGTTTTCAAAAAGTAGGTCAAGAAGACCATATAATTAGGGCCATCATCTGGACTTAATGATGAGTAACATTCTTTTTTGTTGATGTACATTGGGTTTTTTTTTAATTTTTTGCCTGCATATATGTCTGTTTGAGGGTGTCAGATCCCCTGGAACAGAAGGTATAGACAGTTATGAGATGCCATGTGGCTGCTGGGGTTTAAACATGGGTCCCCTCCAAGAGCAGCTAGTGCTCTTAACAGCTGAGCCATCTCTTCAGCCCCTGGCATTCTTATTTTAAATAAAACATGAACATATTATGGGAAGGAAACAAAGTTTTTGGCCAGTTTTAAGTCAAAAGTGAAGCCACCCGACTGCTTGTCAGAGGTTGACATTGAACCTGACCTGGTAAAGGTATTTGATGGGAAAGTCGGGGCTAGGAGAGTCACTGGTTTTCCCAGCACTGTTAGAAAAGCAATGACTTCTGGATATTGAAAAATGAATATTTTAGAGCCAGCAAGTCTTATGATACCCCCATAAATCATGCCTCTTAGACCCACCCAGACACCATGACAGCGTCTGTGCCTTAAGAGAGTTTCTTGCTTAGCTGTTTTCCCGAACTTTAGAACCTGGTGCATAAAATCCCTTTCAGATGATAGGAATCCATCCACTGTAAGCCTTTCGTAGGCTTTTCTGTTACATACTGTCTTAAACATGACACAAGAAAACATAGCCTGGTTCGAGAAACATCAGTCAGTGAGGAAAAGAATGCACTCATCAACTTCTGGAAACATCTGGCACTTGTCACAGTCAACAATAAGTTTCACGTGGACAGCCTGACATTTCCTCCAAAAAGAATCCCATGTCTCAAAGAATATGTGTCCTAACATGAAAAACTATCAAAGTCCAGCACGTAAAAGGAGAAAACTTTTCTTTGTCTAATTGGAATATTATTGTTGTTGTTGTTGTTGCTTACCTAATCAATAATTTGAGCCATTCCTATATTTAGGAATGTTGAGGTTTGGATAAAAGGACATCAGGGATAACTATCAATAATCTTAACATTGGAGGAATGTTTGCATCTTCTCAACTTCTGATTTCCTGAAATTTACCTATCCTCCAGAAGTACACTGAGAAGTTTTCAGCCATTTTATGTGGAAGAGGGTTGTGGAATTAACCGCATCCTTTTCTACGCTGCGAAAACACAGTTGTCAGTTCCGGCCTCAGAAACAATCCAAGTTATAAACAATTTAATAGAGGTTTCCTGTCTCCTCCTTTCCCCTTTAACATGGAGCCTTCCTCCATTGTTTCCAGAGGAGAACTTTGCTTCCCACCAAGCCCCCACTCCTGAAAACCTCCTCCTTCTCTCTATTAACGTGCTGCCAAGTTCTTCCAAAGGGAGAGAAGGCTCTAACAGTCTCTGCCACTTTAACACTCCAGCCAGCATCTCTGCAAGGGCTGAAGTCAGGGCCTCCATACCCTCTGAGTACACTCATCCCACTTCAGCCATTTAGGGAACCCAGTAGGCCTTTGGGATAGCCTGGGGAGATAACTATCCACCGGAACATTGTTCTATAAGAAAAAATGCATCCATCCACAGTTTCAAGGGGCTTTGGGAACAGAACATTTTCACAGGACAGGATATGATCTACATGGTATGTTAGACACTGACACAAGTTTTCCACGCACCCACAAGATTTCCTGGGAGTTTCCTAACAATGTCACCAAAAATTAACCTAGGAGACTTTGGAAGAGACTGTGCTGATCATCTACTTGCCTAAATTATTATAAGGAAAGCGTGGGCCAAGAGTGCATTCTTTGAATGTGATTTTTGTTATTTCATAAAGCATCAAAAATAGTCCTGTTTGAAGAACTTACAATTGCCTCGGATTTCTCTTACGCATTTCATGGCTTAATGTTATTATTTTAATTCTATATGGGAAACCAAGCTTAAGTTAACAATACTACCCAGGCCCTGATACTAACCAGAGGAAAAGAATTCAACAGTTGTGCCAATACTAGCCTTGGCTTTGGCATCACCTGGCTAACATCAGGTATCCATTTTCTCATGAGTCAGGTTTGCATAAAGATTTCTTTCAGCTTAACATTATGTGATTCCAGTCATTTCTCCCCTATGCTCATCCATGGCTCTCCAGTGGGATTCTCTCTCTCTCTCTCTCTCTGGATGGGTACCTATAGATTTCCTCACTTAGCTATAAACACAGCTATGCCTCCTATTTCCATGTATTGACTTTTCCAAAACCTTGCAAGATGGCAGTGTACATGAAGATCACAACATACATCACTTACAGCTCAGCACACCTCATCTGCAAAGCATCCTGTGACTCCCCAGGACATAATGTGAGACTCACAGGATCGCAGGTTACTATTCCGTTCCACTGAAGTCCATCTACTGGCTACCAAACAGTAGGAAAAATTATCCCAGTCCATTACAATCCAGTGAGTGTTAATGTTGGCATGACCTTTTATTTTAGGAAATGGATAGGAATTCATCTTGGGTTTTAAAAATGGAAAGGTTGGTGTCATCGAGCCCTGACAGTTGAGATTAAAAGGTTAATGCTTTTGGACGGTCGTGTACAAACACCCATGCACTTACTGTCCCTCCACTGTGTGTCAAAGGTCTCCTTTCAACAGTCAAAGCACGTTGAGATTAATTCAAGTCTTAACTTTGCGGGGGGGGGAGGGGAGTTAATTCCAGGGAACTTTAGATAAGACCACCTGCTGAGTCAAAACAGTTTGCAGGAGCTTTGGAATCAGATCAAAATAGGTCAGCTAGCTAAGGCCTGCAGGTCAAAGCTGATTCGCCGTCTGTTTGTAAAGATAGCTAAAGCCACTCTTGATAATTCCCAAGACCTGGAGCAGGGTAGCTACTTCCTTACACAATGCATGTGGCTTTCTGACAGTCTACCTAGTAGTTGAGGATTTCCAGCAAAGGGTGCATGACCCACAAAGATGAAATCTTGACTACCGGGCTCTTCGCAGGGAAAGGGCCAGCCCTAGAAAGTAGACCCACGCATTCCTTTGATCCTGAACTTAACAACTCTGTGGCACTAAGTAAGTCTCCTGCCCTCAATAAAAATGAAGGAGAAAGGTACCTAGCTTGTTAGTGTCTTGGATACCTGACGTCACACAGGTTGGTTCTCTGCCTGTCTTCTGCCCTGTCTTTCTCTGCGTGGCTCTTAAGGACATCAAGCCAGCACACACTGGCAAAGTTCTGATTCGTAACAAGGGCAACTAAACCATATCTAGGATTCTGGGTCTATTTTAGCAAACATTATTTTTGGCGAGTACCTACACTTTCTACTATTTTCCTTTCAGCTGAGGTAAAAGCGGCTATTAATGGATTGGCATCTACCACTTTTTCTTTTATCCTTCTGGGAAACTGTCAACCAAGAGCTGGGTATGTGCTGGGTGGTGTTGGCACATGCCTGTAATCCCAGCAGTACGTGGGGAGGCAGAGGCTGGCAGATCTCAGTGAGCTCGAGGCCAGCCTGGACTACAAAGTGAGCTCCAGAACAGACAGGACTGTTATACGGAGAAAGCCTGTCTCGGCTGTATTTTAGCTGTGAACTTGAAAAACCAGATCAGTCAATAAGTCTTCAAAGTTGGAGGATCTTGAACATCCCTATCCATGAGTTATTTATGGAATTATTTATTTGACATATAATTATTGTGTTGCATAATAGCTCCCACTATGAGAACTTAAATCACAAAGTCCTATAAGAATTCCCTATATTCTCTGACTCTCTCTGCTCCTTCACTCAAGAATTATCTTATCACAAAGTCAAGCCAGGGGAGAAAATTATACTCTCAAACCTGCAGAGGAGGTGACTCCTACCTAAGAAGGAAACCATGATGTTTAGAAAAATTAAAATTAGAACTGGGTACTTTTGCCTAAGCAGAAAAGATACCTTCTTGCAGAATGAGGTGTGGAAGGAAGCGAGCTTGTTCATATGTCACTATGCCCCTGGACCTGCGTGACATTGTCCATCTAGTTCTCCAGGCTTCAATCATCCTACCAGGGTCATGAGTGAAGTGATTTTTACCCCCAGGATTGATAGGGGTGACAGGAGGTAACTCAGCTAGCACAATACAACCTGTCACAATGCCAGCACATAACACTTCTCAGGGATGGTTTAGTAGTTTGGTCTGCCATGCAGACCCAAACTCCAAACTGAATAAGGGTTTGAGGCTACCACTAGTTATACCTGCCAACACATATAATAAGATGCCAGGATATATTTGCAAGTGTGCTAAATAGAATATTTCTAGCTTCTACTTTTAGATGAAAAAATTGATTAATCACCCTGAACTAATGATGTGAACATGTTCTTTTCCGTGGGAAATACGGAACTCAAAGGACTAGAAAAGTTGTCTAGCTGGTTGGCTCGGCTGTCAGCTTTGTTATACAACAGTCGCCTATGTAGGGTTGGGAAATCATAAACATCTCGCCAATATCTTTCTACAAACTTGCTAGTGAAATGGAACCTGCTTTCTACTCGTAAGCACACAGGTCACTGAATTCCCATAAAATGAACTCAGCCTCATAGTCAGCACCCAGGATGTGAATCACAGAACGAACTAGCCTCTCTGTCATTCTTTGTTCTGGTCACTACTCTCCCAAGTATCTATAATCCGTCTTCTGGCTTCTGATGGCACAAATCAGTGGTACCTGGATCTGCAATACATGTCACTTCATTCATATGGTGAGTGATCTTTATGCCCAGCTTCTTTGTCCGTTGCTCTTTTACAAGATTTATCTATATTGATTTATATCATTTAACCCATGTAGTATAGCACCCCATTTTGTGAATATGCTATAAGTTATTTATCTACTCTATGGTTGCCATATAGGTACCTGAGTAATTCCAGCTTAGGGATATTTGAGCATTCTATGTGTTTGTTCAATGACTATGACATGGTTATCTGTTGAAAGAACATCCATGATGGCCATGCTAAGCCCTAGCATAGCTTACATTTGGCCTTAGGAGACAGTGTAAGTGTTACAGCTTGGATATAAAGGTATCCTGGCAGCCGGGGGCCCAGGAATATCACAGAGTCACACCACACAACCAACTTCACACAAGAGATTTATTGAGAGGGGAAGAAAATAGGAGTGTTGCTGCTTCTGCTCAGGCAAGAAACAGCAGCAAACTGAACAGGTTACAGGGCTTATATAGAGTTTCTCAGGAACAGGGTGGAGTTTTTCCAGGGTGGAGAATGGTGGGAATTTCATGTCCAGAGATTGGACTTTCTCTTCTGTAGAATGGGGGCCGGGTCCAGGAGTGAGGGCCAGTAGAGTATTCTGTGAATGGAACCTGGCAGGTAGACGTCCTAGGGGAGGTGTCTGGCCACTTGTGTGGTTCAAGGGACTGACAGATACACTAAGCAATTCTCCAGAAAGTCTATCATTTTATATTCTTACCAGCAGTGTGTCTGGTTCCAGTTGTTCCACATTGCTGTAGTTTGAATGTGTCCCCCAATGGGCATGTGTTGGGAGTTTGATCCCTGGTACAGAGGTGCTGAAAGTTTTAAGCATTGTCTGTGCCATCTACCCTCATTTATGCATTAACGTTATTATGGCAAAAGTAGGTCTATTATTGCCAGAGTGAGAAACTTAGAGGCAAGCTTGACTCCCTCTTGCCTGCCTTCTCCCTATACACATGATTGTCAATAAGCAGAATATTAATAAAATTTGTCATCAGTATAAACCCAAATAGAAGATAGCAAAAAACAAAGGTAGGCATGCTTGCCAACCATCTGGCCCCTCCATAGCTTTCACTGTTCATTATTCCGATGGGTACCTACATACCTTTTCCAAGGCATAATATATTCTGATGGAAGAAGAGAAGTAAATGCAAAGAGGGTAGATTAAAGGCAAACCAAGAAACCCCACAAGAAACATAAGGGTCATGGACATGTATCATTACAGTAGAAAGAATCATCATCAAATGCACGTGGAACTTAACGTACAGGCCCACTGAATCAGCCATTCCCCTTTCATTGTATATTTAACACAATTCTATAATAAAGTATTGTTTTCTCATCACCCCACATTTTTACCTCAGAATTGAATTTTCTTCCCAGCGCTGCCTGAGTCTCCCAAGAGAGCCTTAATGGGATTTGAGATATTGGCAAGGAGCAAGTCGAAGAAACAGGCGAAGACTGAGCTCTGGACCCAGCAAGAATCAGTCAGCATCAGTGTGTGCTTCCGTGTGGAAAGGAGTGGATAGGAGAAGCCTGAACATATTCAGTATGTGTCGTCCACAGGGACCACAGTTGATGCATGGAAATAAAGACCTTGCATTTGCACAGCTCTTTCCAGTTTATAAAGTTCCATAGAAATCTGTGGCCTCCTAAGAAGAGGCGAGTCCTGTGAAGGAAGCTGCTGAAGGATGGCTGAAGAGCTGGCCTCACACCAAAGATGTGCTGCGGCGGTCAGGTGGGCCTTCCCTCTGCAAATGGGGGCTTACGACAATAGAACAGAGGTCTCCCGTTCTCTTTACTTAGCTTATGAATCTGTCTCAGATTTACCTCTGCTCTCCTTCCAAGACATTTTTCATGCGGCACAGATCCCTAGGTCTCACACCAACTCAAGGCGATTACAGCTTTTCTACAAAATGTTCCTAAGCACATAGCCTGTGCTTCATAACTCATAACAATAACTGTTATCCAACACCCGCTCCATGCCAGGCAATGTGTTAAATGAATTACATGCACTGTTTATTTTAATTTGGTTTAATCTCTGGAAATCAGAGTCACAAACACATAATTCACTGGGCCTCATATAAATCTAGATCGGTTCCCTCCTCTAGCATCTGCGGCTTCTCTCCGTTTGGCTGGAGGATCATGAAAAGTCTTTCTCTTTCCCTTTACATACCATATTCATGCCTACTGACACCTAATGTTCTGCGGTTGCAACATTTTCCCCATGTGTTTGTCTTAGTTAAAGTTCTCTATTGCTGGGAAAAGACACCACAACCATGGCAACTCTTATAAGGAAGCATTTAATTGAGGTGGCTAGCTTACAATTTCAGAAGTTCAGTTTATTATCGTTGTGGTAGGGAGCATGATGGTGTGTGGGCAGACATGGTGCTGGCAAGATCTTGGCTTGCAGGCAACAGGAAGTCAACTAAAAGTCCCACCGAGAGAAGCTTGAGCAAAAGAGACCTCAAAGCCTACACCCACAGTGACACACTTCTTCCAACAATGTCATACTTCTTAATAGTGCCTCTCCCTTTGTGGGCCATTTTCTTTTAAACTACCACAGTGTTTATGCTTATTTGGTACATTCATGCTTAATGGTCTTATTATCAACCGATAACAGCTCATGAGAAGATGTTTAGAGGAAAAGGATCTTCTGTAACATGGAGACCTGAGATAATGGGCTTTTAATAATCCACAGATCACAGACTGCTAGGCAATGTTCTTTCAATTTTAGGGATTTGTTTTTGTTTTGTAGATTTACCGCAACTACAGGCCAATTCTCTAAGACTCTGAGGGAAAGACTAATAGAGAATTATAATGTGGGTATCAAATTATTCTTAAAGCTTGAACACAAAGACCAAGTAAGCACCTACTCCATTATTTATTTCCTGACACTAATCTTAATTATATTACCTACAAACATACTGAGTATAAATGGGTGTGGCTTAAGGAAACAACATAGATGCACACAAAGTTCTATGTAACTCGTTGAGATGGTGAGGATTCTTGCATTCCACTGTGACCCTTTAGGTATATGCAGGTATATACATTGGCAGTTGACATCAGAAGAAAGAACTACATGTCTAACTCTAATGCCACTGAGGTAGAAAGATCCACCCCCCACCATCTCTCCTCTTAATGTTCACTTTATTAATTCTCTGGTCTTACCCAACTCTAATCCTTTCTCCACACTTAGTCAGAGAGAACTTTCCAAGTGGGAGTGTTTCTATGCCTTTACTTAAGGCTACTCTTTGACTCTTCCCTGGTTTCTGAGCTAAGTTCCAAATGCTTAATAGTTCCAACATGAATGTGAGGAGTCTTGTTTCCACCTTTTTCATTTGACTCCCTAGCCAAGATGTCCATCACACCAGCATTCTTTCAGTTCCTCATATGCAAATGAGCACTCACCCACAAGTTTACCTTCCCTATGCACTACTCTATGTGCAAAACTAATGAACTCAGTTCCTCTCCTCGCTCACCTGATGAATTCAAATGTACTCCTTGGACCTCGGGTTTGATTTCTGAAAAAAAAATCCTCAATATGCTATATGTCCTCAGCCCAGTCTCCCAAGAGCCTCAACGTTGGTATTTCCCACATGGTCTTCCTAGAGATGTTGTCCATTTAAATTGTATTTTGGTCCTCATACAAAGCACTCCCTTTGTGGTTCGATCCCAGTCTTAAACTTTGTGTATGACCACATAAAAGTCCTATAATCTCAAACCCTTTAAACCTCTCTGTTTCTTAAAGGCATATGGTGCATTGAAGCAGAAATCTTGGGGGTGGGTGTTTACTGATATAGCAGTATACACCCTGGTTCAATGTTCTTCACAACTTCAGGACTTGCAGGGAGTGCAGCATCCTCAAGATGCGGTGTCTAGCCCCTGGTGCAGACTTCAGAATCAACAATAAAAAGCATCAGAAAGTCTCTAGCCTGTTTCTTTTCAAAGGGTTCCTTCACAGATGGGGTCTGTTGACTCAATGGCTGGGCTCCTCAGAGGTCGGAAACTGAGTTTTCCTCCCAAGCTGATGTGACTGTCATTGGATGAAAGATGAGAAATCAGCATGGACGTGGAACCCAGGAGGTATGCCTTTGTCCCACAGAACGTTTTCCCAGTGTTCTCTGACCCCGTCATAGCCTTCATTTCTGCATCTCGCTGGGGAAAAGTAGGCACCATGGAAAAAGAATGTCACATCTTTTAATCTTATGTTTGAATTCTGTTTTCTTCCAATTTAATTTCTTTGGCATTGTGCTCAGGGGATGATGCACCAAAAAGAAATGTAAGTTATTTTAATTGATGAAAAAAATACTGCCCACTTCCCTACTTCAGTGTCATTAAGCTTTCTACACTCAAGCACTGCACATGTTCCCATTACACATATAATTTTCATATGCATAAATTGTTTGTTTTCGTAACGCCAAATTGCTCAGTGAAGTTCTTTTTATTTTTGCAAATCTGCTTTGACTTCTGTTTCTTTTATTCATTTTATATGTTCTACTTTTAAAATCTTCACTTCCCAAAGACCATCTAAAAAATAAGCAGCAGTTATTATAAAATAATAACTGAATAAAAAGGCACAAAATTTTAGACACCAAGAAATCCTATGCCCAGGGGTCAGCTCAAGAACTCAGTCCTGTACCCCTACCCCTCCTTGCCAGACCACTCATCACGAACTCAGCTCTAGGCCTCAACTTGCAGGTCAAGGTCTCACTTGTAGGCAGCCGAGTTCCCTCTTGAAGGACCACAGGGACACTGTGGGAACAGTTGCATTTCCATCCACTCTGCATTTCCAGCTTGAGTTTATTTGCAGAAAAAACTTCCCAAGGTTTTGCTTTGCTTTTGTCGCTTGCTTCCCCTCTGACCTATATTTATGCCAACAGATCGCTTCTGGCCCAAGAGAACAATTTTACAAAAGGCCTTCCTTGCTCACTTTCACTTATAAGATGTGGGTAAAACTAAGTTGTGATGACTGTTAGAAGTTTTTGTTGATCTTAAAATAAATTTAATTTTGTCTCCTAGAAATTATATTTATAATACAGTACTTTAGCTGAACATTCACTATAGCTAAGATATAGAACCAATTTAGACGTCCACAACAGGACAAGGGCATTATGAAAATGTGACACACATTCACAATGGAACGTTATTCAACCAAGAAAAAGAATATCTGACATTTTCAGCAAAACAGATCATGGAGATGGAGGATGCTATATCAAGTGAAATAAATAAGTCAGATGCAGAAAAACAAAACAATGCTTGTTTTCTTTAAAATGTGCATGCCAAAATTCCATCTGAATGAACAGTAGTGATTACTGGATGTTTGGAAATGGGGAGGATTGGTAGGAGACTGGCTAATGGGAAGTAATACAGGTAGAGGTGATGAATTCTCAAGTTCTGTAGACCAGTGGGAAGATAAAGCTCAGAAAAATCTGTGCATGTGTTGCAAATAACAAGTAAAGGAGTGTTTAAAAGGTAAGGATGAGAAGCTAGAAAAACTAACTACCCTGATCTGATCAATATACACCATACATTTGTATTAGAAGCATACGATATCCCATACAGGTGTACAATATGATAGCAATTTTTAAATGCTTAAGGAGGTAGAAACAACAACTTTCCATTGCTCATTACATGCTGGATACATGTATAAAATTATCACATTCTACATACCAACTTTTAGACTTCAATAATAATTGATGTTTTAAAGTTAAGTGTATAACCCAACGCGAATTACAAGCTAATACCACACACACTCAACCTACAGAAACTTTCCCATAATAAACACATTACAATTCAACATCAAAAATAAAAATGAAAGGGAAGGAAGAAGCTAACGAAGTATTTCAATTTACCCCAAAGCAGTGAACTGGTATCTTTCTATATAATGAAAATTGGATTCAGTGGTAGGAAAGAGACATTGGTGGTATGGTTGGTGACATTTAAATGAGACCTATCAACTAAATGATAAGATGGCATAACCCTATGCTTCTTCATTTGATCAGGTACTCTGTAGTCATGGGAAACTAATATCTGAGCAGGATGCGTGTATCTGGGCATTTATGCTACATTTGTAAAGTTTATAAATATAAAGAATTGTATGAAAGGCTATAAGCCCCCAAAGAGCACTGTGTTAATATGTATTCCACCTCAGATGAACCCTTAGGAAAGACAAAGTCTGAGAGACCATTAAAGGCTTACGAATTACTGAATAAGATGGTAACCATGCTCTTTTGCTGAACTGTGAAATTCAAACTACTGTGTAGCAAGATTACCTACCTTATGAAAATTGACTTCCACATAAACCATCAAAAGAAGAAATATAGAATCAAGTCTGATGATGTATGCAAAAATCCTAGCACTGGGCAGGGACGAGTCAGGGACGCTGAGACCAGGAGATGGAGAATTCGAGGTCAACTTGGGTGTTTAGGAAGAAGGCAGAGAAGAGAAGGAAAGGAAAAGAGAGAGAGAAAATGTGTTTGAAGTTCACCCCAGGGGCTCCCTATCAGCCAGCACATTCATGCCTACTTGAAATGAGTCATTTCTTGTCATTTCCACTAGCAGGAATATTCACACATGCGAGTGTAAATAATGTATGTGATTCTAGATAACACACAAGTCAGTGATCCAAATTACCCATGTTTATTCCAGTCCTGGCTGCTTGCCATCCTGCTGGCCTCCTACTGCTCACCAAAATGAGAGAGAGAAAGAAAGAAACCTGCTGTGAGGGTGGCAGAAATCAACACACAATGTACTAGGACCCAAGCACTGTACCTCCAAGTTAGCTTTTTAAAATAGCAAAAAGCACTTACCAAGTTCTACCATTTAAAAGGAGGGTAGGGAAGTATATCTGAATGGGAATATCAGTTATCTGGCTAAGATTAGCCCCAGGACCTGTTTATCATCTCTCATTTCTACACTTAAATGATGTTGTTTTAAGCAGGAACTCACTGCTGTTTTTCCTGAGGTTATTTTCTTCTCCTTCAGGCGCCTGTAATGGTGGGAACCAACTGGAGGCAGCACCCTGGGGCTCTGGTTTATTCTCTGCCATTCACCAGACCTGCATTGATTTCTTCAACTGTGGATAGAGAAGACTGGTCAAAAGAGGGGGTAGTCTTTAGCTATGTCTTATAGACTTATTTAGCAACCCTATCTATGGCCTCTTACGGGAATGTTTTTGCATAGATAAGAGAATATATTTTTGCATATATATATATATGTATATATAAATATGAGAAAACTAATAGTATAAAGAACCACATGCAACATAATTTTAAATGTGTAATATAGCAATATTGTCATTCATACCACATTTGTGCAAGACGTTTTTCAATGAGTTGAGTCAAAAACCACCACAATAGCAAAGAAGGGATCAGCACAGCCTGTACCTTGAGTGATTTACAATACTGCATTGAGGTTTGAAAACATCCCTGATTTCTGCTGTATCAAAATCTTCAGTACAGCTGGTGTTCTGGGTTTTGCTGTCCCCATTTAAAAGAAAATGGTACGATTAAATAAGAGATTTCCAAAAATGGAAATGAACAATTTCCCCCATCAAAGGGCTTAAATCACCCTAGATGCTACTCAAGTATCCTTTGTTTACAGGAGTCTGTGGACAAATTGATCTCTAGAGCCCCTTGTAAGTCCTGAAATCCTCCCATCACCTGTATGGATCTGGCCAAACATGCATAGGTCTGTATGGGAGAAAGTCTCAGGGAATTCGAGTTTAACCAGATATCAAAATATTTCCTTTGCAAGTCTTGGCTCCTGTACAGCTCTGTGCACAGCTGAGCCGGTTTTCCTGGTTGAGAGTGGTCGGCCCCGGGTTCATTTGTCTAGCGTTTTGCGGACTCTTTTCCCACATTTGTTCCACGGCAGCTTTCAAGCTCTCGGTGACAATATGAATGTGCCCTACGGTGGAACGCACGACCCACTCCCCTGGCCGATCTCCATGGCTGGTTATTCCCATGCAGATGCCTAGAGTCGAGGGACAGCCACAGATCCTGCTAATTATCCCCCAGACTTTCCCACCAGCAATAAAAATCCCATTTGTTGCAACTTGTTTGGAGAACAGCCCTCATTTCCACAGTGGTGGTATTAATTAGCAAAAACCTGTGAAAATGACCAGCGTTTATATGCTTTCAGCAGGGGGGGGGGGGAGAGACCCCCAAGTCACTTCTAAATATTCCTATAAATTCCCTTATAGCAAACAGGGGCTAAAAGCCCACTTGTTTGGACCAATTGTGGTCCAAAGTGAGAAGCAGTTGTTGTCTCCTGTTCCCAGCAGAGTGCTGACTTGAATAAATTCTGGATACAGAAGATAATGTCTCTGGTGCCTACCACCATTTCCTACCTTTATTAGCTAGAAGGTGTTGGCTGCTTCAGGCTCAGAGGAAAGACCATGCCCTCCCACGAACACCCTCCCATCCCTCACCCCTCTCCAGCTTCACCTCACCCTGCAGGCACCTACCCACAACTACCTTTTCCCCCTGCTTGGCCAACCAGAAACAAATTTCCCTCCTGGTATTGAGATTTTGACCGCTGGGGCTAGGTCTTTGGTAAGAGGCAGGTACACCTAGAATCTCAGACACACCAAGGTGGAAGCTGATGGAAAAGGCACAGTGGACAGGAATACACTTTCATCCAAGATCTTAACCAGTCTTTCTTTGGGTGCAACTTTGATATTTAATGTTTGTGCCTCGGTTGATTGATGTTAAGAGTCACTACGTAATAATTAGTCCACAAGGATTAAATGACCTGCCCTACTCTTAAAGCCAGGACTGAATCACTTTCTAAGCAAGTACGATTTTAGCTTTCCTCATGAAGAGTTAAATGGCTAAAGGTTAATAAATCTTTCCTCATTGCTTTCCGTGACTGCTTCAGAATATTTTACTCCCTAATATCTACCCTGAGCCAACAATCACTGCTGACTTTAGCTAAGAAATCTATTTTTTATTTTTTATAGCTACAATGTGAGTTTCCCAGGCAGTTTTTATTAACTCTGTTTCATTGGAAGAAAAAAAAAGGACCTTATTTTTATTTGAAGAAATCTATTTCAGTGACAATCTAGCCTCGGGGTAGCTATCTGTCAGTCTCTGCTTTTTTTCCCCCTGTTGAAACAAGCATGGGAAAGTTGTGAGACAAATGCCACACAGGGAAGGGCTGACGGAAGAGGCATACCACACACATCCTTGATGAGCTCAATGCCAAGAGGTGAAAGAAAAGGGAGGGAAGTGGGGGTCCGACTACGTAAGGTGCAAGAAAACACCTGTGTGTCCACCAGCGTCTGTTTCCAACAGATGCAAGCTCTTTAATTCTAACTATGTGGCAACTTTTTCCTGAGATAAGGCTAAGACTGTCCTGGGGGACTGGAGCTTAATGCTTAGAGTGGGAAACATCTCCTCTTTAAAAGGCAAGAAGAGAGGCTGTGGAGATGATTCAAGGACTAAGCATCCTTCTCTTCCGGAAGTCTAAGATGAGTTCCCAGCACTCACAGTGTGACTCACAGTTGTGTGTAACTCCAGCTCCAGGGGATGTGACACCTTCTTCTGGCCTCTGCAGGTACCCACCTTTGGTACATATGCTCATTGACAACATGGACCACATGCTATACACACACACACACACACACACACACACACACACGCAGCTTGACATCTGAATCCTCTGTTGCCTGACTGAAATCAGTGTTTATATCTCTCACCCTTAAAGGCCCTAAACACAAATGAAAAGGGAGGTATAAATAGCTCTGAGCCAGTCAGATCTTTACATTATCTCACTTAATCCTCCGTCCACACTACCAAGAAGACTTCCTCGTCACCATTGACAAATGGAGATAAGGTTGACACAATAATTAGCAGCCAAACAAGCATATGCATAGTTTCTTCTACATCTTCATTTGCTGGCACAATGAGAGGGAAGCAAAGGTGGAAATCAGAGGGTCTGGCTTTCACACTCACTGTTCCACTCCTAAGTGATTGACAGAGAAGGTATACACATCCAGTTGCTTTTCCAAACCAGGTTAGATTTGAACACAGGGACTCATTCTCTTACAGACCACCTATGTGTTTCCAGTACAAAGGGGGGGGGGGTGATGTATAATGACAAAACCTAAAGTATTTATGATCTGCCCCTTAACAAAAAGTCATTTGCAAAGCCCCGTTAGAGATCCTTTTGATGACAGACAATAGAAGGGTACTGAGCTTTCCAAACTATCAATGTGCTACCTTTTCCTATTTATAATGTCCTCTTTTCTGGAAAAAGTTTCTATTTTTTAAAAATTGTTTATTTTTTATCTGCATTGGTGTTTTGCCTGCATGTGTGTCTGTGTGAAGGTGTCGGATCTTGGAGCCACATACAGTTTTAGCTGCCATGTGGATGCTGGGAATTGAACCTGGGTTCTGTGGAAGAGCAGTCAATACTCTCAACCACTGAGACATCTCTCCAGCCCTGGTTTCTACTTTTACTGCAAACATTTTGCATGTTCTTGTTAGAAGTAAGTTTAAATGGGCCATATTTTTGTGCTATTTTAAAGAGTTGTTGCCATTTTCTTTTTCAATTATTTGCACTATAGCTACAAATACAAATGATTTTGCATATCAAAATTCAGTATTGATCATGCAGAGACTTCCAATGTTTGTTCTGGCATTCTGGTATCTTTTTGTTTTGTTTTGTTTTGTTTTGTTTTGTTTTGTTCATTGCTTAGGCTTGTCCATATAGACTAAGAAATCACCTTTGAGTGAGATTGTATTATTCCCTTCAGTCTGTGCCTGCCTTTACTTCCCTTGTCTATTGCAATACTGTACCCCCAAGACAGTAAAAGTGGTAGAGTGAGTGTCTGTGGCAGTTTGAACGTCATTGGCCCCCATAATCTCATCGGGAGTGTCACCATTAAGAAGTGTGACTTTATATTAGAGCAGGTATAGTCTTGTTAGAGGAAGCATGTCACTGTGGGGTAAGCTTTGAGGTTTCTTATGCTCAGAATAGTGCCCAATATCTCAGTCAACTTCCTGTTGCCTGCAAGATGTAGAACTCTCAGCTATTCCTCCAGCGCCATATCTGCCTGCATATAATAATCACAAATAGAAACAATCCAAATATCTAGGGAAAAAATTGTTTCGGTTGTGGCATATTTCTACCATGAAGTTCTACTTAGCATCAAAAAGGAAGAAATTCTTAGCAGACCCAGAACACAGATGAACCTATAGTAAATGAAAAAAAGCAGGTCAAAAGGTTCACTTTGGATAAGCCCCTAGGACTTTTTTTTTTTACTTTGAATAAGTTCCTCTGGAAGTTTCCATCCTTCCTTCATCTCCCTTCCTTGCACATCAGTAGGCTCTATTCCTTCCCATCTGATAGGCCTTCCATCTCCTCTGGGGTCTTGGTTCTCTAAGCATCACCCTATGGGTGTCTTAGATTCTTGGTATCTCACCTCCATGTGCTTCCAGGCTCCAAGCTACTCCAGGACCTTCCATATCCATGTCTCAGATTAAGCCTGCTCCTTCCCACCCTATACATTGTCTGCTTGTCCAGGATACCACTTATCAGCCCTCCCAGGATCTCACTTCCCAGCCCTACTTCTCCCTGATGAACATAAATACAACAAATGTTCTCAATAAAGTCCTGGCAAAACAATTACAAGATCATATCAACAAGATCATTCATCACAATCAAGTCTACTTCATTGAAGAGATACAAGTCTGATTTAATATACATAGATGAGTAAATGTTGCCTGTCACATTAAATACACTTAAAGACAGATATCACAGATCAACTCATCATTTTAAAAGTTAAAAATGCCTTTGAAAAAACTCAACATCCCTTCATGAAAAAGACCATGGAGCAGTATGATAGTTAATCCTTATTGTTCACTTAAAACGCCTGGAAACCTCACTTAAGGAATTACTATACTCCCATCAGACTGAACTGTGTGCTTGTCTTCTGGGTATTTTCTTTGTTGCTAATAGCTATAGGAATCTTTAGCCCCACTGAGGTCAATAATTACCAGCAGCAGGCAGGTGGGCCTGAGGTATATAAGAAAGGCAGATGAAAATAATCCTGGGAGCAAGGCAGTAGGCAGCAGCTTTCCTTTGCGGTTCCTACCTCTGTACCTTCTTGAGTCCCTACACTGACTTCCTCATTGATGAACTGTGACCTGGAAGTGTCAGTCAAATAAACCATTTCTTTCTCAAGTTGCTTTTGGTCCCGGCAAACTAGAACAAGTGGCTAGAGCTGGAGAGACGGGAGACTACAACAACATAATAATTGTTATGTATGACAAACCTATAGTCAACAGCAGGCTAAATCAAGAAAACTGAAAGTGTTCCCAGTAAGATCAGGAAGTAGACAAAAATGTCTATTCCCTCCATTCCTGTCCAATACCATACTTGAAATCTCCGCTACAGCATTAAGACAATTGGAATAAATAAAAAGGGGTTGCAAATAGGAAAGGATGAAATCAAAGCATCTTTATTTTCAGATACGATTCTATACGTACAAGACCCTCAAGACCACAAAAACATTCATAGAACTGATACATTCTTTCATCAAAGTGTCACTATACAATATTTTATACTTACAAATAAATAGCCTTCATATATAACAACAATAAACATGCTGAAAAAGAAGTTATGGAAACAATCCCACTAATGATAACCACAAAATAAAATAAATCCATGGAAATAAGCCAAACCAAAAACACAAAAGGCTTCTACAGTGAAAATTGCAAAGGACTATAAAGAAATTGAAGAAGACAACAAGAGCTGGAAAGACCTCCCATACTTGCAGATCTGAAGAATCAATATTGTGAAGTTAGCTTGCTAGCAAAAGCAATCTACAGATTCAATGCAATCCCAATCAAAATGTCAAGAACTTTCTTTACAAAGAAAGAAGAAAAACTCATAATCTATAGAGGAACAAAAACCAAGGATAGCCAAAGTCATTCTGAACAAAAAGAATACTGAATAGGTTATCTCTACACCTTATTTCAAATTATATTACAGAGTCAAAAAAATTTAAACAGCGTGGTACTGACAAAAAATCAGACACATAGATCAATGGAGTAGAATAGAAGGCCCATATATAACTCCATCTAACTATAGCTACTTGATCTTTGGCAAAGATGTCAAAAATATACATTAGAGAAAAGACAGCATTTTTAACAAATGGTGCTGAGAAACCTGGATATCAACATACTGAAAAAGAAAGTAGAGCCTTACCTGCCCCCCCTCAATCTTTGCCAGCAATACATCTGACAAAGGTTCAGTCAGTGTCTAGAGTATACAAAGAAGTCAAAACAATAAATACTAAGAATACAAACAACCCAATTTTAAAAATTAACCATGGAACTACTTCTAGTTGCTTTTATGTTGCTGTGTTAAAACACCACGACCAACACAACTTGTAAAATAAAACATATAATAGTTTTACTTAAAATAAACCAATTAATAAAATAAAATATTTGACTAACTGTTTCAGATGGTTAGAGCCCATAATGGTGGGCCAAAGGGACAGCTGAGAGCTTATATCTCTATCCATAATCATGAAGCAGAGAAAGCACATTGGGAATCACACAAGTCTTTTGGAGCCTCAGTGTCCACCCCTAGTGACATACTTCCTTCATACCTCTAATCCTTCCCAAACAGTTCCACCAACTGGAGATCAAATATTCAAATGTTAGCCTATGGCTGCCATTCTCATTCAAACCACTACACTTGCCCACCATAACTAGATGGTAAGACCCTGTTCCTGAAGACACTGCACACTTTTAGTTGCAAGGAACAGAGAAATCAACTTTGAACTGACAAGAAAACTCTGCCCATTGGCTTGCTCTAATAGTATTGGAAGGTTAAAATATGCAGGCTGCTCTGAAAGAAGAGACATCAATGGTCTTACTCAGTGCTGGCCTCTGCATGTTAAAACACTGACCTTCCAGGCAAATCTAACCCCACTGCAATTACAGCAAGACAGTTTATGAAGTTAACAACTTCTTTTATTTTTATTGGGTTTGTAATATAGTCCACAAGAGGGAATTTATGCCTACTACTACAAACATAGAAAAAACCCCACAGTCATAGAAATCATAGGTCCTAGAGGAGAACCAATTGGTGCTATTTTTCTAAATGTTCAGGTTGTCAAACGTCTTTCTAAATATCTATGCTATATCTATAGATCTGTTCTGTTTTAATTTTCATCAGAAAAGTTTCTTATTGCAATGAGAAATGGTTAATGTAGAGATGCATAAAATAAGTGACTATAAGTATTCACTCATAAATGAGACAGCCATATGAACACCACCCTCTCCCAAAGACTCTGGGAACATAAAAAAAAAAACAGGAGGAAAATATGCAAGACCCAGAGAATGGCAAGCGTCCTGTGCAATGTTCTCTTTTTGACATGACATGATCCTTACCAGTAGATTCCTTCAACCACTAAGCTCACTAAGTAAGTGAAGCTTCATGAGTAGTCACACACCCTTTCTACCCTCAGTTACCACAAACCATCGACCTCATTACCTGCAGCCAGGAGCCCAAAATGAAGAGTCTCTTCCCATGATTGTGAAGCCCAATTTGCCCTCAAAACCTCAAGGATCCGCCTTCTAAACAACTAGACTAATTACTGAAATGAGTCTACACATTCCAGACAACACACCTCTTCTAGCAGGGATAGAGCCATCACAAACACTCAGGAAACCTCAGCAGCCCCTTGCTTATCCATTCCTCTCTCCAGCAGTCTCACTGGATACAGGGAGGTATTGGGAGGAGCAGGATCATAGATAATTTTGGAAATGGTTTCTCAAATTTTCTCATTTCTTAATGCGTGATTGGAGGCAGCCCAGTAAACAAGAGACCAGAGAAAACAATTTCTCTCTAGGACACTAAATCTTCAACGAGGTTCACCCTACCCTAGAAGGTTCACCAGGGTTTCCAAACATTTTGTTTTTAAACAAAGCCTGCTGGCACGCTAAATATCTGTCAGATCATGCTAACATGCTGCATCTTGGAGTAATTGCCCCCAGGACTTAACATGTAGTCATGCACTTAACAGGTACTTAATACATGCTCTGACAAAATCTGTATTAAGATAAGGAATTGTTGGCCTATTTTTATGGTAGCAAGAAACTCAAAATGTGCTATACAAATTCGTTCACCTACATAATGAAGATCCATTGTATCATAAAAATTGTCTGCTAGACTTCTTTTTTTTCCCCAAGGTGACAGTGCTTTGTTTCCTCTGAGTTACCTAAGGGAATACAGGTGTCTGAGTCAAAATGTCTATTTTTACTTTCCTTCCAAAAAGTTACTACATAGATATTTTGGAGCTGGCCTGCTCCAGCATGTCCCTTGGAAGACACTACTTTTAATGACTGTCTACCCGAAGCTCATACTTACCTGGATCACATGATCATTGTGAAAACCTAAGACGGTGCCCAGCACCATGTTTAGCATAAAGTGAGTCTCAACAATCACATGAGGTTTTATCCACGGCAGAGCATCTCTTTCTACAAGGTCTTAGGCGCTTGGCCCTGACCCTTCCTCTTAGCCTCGCTCTCCCTGCCCCACTCACACTTTCTGCAGCCAAGCTGAGGGTGTCATGTTCTGATCCAGCTAACATTTGGGCCTCTAGGGAACAGTAGGAAAGTGATGCTTCAAGAATCTGGAGCAAGCAAACAAAAGAGATGGCAGCCTGGGCTCCAAAGTCCCAACCTGAACCAACCAGCAATTCCAAAACAGCCCGAAACTGGGGCATGGTGAGGCATTATGTAACCAAAAACTCTTTGTTATATTTTGATAGATGCATACATTCATGTTCAAATTATTGTAATAACATCTAGTTCCTTAAAATGTACCATTACTTTTTGTTTGGAAAAAATACAGTACTTTTCTTTATCTATACGAACCACAATTTGTTCCCTTATCACAATTTGTTCCCATAGCAGTAACTTATGACTTCAAGAGAACTCCCCATCCACAATTCCTCTCTTCTACAGCCTTGGGTAACCATGATTCTACTTTCTGTTCCTTTGATATCAACTCTTGTACATACACATAGTGAGAGCACATGTTAATTATATTATGCCTGACTTATTGACCCTAACACAATGTTTTCCAGTTATAATCATGCTGTTGTGATAATTCAATCCCATTCTTTTGTGGATGTATGGTACTCTATTGTGTGTGTGTGTATGGAAATACACACACACACAAACACACACATACATATATATATATATATATATATATATATATATATAACTTCTAATTTACTTAAAAATTTTGTACAATATATTTTATTTATACTCTTCCTTTTCTCCCAATTCCCCCACCTTGGAGCTACTCCCCACCTCCCTACCCATCTAACTTTAGGTCTCTCTCAATAAATTAGTTTTTTTAAATGAAAGAAAAAACACAACAAAACAAAATAAAAACATGGAGACCATTTCATGTTGACCAACTACTCCTGAAACATGAGGCTTTTCCTAGAATTGGTGTGGGAAGTCCTTTTGTAGAAATGGGTTAACCAAAGATATAAGAGCTAGCTAGCAATACGCCTAAGTGATTGGTCAAGCAGTGATTTAAATAATAGAGTTTCTGAGTGATTATTTTGGGTCTAAGTAGCCTGCAACAAACAAGCAGCCTCCCAACATGGAATGATCTCAACAGAGAATATAGTAGAATTCCTGGCCAGGTTTAGACAGCTCAGGAAGACTATTTTACCTTCAGAGTCTATGTCTTATTGGTTAAAACATCACCAGACTTAAGCCACAATTTGATTTCAATTTTCTAATCCCACATTTTAGTCCTCTCATAAGAATTTATCCTTAATAAACATTTGTATCCCAAACTCTGTCTTAGGACCTGCTTCAAAGACAATAAGCCAAAGTCAGTTTAAGAATCAGTGATCTTAGTAATAACTGACTCACCCAATTAAAGTCTCATTTAAAAAAAAATAATTGTAAATTAATAAAGAGCAGAAGAAAGGAAAGCAATAAATTAATAGGATCTAATCACTTCCCAAGATTGACAATTGAAAACCACAGTCTTGAACAAATTGGATCCCTACAGCAGTAGCTGTTGGTAACTTCACCAGCTGAATGAGGATGACAAAAATAAGAACTGATCTAGTCTGTGCTCGGATTACTAACAGTCTTCCAGATTCCTCAAGAGGAAAAGAAATAAAACAGAGTGGGGAGGGGAAAAGGAAAAAGGGGCCACATGAATCCCATTGTCTCGGTGAACTCCCAGAAGTTCTTTCCTCGTTCACTTCCTTTTGGTCTGTGGTACCATCCTTTCATGAGGAATAATAATGAGAGATACACATTAGTCTATGACCGGCTAAGAGCTGCCTCTGTTTCACATCCATTATCACTGGAAGGCAGCCCTATGACAGCGACACGGCTATTATTGCTCACTCTCTCTTCTTCCTTCCATGGGAAATGTATAATTACTTACTATTTCATGTTGAACTTGGCCGTATGACTTGTTTGCCTAATAAAAATGTGAGTGCAAGTGAAAACTCTGGAAGGGATTGCTAAGTGGTTGGCTCATTCTCTCCGGTTTCTGACATCTACTCCGAGAACCACTGCCTTGAGAGGCACCGACCGATGGCATAGATCTGAGCCCAGCTGCGGACTGAGATCAGAAGCCCAACAGTTGCCCTACAGATACGCTGGGATGAAAAACCCATCCATGATTATTATCTAAGGCATTGGAATGGAAGGGGAGCTACTTGTTACACGGCCTTTCCACTGTACTCTACCCTAACTGGCACAAGCTCACTGCTCATTTCTATTTGCAGATGAAGAAGGTCAATTGCAGAAAAATGTATTAACTTAACTAATATCGTGCAATTAAATTAGTTGTAAAGCTAAAGCTTAAAATAGTCAATATAATTTTAGAGCAGAACCTTATCTCCGTCTTACGTTGCATACACAGTGTTTGGAAATAAAGTCACGCAACACATGCAAAATGTTATGAGAGCTTCAAATCCCACACCGAAGCAATATTAGATTGTTTTAGTTCTTGATCCCCCCACTTTTAGCATTCTTAGATGATACTGCCTATGAATAAGCCAACCTTTAACACGTGGCTACTGTGAATATTATATAACCAAAGAAATTGCACTGGAATGTCCAATTACATCATGGGCTCAGGAACTGTGCACATAGTTTCCATTTACAGAAGATAGTGAGTTATCATTGAAAAAATACATGATTTTCTTATCAATGGAAAACTCGGAGCAACTTCCAACTGCAAGAGAGATGAAGAGCAGGTTGAGTCAGTCATATCTCTAGGTCTTTGCACAGTAAGAGAAGACACATGTGCAAGGACTGTGCTTGCGTTCAATTATGCACTTAACTGAATAATGAATTATATATATTTTAGGTTTTTCCCATCACAGGGATGGGAGAAATTGCTCCTCTTGTTGTTCTACATTTACAAGCAAGGTTTTGCCCCACCATACTGAAATGTGTACAATTAAGTGAAAAGATTTATGTGAAGGCTCCCAGCCCCCTGCTTTGTCTTTACATTTGCTGAATTTAGACTATGAGAAATTCCCGAGCCTTCCTGGGGAATTTCAAGACCCAAACAGAACTTCCATGCTCACCCTTCCTCGGGACAACTCCATCCATCACCCCTGCTGTCGTGGCTGCTTTCACAGCCCTCGGAAGAGATAAACTTGTGACCCGGGCTAGGATGTTAGCACTGACTCTTGCTGAGCAGTTGAGCAATATAAAGGGCATCTGGCACTTTAATTTATTCCGTCAGACTTCCCACCGTCTCACAGGGGACTATTTGCCACAGTTCTCCCTGCTCTTTCAACTTGAACCATTCATACACCTCACCAGAGAGGCATAACTGTAAAAGGCCCAAACCATTAGTCTAGATTCTTTCCAGACCCATTCAGCAGGTATGCCCTAAAGACAATGCCATGTCGTAAATGACCTCAAGAGGAGCCTGCCACAGAATGCTTACTGGAAAGATGGCCAAGGGTGGAGGCGACGTAGCAAAGAAAGCATTTTAAGATTCTGCCTCTAATTGACTGAAATGCCTTTTAGCTTGTTTAGTCTGTGAACATCATGGACACACGGACAACATAATATTGTTCTGCTCATCCCCATGTTGGATGAGCAAATGGTTCTTTTACGACTCTCTAAGGGTGTCATCAGTGATTTTCGAAAGACAACTGAGAAGGTAAGGAAGCATAATTAGCTACAAAGTGAAACAAAATACCTGCCATTTCTGTGCTCTTCTTAAGAGGCCTGCTGTAACCCTGACCCTGCCTGCTTCATGGTGGGAACTACACAATAACAATCTTCGATCTTCGTCTCTTCCTTCAGGATGCTCACCAAGCTGGTACTCCTGCAGCAGACAATGTGAGCAGCAAATTCAAACTGTGCCCTAGTCCCTGAGAATGAATTCAAGGCTAAGTCAGTCAATTATCTTGGTTTTAAGAAGAAAGAAAGTAGGGGGCTGTGGGATGCCTCATTCAGTAATGCGCTTGACACGCAAGCGTGAGGACCTAGATTCAATGACCAGCACCCATATTAAAAATCAAGGCTCTGTGGTATGTGCCTATAACAGCAGCACTGGAGAGTTAGGAAGACCTCTGGGGTTCAGTGGAAGCCAGTATAAATGAACTGACAAGCTCCAGGTTCAGGGAGAGCTCTTGACTAAAAAATTAATAAGATAGATATGATTGAAGAAGACAAATGACACCAACTTCTGACCTCTACACAAGCACACACAAGCACACACACACACTACACAAAAGGAAGAGACATGTGACTAAAAGAGGCCAAGGTCAGGGCAGTGGGGGGCTAGAGAGGAGAGAAAATGTTTAAGACTCAGGCGAACCAGGCTGAGGCAAGAACTCTACACCGAGAAAGCTTTTGGGGTGGGTCTTAAAGCAAGATATAGACTTATGAGGGTGAAGGGAGAGCATTCTAATCATGCAAATTCCATTCCAGTGCAAAGAATAAGAGAGGGCAAACAGGCAGGTACTATAATAAGGTCCCTGACCTAGGATAGTATGATATATTTTTTCAACTTTCCAATGCTGCTATAGTCCCATGCATTCAGCCGCAACCTCTGCTTTGATGTGGAGTTCTGAGGCACACCGGGGTTTGCAGTTCCTACCCTACAATGTGCTCCCAAGTATGAACCCCCGACACATCATGCACTGTATTACTGAGCAGGGCTGTCTGGCAAGTTACAATATCCAGTATCCAATGGATTTATCAGGGTGTGAGCCAATCATAAGTCAGCCTTGGTATATAGAAATAACAGTTTCTTTTGACTCAACTGGAGAGACATAATTGCCCCAATAGCCCATAAGATAAGTAAATTCCTCATGTCCATTATCATGAGGCTCAGGAAACTGTCATTTATTGAGAAATCTACTGTGTTCTGGGTGTTGTGGAGACAGAACGGGCAAGGATCCAGGATGCTCTCCTGGTCTGACTAAAGTAGCTTGCTTTTTATCTAGTTGTCATATTAAAGTTTCTCGACAAGATTTCATTTGGGGACCAAATATAAAATTGTTGCTGTCAGCAAAGGTGAGCTTTGCAACATTTTTCCAAGAATGACTGACTCAGAAGATCAAACGTCAAAAGGCGAATCCGGTAGCAGCAGTGTGGAAGATGGATTAGAGGGAGAAGGGCATAAACCAGAGATGAGTGAGACACTATTGCAACATCCCCAGGTGCAGAACTCAAGGGCATCGGTATGGGAGATTTATTTATAAGCCTTACAAAGATGCTAACCTTTTGGGGCCTTGGGAAAGAAGTGGAATACAGACAGAAATAAGGCTAAGGTCGAGAAACAGAATATTGTTCACTAAAGATAAATAACATAGAACATAAAGCAGGTATGGACATTGAAAAGCCAAGTTCAGTTTGGGAAACGTAAAGTTTGAAGTCTTAGCAGGATTTCCAGGGGGCAAACGTCTTAGTGAAAACAGCTCTCAGCGTCTCCAGCATCTTTCTGTCATTCACTGTTACAGCCTCCCCAAAAAGCCTGCTAGAGAAGACTGCCCCACCCAACCATGCAAAGATGAGTTGATTTTTTTTTGTTGTTGTTGTTTTATTTTATTAAAACAGGGTCTCATGTAGCAAAACCAACTGAGCTGAGCTGACAGAGCGCATGCAAATCAGGCATGAGATTATGAGGTTTATCTCCATTGTTTTATAAGCCAGGCATGGTGGTACAGAACAAACTCCAAGTACTTTGAGGATAGAGGCAAACTATGAGAAGTTCAAGAGCATCTTCACCAACCTAAAAAGTCTGAAGTCAACCTGGGCTATCTTATCAGACAGAATTTTAATCTTAATCACATTCATTCATATGTCCTTTAAAAACTCTCTTAGCAGAGTCTCTATGAAGCTTATCACTAACGCAAACCTCCAGGGCTGTCAATAACTTCTCGGTGCTACATAGAATTCACTTTGGGGAAACAATTAATTGGAAGAAGATGATGAGAGGGTTAATGAAAAAAAGAGTCTAGCAAATGCTAGCTCTAGGAAGTCAGATGATGGAGAGAGAGAGAGAATCCCTTAAATCTAATTTAAATTAAAAAGATGTTTGTGAAACCCAAAATAAATCTCGCTCCACAGTGATTACCAGATGAAACATTTTAGTTAGTAGATGGTGAACTGGCCCATATTTCATGTTTCTAGTCCACGCGCCTTCTTTGCATTACCTGAGGGCCTGAGCGCTCAGCTGATAAATGTTCTGTAAGTTTAAAAGATCATTTATCACCACCATAGCTAATGTCATTCTGAAACTTAATCCAGAAGCACTCTGAGAAATGCCTTTTCTGCCAGAAAGTATCTCAGCTGTCATTCTTTTTTTTTCTTTTAAAAAAAAAAAGATGAGTTGATTTTTATCTTTGTCAGTGGGTAGCATCTCCAAAGTTTCTTTGTACACATGGTCATTTCAGAAAAACATTACCATCATAATGACTCACCATTCAGGTTTTTTTTAAAAAAAAAAGATGAGTTGATTTTTATCTTTGTCAGTGGGTAGCATCTCCAAAGTTTCTTTGTACACATGGTCATTTCAGAAAAACATTACCATCATAATGACTCACCATTCAGGTTTTTAAAAAAAAAAAAAAGATGAGTTGATTTTTATCTTTGTCAGTGGGTAGCATCTCCAAAGTTTCTTTGTACACATGGTCATTTCAGAAAAACATTACCATCATAATGACTCACCATTCAGGTTCTCCATTGCTTCTCATTGTGGACAGAATAAAGTCAAGGTTCCTAGCCCAGTTCAAGACCATCCATGAACCGTCCATGGCCATCCATAATCATTCTCAGATCACACCAACGAAGTGCCTTTCCACCATGCCTCTCTCTGTCTCACTGCCCTGCTCTGCTCCAAGAACAGCCTGCGCCTGACACCTAAGCATACCTAGCTTTATTCCTTCCAAGCCTCCAAAGCTCATTGATATCCCTCCCAGGCTTCTCTTGACCTTACCTGTGCCCATTCTCAAATCTGCGGTATTTCCTAAGCCTCTTCTTTCCTTCTTCCTAAACCTCTTTTTGGACTCTTCCAGGTCAGAAGCTGTGTTTCATCCCTCAGCAATCAGGAAGGTGTCTTGCTGTTTGTTCATATGTGATATGGGGGTTCTAATTATGCTGACACCACAAGGTTGTTTTTAAAATTCAAATAAATGCTCCACAAATAATTATCAATATTATTTGATGTTAGGCATTGGTCTGGACAACTAAAGAATAAGATGAAGTCCCTGACCTCAAACTACAGTGTGGAGCAAAGACACATGAACTAATCAACCTCTACAGTTCGTTAGGGAAAGTTGCAAATATCGCAAAAACGCTTTGCTCTCTTCTCTGTATGTTCTAGAATGTCAGGCATTGCTCTTCCCATGAGCCTTGGACAAAGCAGAGATGCTACAATAGTTTCTAATTCTTTAGAAAGTATATCTTACTCCCCATTTTTTTATTCTTTTTACTTCTACCAGGAGATTAAATAATTGCATTTTCATAAATTAACACTTTTGCTCCCAGAGCTGAAAATTTTCTACTCATCTGACTACACTTCAAAATAATATTAACAGTTCAATGTATCAAGCCTTCCAGTCACATCCTCATGCTTCTGTACCTGATATCACAATGCAACTACCCAATGCACACATATTCAGAGATATGAAAAGTGCACCAAGTCTGTAGCCAAAAAATAAAAGTGAATAAAGAAATTCTAGTCTCTGCTCTACTAGCACAGGGTGCTGTGAGGGAGCTATGCTGTTCCGTCTGTTCTATGCTCACCAGAAGCGTCTCCCAGCCCTCCTTGATTGTAAACCTCGCACCTGAGGGGGTTGGCTTAAGTGCATATTTCTGGCTTCCCATCCATCTTGTCAGAACCTGCACAGAAGAACCTGGAAACCTGTGACCCGGTGCAATCACCTGCAGTGATTAGGACAATGGGCCAGACTTGAGATTTTTCCCTCTTCCTGTGAGAACATCTGCTCCAATATACTCAGAGATTTGGGGCTGAGAAACTAAGAACAAGGTCTTGTATCCTTGCTTTATGCTCAGATATTTCTTCTTCTTCTTCTTCTTCTTCTTCTTCTTCTTCTTCTTCTTCTTCTTCTTCTTCTTCTTCTTCTTCTTCTTCTTCTTCTCCTTCTCCTTCTCCTTCTCCTTCTCCTTCTCCTTCTCCTCCTCCTCCTCCTCCTCCTCCTCCTCCTCCTCCTCCTCCTCCTCCTCCTCCTCCTTCTCCTTCTCCTCCTCCTCCTCTTCCCAATTGCAGTTTCTGATCAATATAAATATTTCAGCCATTTATGATTCTTTCACAATGACACCTACAAGCAAAGATAATCTTCTACTATTTTGGGGCATCTTAAGGCCTTAAATCCAGCTTTAAACATGTGACACAAAATCTCCTTTATCAGATGAAGTTCTTACAGTTGCTGAATGGGTTGAAACTGCTGTGGAGGCAGAACTGTTTCAGCTACCCAGCTGTGTTATTTTTAAATCTTATGGGCTCCAATCTGTTTACAGAATAATTCATTTAAGGAATTATACTCTGTGTGACTTGCTTTGAAGGAGCCTCTTCTATAAAATGCCATTTTGCTGGGGCTCTTGCTCAGTTGTCTTAAGAGTCACGTTCCTCTCATTGTCCCAGCAGAACTTCAGGGCTCAGCTCTACAAACCCCAGCATTTGAGCTTTCGAGACCAAAAGGAGTGTCTAGGAAAGCTTCAGAGAAGCTTCCAGACTCTGCACTTTATGAAACACAGCCATCTCCCTGTATCGAACACTAATGCATCCACACCCCACAAGAAACTAACTCCCAAGAAAGACATGGCCCTTTCGGCAGGTGCAGACAGAAGAAACCTGACACTGTGGAGCCCTAGTTTTTTTCTGCCTAAAGGCTCTCAACCCCTGACATCTGACTGCCCCAAACTCAGCTTTTCCTAGTTACACTCATTTAAGATATTCACACTTTGCATGGATCCCAATTTCATCACGTGAAAATATAATGATGCCTGCCTTAAAACAATGCTGTGAAATTAAACTAGATACTACACAAAGGCCTTAAACTACATACCGCACAGTAAGTGTTCCGGGAGTGATAGCTGCTATTACTTATTGTGAGGATTTAGGATTTCAGGCAAAATAAGTAAAAAGAGTCTCTGTGTTCTTTTTTACTTTATTGTGTTTCCCCATACACATACCTCAAAAGTTTATTTATATCAATAAGCCTACTCAACCCAGGGGCTAGCCAGTGTGCCACTATCTCTTCCTCTACCCCATGCTAAAGAGCATTACCATCTAGACCACGGCAATTTCTTATTTTCCCATTCTTATGATACCTTAATAATCCTTTCATTCCAACAAAGCCAGCCCTTTGCTTGAACTCATCCAGTACTGGCACCTTCCTGGCGACTGGTAGGCCAACCTCAATTGTCCCAGATAGCTGGAATCCAGTAGACACCCAATGTGTATGAAACTTGGGGCTTCAAAGATGCTCTCCAAAAAGCTGTCACTGTAATCAACGACCGGCCTTCCAAAGGAGAAAGAAGAAAAGAAAGACAGAGTTGATTGCTGGGCCAAGAATGAACATGAAGAGGCAGATATTTCAATCGAATCTGTGTGCCCTGAAAGATAGACACTTTCTGTAGATGTAGAACTACAGAACCCCAAGGAGTCACTTCCAGAAAGGGAAAAGAGAGCCCTCCTAGCCTGTTAATGACTTATTTGGCAGAGGAGACAGGTTGGAACCGGTTCTTCAACAGAAGACCTAGAACAGCATCAGCACCTTGGCCTTCAGCCTCACAAGCTCATTTCCTACTGAGCAAAATGATTCTGTGTGAAAATCAAACCACACAGAAAGCTGACTGATGGTAAGGTTTCCAGAAAGGAAAGAAAAAACACTTAATGCCAAGGCAACCAAAAATCTAGATTTCACTTATTTAAAGTAAAGGATTTTGAGAATAGGATAATGTTCAGTGAAAAGCTGTTGAAAGGCTGCTCCAAATTTATTTCAACTATGCTCAATTCAGCTCAGATCATGTGTTACTTTCCCTCAAGAGTTAAGAAACAGAAATCATTAGTAAAACATAATGTTCAAAGTATATGGCAGAGTTGCCTCTTTATGGAGTTTTTATTACATCCTGTTCACTGGAACACAAAAACTCAGTCTATTCCCAGAACCTATTATCTTGGTTAGAATTCTCCTATTCAGAAGAAATTGAGTGAACTTTCAATATTTGGTTCAAATCCAAGGGGAGGGGGCTGGGAACACACAGTTCTACCCCTGAAAAAAAATATGAATTATTCAGAAGAAAATTCTCATAATGGCTTAATCTTCTCCATTTCCACATATTTATAACTGATGGAGGTTCAGGAAGTAAAGAAGTTACACCCATGCTAGTTCCAACTGAAGGGCCCCATGGCATTGTGGGAGTGGCTTGTTCTTATCAGTGTGACTGTTGAGAGGACAGGAGCTCCTGGACAACCCAGTCCTGGGAAATCAGTGCCACTTTTCCTACCCTAATGTAGCAGTTTCATTGGGGGAAAAAATCTCCCAAATAATACATTCCATCTGTGTGAGGACATTAAAGGAGATGGCTTTTCAATCTCAGAACGCCCAGTATAGTTTATTTTTTTTCACTGTTGTCTGCTTTATTTGCTAGTTATTTATGTGCCTTAAGGATTGAGCCCAGGGCCATGTGGATGCTACATACATGATTTACCACTGAGCCATCCCCACCTGGGAAAGTGATTTTGTTGTTGTTGTTAATGTTGTTGTTGTTGTTGTTAGCAGAGGTGGTATAGGCAGTAAGGGAAAAAGAGAAAAGAATGAAAATCTGTTTTTGCAGAAGATTTTGTTTTGCTCAATGCATACTCTCTTTAAAGTCTAAGCTATTCTCAAGATACCCCACACAAAGCAACGCAGCATAATATGATTGTACTTCTGTCTGCTATCTTCCTACTTGCTACTGTGGCTCTCTCTGACACTGAAACTGTGCTACCCATGGAAGCCACGTATGTTCTCAGGCTGGGTAAATGAGGGAAAAGTTGGCAGACGGATAAAGAAAGCTACCATGGAAACATGAGCAGAAACATCACACAATTTTTGCACATAAACAAACTGCAGATATTTAAAGAACATATTAGCTGGAGATTAGAAAAGGCAAACCTGATTACAGGGTGGGAAAGAGCAAGGAAGAGAAATGGTTAAAGGAACTGAGCTTCGCCCCTCAGGGTGGTTGAGCAATACATGGAGTGTTATTAGATCAAAGTTCTCCATCTCCAAGGAGAAAACAACCAAAAATTGGCTTTAAGTCAGTCCAGAAAGATGTCAGCTTAGCTTTTAGGATGAATTCTTGATGTATAAGTTGATAAGTATCAGATTGGGTTACAAAGAGAAGTCTGGAAATCTCCCTCCCAGGAGATGCCCGAGACAGGAAAAGCCCAACACCATGCATGGCCATTGCAAGTGCCCGATTCACCTGGAGCTATAGGAACACACTGGAAGACTCCAGGGGCTCTTAGGGGCTTGGGATTCTAATAATTCAACTAGCATAAAGCTGTAAAGTAACTGCTCTGGTTTAATTTCAGTGATTTTTAGCAAGTTCCAAATACTTCTCCATCATACAAATGAGGTTAGCAACAAGAGCACATTTTACAAGGACATTTTACAACCAATCAGCACCTAATGGGATGAGATAAATGCATGCTTTTTGCTTAATATGGCAAGTGGCTGAACGTAGTTTAAAATACAACCAGAGTGCATGGTGCAATTAAACGAATGGACAGGGGGAACCATGTGCAGGGCAACCATGCAAATGTGAGCACTTCAGGAAGAAAGCTGGGGCATGCACACTGCTCACATGGGGAAATGCCACTGGATTCCTGAACCAAACACAGTCTGCCTCTTTGAGGAAATGCAGGGTCAGCTTTTGTACTTTTGGTCTCAAGGGAAAGTTATCTATGCTGCCAGAACATGGGGGGAAAGCACACCAAGAAGGAAAATGAATTCCTTTTCTAGTGCTGCTGTAGATCCTGGGTGGAGAAGAAATGGGTCCTCTGCAGAGGCCTGAACACTTCTCCTGTCGAGGGTTAGACTCACCCCTGACACACTCCAAAGTTATCATGGATCCAGCGACTTACAATCAAAAGAAATTGAGAAATAATACTCTCTCCTCTCCGTCCCCTTCCCCCTCTCATCTCCTTTCCCTCCATCTAAGATCAGGGCTCCAGGAAACACATGTCTTTTAGTCTTACAAGAAAGTCATGCCACATAGTAGAGAAACCCCACTGGTAGAATGTCTTGTCTCATGAAGTCCCTATGATGTCACCTCTGTCAGAAATGACATGTCCTGTTTCCCCTCTCCCTGAGGGGAAAGCTACATCCCAGTCTTCAGAATAAAGTTCTTAGATACCCACTTTAATGCCTTAATTACAGAGCTTCCAAACAGCTTGGGCTCCAGCTCAACCGTGCCTTAAAAATCTTAGACCTACACCTTGACATTTTGAGTTCTAGCCATGGAATTATTTTTTAAGACAGTTAAATCAGAAGAAGCCTTGGGCTCATATTATTTTGCCAAATAAGCCATGTACGTAGAAGTCAGATTCCCTACTAAAAAGTCTCAGACTCTGGCCGGGTGTACCATTGAGTGAGCCTCTTCATATGCTCTGCACAAAAGATAGACACACAAAGATGTTTTCTTTCTGGTTTCTTGACTCTTTGTCAGGTACTCAGTAACAGGCAGAGCGTTGTAATCCCCTACATCTATGACCTCCCATGCAACAATTCCTATCATCATTAATAATACTGTTATTCCTATCACCACTAATCATTGAAATAAAATGTGAAAAGAATTAACTGTTACCAAACCACAATAGCCAAGATGTCCCTCTCAAACGCTGATAAAAGATCCTGAGAAATTCTGTACAGCTCTTTGAAAATTAGAAGCCCCAACTTCGGACCTCATTCTTCTTTTGAAGTCAATTGCTTTGAAAGGCCACTGGGTCCCAAACTGGCTCCATCTTACAGAATGGTTTTGACCTGTGACACTGAAACAATTCCAGTTGTAATCATACACACTTTGATTGCATAGGACCCTCTGTGCCATTTACACTTAGAGAAAAACTGTTCTTAAACTAGGTGAATAGAGCAAAACAAAATGGCCCCAAATGTGACCCAACCCTACACAAAACTCAGAGCTAAGAATGAAGCCACACTTTTAAAAAGGGAACAAGTATTCTGAAAACCTCACAAAATTGGAAACAAGGAAAGTCAATAAAATTTCTTCCAAACCACCTTTCCCTGCCCCTGGAAAGCATTTTATGGGATAATGAAAACCTCTTACAGGGAGCAATGTGATTAAGTAATAAAGGACTGAATTTTCCTTTCTATGTAACACCACAGGGTGCATCCCAGAGAGTTGCAATGGTCTGTGTACAGTTAACCGTGTGTTGGTGAACCACCAGATTACAGGTGTGTGTTAAAAGAGATCCCACTGAGATTTTTTTTTCTAAAACTGGTTAAACAACAGTTCCATTCTCTGGCAACCAATTATGGTTGGTTAGCAAGTCCTCTCCTCCCTGGGAAGCTCAGATGGACTGCCCAGCTTTAGCAGGGCAAGCAAGTGTGCGTACTTGAAATCTTACGATTCACTGGTTAAACCTATCTTGTTGGAAGAGATTCCATGAAGAATCAACTTTTTCTACATGTGCTCACAAGAGATTGTGGGCCCCAGCCATAGCAGCTACTCCAGGCCACTAAGTGAAGATATATGACCACCTGTCAGCTCTAGGAATCCGACACTTAAAGGATGGAGAGTGAGCTCCTTCCTGGGTTTAATCTCATCTTGTTCCCTTCAGAAGGATGCTTAAGGGCACACAGGTTTGACCCAGACTGTTGCTCTGCAGGTTCCCAGTAACACAAAGGTTAAGCCAGCCAATAAATCAACCACCTAGCCAGGCCTTCATCACCCTGCACCCTGGACTCTCAGGGCTTTGCAGCCATCTGATATTTCTTTAATGGGATTATTTTGATAGGCAGGGCATTTCTGGAGTCTGTCATTGTGAAAGGACTGCTTCTAACAATATTTATGACATATGCTTTCAGGGCTCTTCCTCATGTTTTCCCCCCAATATCTGAGCTTTGTACGTTCCAAATTCTCTCTGAAAACCTTCCCATTGCAAAGTATATGTGAACGTTGTAGGGAGTTGTCATACAGCTTATTTTTCAAGGTTTTCATCTAATTTTCCAATGTATAAAAAACTGCAAGAATCTTATAAATAAATCCCAACACTCTGTAAGTAGATTCACCAATTTCATTTGCTTGCTTGCTTGATCAGAACATTGCTGAAGGTAGAAAATGGACCTAGTAGATACTAGATAAACATTCTATCAGCATGCTAAATCTCTGCTCTCCAGATTTAAAAATTTTTTAATGTTTTGTGATATTTCCCTTAATATTAGCCCCTCTCTTTGTGTCTCTCTGTCTGTCTGCCTCTTTTCACACTGTGTGTGTGTGTGCACATGTATATCCATCTATACATACACTCAAAGATAGTTTTTCCTGAACTGCGTGACTACAACTAAGTAGCATGCCTTTCCTCTACAATATCTCAATGTGCATTTTTTAAAGAATTGATATATAACCACAGTACAATTGCCAAATGCAAGAAATTTAACATTAACATTATACACAGACCATGAAAATTCATCATGTCTCCCTAGTAATGATTTAACAACGTTCTGTCCCGTAAAGGATTTAGGTGAGTTTACAATGCTCAGTTTTATTGTCTCTCTGTAGAATCCTTTAACTGCAGAAGCCATGATAACCACTTGTCTCCTTTTAGTGCTTGTAATTTCTGTCTGGATTAAGATATTGTCCCATTTCTTTACTGAACAGTGATTATTTGTCCTTATTTGCTTTAAAATAATTTGGGATGCTGTAAATCTTCTGTTTCTCACTTAATGTGCCCCTCTGGGTTGAACAGCCATGGATGATTGTTGCCTGAACTATTTGTTATTCTACTTGTCCCAGCTTGCTTCTTAAAGATACATTGCAGGAAGTTAGTTCACTGGTCACCACTACCCAGGTGAAGGAAGGGCTCCTAAGGCATGCCCCGCTCCCCTGCTCTCCAAGGGGCTATTGGTAAAGGTAAAGATTGCTGTGATGCACATTTTCTTCAGTGGTGTAGCTACCGGTAAGTTGTCCATGCTTCTATAAATAGTGCATCACCTAAGCTCACATAAACAAGCCTAGTTAAACTCATTGCAACAAGGTGAGGGATCAATAGGAGAAGGAAGGGGAAAAAAAGTAGTCAGAATAAATATGATGAAGACACATACTGCATGCATGTCTTAAAAATGTCAGAAACTCATTGGTATATGCAATAAATATATCTAATAAGATAAAGAGAATTTAAGAGATACATTTTGGAAACTTAGTTCACTGGCTACCACCACAGAGCAAAAGAAAACATCAGACTGCCTGAGCAATCACAGGCTTCCTTATTCACAGGGTGATCACACCATAATGGGGGGGAGGAGAGACTACAATAAGTGCTGCTTGCAACAATATTCTTTTCTTTTATCCCAGTTTCTTAGTTTCTTGGAGGGGGAGGGAAGAGGCCTGACCTCAGAGGCGAGAGTCAAAATCTGAAATCACGACACCATATTCCATGCCTTTGATTCAATATCAAGCGTTTTTCATTATGATTACAGGCAGTCTCTCATCCAGGGCATTTCCCCCCTTTTGTTTGAATTGTTTCTTGAATAAACATCTCAAAATTTAGGATGGCAGCCAACAGAAGATAATCTCCTGAGGGAAATAGCTGCAATCTTTACAATTTCCATCAGCAAGAAGTGGAGGAAAATGAAAAGTTACCATTCATTTCCAGAGGAACTGCACTCTGCAATAAGGTCTTCCACCTTTCAATCCAAGAAATTAAAGATAGTTTTGAAAATGTTAGATTTTTATAGGATAAATCATGCTGCAACATTCCCAAGGAAACAGAAACACACATGCATTTAACATGTTCATTTGCAAAGAGTTCCGCTGCTTTGTATGAGGATCTCAGAAACCTGATCTGTTAATTACCAAGAGAATACTCTACGAAAGAAAACTGTAGCCTACTGCTTAAGGGAATCTCTCACCTGCCCCCTATGGGGTTTAGCATGTTCACTAAAAATAAGCATATTTCCTTTAGGACAGATGGGAAATGTGAGGTGACAATTCATTCTCCATGAAAAAAATGCAGCTTCTCGTGAGGCAAATTCTCACCTGAAAGTGTGAATACCCACATGCATAAAGAAGAAAAATCAACTCAAAGGTCTGTCAGCAAAAATGAATGCTGCCGAGGAGTTGTTCTAATAAAACAGTTTGATGAAAAAGAAAAGTAATTTAAAACCAAGTGTTGAGGTCCAACCTACAGGTGCCACTATAGCCAATCATACCTTCCTTCCTGCTGAGTAGAACCCTGAGAATGGGAATGAGATTGATACATCTGTTGCCATCATTTGTATTGCATAAACATAATTTATCAAATCCCTACAGTTCAGAAACGTGAAAAAGGCGACACACCTACACATGGAGTAAAACGAGTTTTATCAGGCTGCAAAGTCTTCCATGACAGGCTGTGTTGTATCTTAGAGGTAGATTGTATGGAAAGTGATCCATTTTGTAGGCAATAACACATGAGCACAGTTTTCATACATACTCATACAAAACATACATTCATTTAAATGATTTTTACAGAGCCCTTATTTTCTGGTAGACACTGGGCTGTGTGGGTTCTGGATACATGATGGAGAGTACATTACATAAAGTTCAGTATGTATGTTGGCAGAATGAACTAATTACAGATAAAAATCATTACACGATTTCCAAAAAAGTTGCAAGTGTGCTGCACCTGAGCAGACTCTACTGTGTTGTAATTCAGAAGCAATATAATAGACTGACGACCAGTTGCACAGCATTTACGTTGCCTTTGGTATTGTAAGTGACCTGCAGATGATGCTTTAGGTGAACAGTCCGGTGAAGTAGTGCATGTCTGTATTCCTAGCACTTGGAGGTGGAGACAGGAGGATCACAAAGTTCAAGTTGAGAGTTTCAGGACTGCTTAGACTACACAGTAAGAGCCTACCTGAAAATAAAAGTTACAAATAGATAAATCATAGAGAATATGAAAAACTGTTGCAGCTCATCTTAGGGCTTTAGCATTTTCATATATTGGTGTCTTGGAACCAATTCCATATAGGATGACTACAGGTGCAATCCCTGCCCTCACAAATACTGTAACATATGCATGGATTTTGTGATTATGACATTATAATTTATTAAAAGTTTTCATAAAGATCAATAAAGTTCATAGAAAGATATTATGAATTGTTTATATAAGTTTAATATGTTGAGCAGATATATTTATTTAAAATGTAAACAGAAATAAGTGAAATTAATTTGTATGATTAATAGTCCCCCAAATGTCCAAAACAATAAATAGGAAAGAATGATATAGCCATCAATAAAAGCTATTTTTTGTTCTTTGTCTTTCAATATTAGAGACTGTAGTGAAGGCCTCAGCATGCTAGACAAGCACTCTATCATTGAGCGGCACCCTCGGCCCTTATTGATATATTTACATTGTATTTTTTTCAGATTGAATCTTTAACAGCTGTGGCATGTTTCATACTTCAGACATCTCTACTCAGGTGACAAATTTTCACCAGAAATATTCTACTTATCTTTCTATTTCCTAACGGCTTGTGGTTAAAAAAGATTGACAGTTGCTAGAGAAGTGGCTGAGCAGGTAAAACACTTGTAAGACTGAAGACGGAGGACCTGAAGTACTGCTCTTGCAGAGGAGCCAGTTCAGTTTCCACACCCTCGTTGGGTAGCACACAACAGCCTGTGACTCCAGGCTAAAGGAGATCTGCAACCTCTGGCCTCTGCATATACTTGTACTCTTGAGCACACATACCCACACATAGACAGGAAGAGAGAGAGAGAGAGAGAGAGAGAGAGAGAGAGAGAGAGAGAGAGAGAGAATATTAAAACCAAATCTTTCTAAAAATGAGTTCAGACACTAACACCCATATAGCAAGCCAGATGCATCCCAGTACACACCTCTAACCCCAAATCCTGGGAGTAGCCAAGAAAGGAGACGGCTGAGTTGACCAACTGCCAGCCTTAGCTGAACAGGACCCAGAAGACTAAGACAGAAAGTGACAGAGAAAGATACCCAAATCTTCCTCCTTCCTGCCATGTGTACAGACAGGAATACAGACCACACACCTCCACACAATAGCTTTGAACAGATTCAACTTGTATACAATATCCTTTTTTTTCAAAGAATTGAAGCCAGTAAGTATGACTACTACTCTGAGTTGTCAATTTTATTATACCTGTAATGAACTAGAATCCAAGTAGCTGGGCGTGTGAAGGATTTTCTTGATTGGATCATTTCAGATGGGAAGACTCACTCTACTTCAGGGCCACACCTTCTGGAGGCAGCTCACATAAATGCTCACAGAAGGAAGCTTTTGCTTTTTGCCTGCTTGCCCCTACACTTACTGGTAACTTCACCTACCATGTCGCTGACACATTCCTCTCTTGGTATTAGAATCCAGTTCTCTGGATTCCCAGAGTAGACTCAAGATGGGTATCTCTCTAGGAATCCTTCAGGACTCTGGCATTAGATTGGGACTGCTGAGACATCCAGGCTTGTGGACTGAACAACTACAAGGTTCTTGGCCTTCTTCCTGGGAGCCAGCCATTGTCGGAATGCCCTGAACACTGCCTGTAAATCACTGTAATAAACCCCTTAAAATCTAAGTATATTTTATACACACATGTACATATGTGTATATAAAATATACATATATAGATACAGATATAGGTATATTCATTCTATCAGTTCTTTTCCTTTACAGAACCAATAATGGAGGAGAATGAGAACATGGGACCGGTGGCTTTTGCATTGGTGGTATAGCTTTGAATGCTAACATTTCCTAGGAAATAGAGGAACTAACCAGGGCAGGCATGCCTGTCTATATTGTGCATGTGAAAAGCAAGCAGTTCGGGGGCTACCACATGATACATGGATAACATCTCTATGTTTCTGCAGCACTGCAGGGAATGGTGAACTCAAACTTCAGTCCCGAGACTTCCAGAACTGAATAAGCATACTCTTTCTGTATCACACATGAATGCTGGATCTTATTCCGCTCACAGCACTATGTTGGTTCACGGAGAGCCTTAAGGCTTGATGTTTCAATCTGGACTAAAACTAGCTCAGATTCACCACAGTCAAAGAGTTGACTCTCCCCACAAACTTGTTCCATTGGCCAGGTCCAAACTTTCATTTATAAACCTGAAAGTCAGGGGCTTCTCAGTAAAACATGCCTGTTCTAGGTTTACTCTGCTCTTTCACCCCCATCATGCACGTCATAGCCATTCAATTTCACTCACTCACAGTTCTCTCCCAAGCCTTTGATGCACTTGAACTTGCTAACTGTGGTGAGAATGACTCCCGTAGACTCGTGTGTTTGAATATTTGTTCTTCAGTTAGTGGAATTGTCTGGGAAGGATTAGGAGATGGTGTAGCCTTGTTGGAAGAAGTGTGTCACAGAAGGCAGGCTTGAGGCTTCAAATGCCTCCCTCCATCTCCCGCTGTGCTCTCTGCCTTCTTGCACTTTGAGATATGAATTCTCAGCTGTTCCTCCTGGGATGCCTTCTCTGTGTCTTCATGGACTCTAACCCTTGGAAACCATAAGCCCAGTCAAATGTTTTCATTTATAAGTCGCCTTGGTTATGGTGTTTTATCACAGCAATAGAAAAGTAACTGATAAACAAATCCAGTGACGCTAGTGGCACCAGCTAAGAATTTGGAAGCCAGGAAAGAACATGAGCTAGTAGTATTGCTTTCAGAAGCCAGCTTGTACCTCCACAGGCCCAATTGCTAACAGTAGAGACTGATACCAAAGCGATTTCCTATAGTATTAGCCTCTTCTAAATCTGTTTTCTTTTTTCAGATTTGTCTTCTAGTTTACATCTAAATACTTTTGGGGGGATTTGAATGTGCTGGGAACTATTTTTAATTTTTAAATTAAATTAAAATAATATAAGATACTTTTTAATCCCCAAAGAAATCTTCGGGAAAAATTTAGCCAATAGCTCCAGAAAGTTTTTAGTGTAATTGTGCTGCACCCTACCCTATCTCACCCAAGCACAAGCGCAAGCAAACACACACACAATTGTATGTGTGTGCACACAGATTGGTCACTTACTTTTACTTGCAAGACACCTGAAAGCCCCTTTATTGACAGTGTTTGATTCAGATAAGGATGTTAAATGTCAGGCTCCCTTTTGCCCTTTCTACTTACCTCCTAGCAGGAAATAGATGCAACCTACAGCTTCTATTTTTTGTTTTTCTCTTGTCAAGAAAAAAAGTGTCAATTTCTTATCTTGGATCTTTCATAGATGCCCAAAAAAGCATGTTATATGATTGTTTTATCATTCTATCAAGGAATGTTCACTTTAAGTTTTTTTTAAGGATGTGGAAGTGGCCCGACTTTGAGACACTCATTTCCGAGGCCCCTTATAAGATCAAAAGAAACAAAGTAACTAAACAAATAAGTTGATTCTATCAGGATAAGTGTGCTGATCTGATGTGGTTATGATGCTTTCTAACTTCAGGGAAGGTGATAATTTGTTGAAGATACTTTAAAGCACATACTTTATACTGACTTTTTAGGTGAGTACACAAAGTATTTTTATATGTGTCAATTACAGAAATCTCATACATAGGTCATTGTGCTTTGTTTACATTCATATCGTCTCCCACTCCCTTCCTGTCATAGTTAGGTTCTCCAGTGGAAAAGAACAGATAGAATGAAGTGTGTGTGTATTAAAAGGGGTTTATTACAGTGGTTTACAGGCAGTGTTCAGGGCAGTCTGACAATAGCTGTCTCCCAGGAGGAAGGCCAAGAACCTTGTAGTTGTTCAGTCCACAAGCCTGGATGTCTCAGCAGTCTTAATCTAATGCCAGAGTCCTGAAGGATTCCTAGAGAGATACCCATCTGTAGTCTACTCTGGGAACCCAGAGAAGTGGATTCTAATACCAAGAAAGGAATGTGTCAGCAACATGGTAGGTGAAGTTGCCAGTAAGGGTGAGGGCAAGCAGGCAAAAAGCAAAAGCTTCCTTCTGTGAGCATTTATGTGAGCTGCCTCCAGAGGGTGTGGCCCTGATGTAGGGTGGGTCTTCCCAACTAAAATGATCCAATCAAGAAATTCCCTCACAGGCATGCCAAGGTACTTGAGTTTTAGTTAGTTACAGATATAGTCAAGTTAACCAAGATTAACACACACCTACAGTTTTACATCTAGAATGAGAGAAAACATCTGACATTTGCCTTAGTGAGTCTAGCATATTTTTTTTAACATAGTTGTAAGGAGGCTGCTTATTGGTTACCCAGCTGTCCAGATCCCAAAATAACCACACAGAAACTGTATTAATTAAATCACTGCTTGACCTATTAGCTTTAGCTTCTTACTAGCCAACTCTTACATCTTAATTTACATCATTTCTATTCATCTGTGTATTGCCACAAGCCTGTGGCTTACCAGGTAAAGTTCCAGTGTCTGTCTCCAGTGGGGCTACATGGCTTTTCTCTGACTCTGCCTCCTTTCTCCCAGCATTCAGTTTAGTTTTCCCCACCTAGCTTTACCCTGCCCTATCAACAGGCCAAAACAATTTCTTTATTCACCAATGGTATTCACAGCATACAGAGGGGAATCCCACATCACATAGTGATCTCTAATTATCTGTTTTTCTACAAATGTCATGATTTCATTTTCTTTTCAGTTGCCTGAAAGTGTATATGTGTATCTCATTTTCTTTATCCCTTCTGTTTTTGATGAACATCTAAGCTAGTTGTCATGAATGCCAAAACACTTGGAAGAGTAGGCATACCTGTGATTTGTTAACCTAAAGAACTTCTGGAATAAAGTCAAAATAATGCCATAGCTGGTCATTGGATATCTTGATTTCTAGTTTCTGAGAAATTTCCCGTGGTGGTTTAAATAAGGATATTAAAATGACCCCCATGTGCTCATAAGCTTGAATACTTAGTCTCCAGTTGGCAGAACTGTTTGAGAGAAGGTTGAGAAGTGTGACCTTATTGGAGGAGGTATTTCACTGGTCATGCCACTGCATCCCCCACTTTTTGCTTGTGTATCAGAGGTAAGTTTACAGCTACTGCTGCAAGGTCATGTGAGCCCACCAGCGGCCATACCCCTGCCTTGATAGATGCAGACCCTAACCAGAGCCATGAGATCTAAAGTTAAATACTCCCTTTTGTAGGTTGCCTTGGTTATAATGTTTAGTCACAGCAATAGAGAAGTACTTTCATACTGGTTTCCAAATAGATACACGTTTCCAATCCCATCAACAATGAATGTGGGCTCCTCTTTTCCTATGCATTCAGCAGCATCTACTGCCATTCATTTACTTGATCACTGCCATTCTACCCAAGTTGTGACAAAATCTCAAAGCAGGTCTAAAGATGTTGAATATTTTCCCAGATATTTATTGGCCGTTTGTAATTCTTCTTTGTGAATTGTTTATTCAATTCATTGCCCCTTGTATTAATGAGGTGATTTAGGCTTTTTCTGAGGTGTTCAGTTCCTGCAGATCTTTATGTATTTTATGTATTAATCCTCTAATCAACGTGTAGTTGACAATAGTTTTTTTTTTCATTATGCTGAGTTTGGTTCACTCTAGTGACCATTTTCTTTACTTTTTAATTTCATATGATTCTATCACTCAGTCCTGGGATTGCTTGCCAAGCTATGGAATCCTTTCCAGCACCTATATCTTGACATAGTCTCCTCTAGCAGCTTCTATGTGTTAAGTTTTATACTGGATCTTTGGTGCATTTTTTGATAATGCATGCATATGTGTATAGTTTTGTAATTAAATTCAGAGTATTTTAAAAACATTAAACAAATACTTGTTTGCTTGGACCTACATTTTTCAATAATTACCTTGAGTAGGAAAATCTAATACAGAGATTCCAAACAAATAATTAAAGTAACAGTATAAATGACATTTTAATTTTTATTTTATATTTATGTATTGTGGTTCACAGGTGTAAAGATAAGCATATTTTGGTGTTTATGTGGAGATTTAGCTCTCTCCTTCTAAGTTGTAGGTTCCAGAGATTGAACATAAATAATAAAACTTGGTGGAAAGCACTTTTATCTACTGGGCCCTCTCACTAGCCCCATAATTGAGATTATTTAAGATCATTTCACAGTTCAAGATCTAAGTTCATAGCGAATAGAGCCATTTTATCAGTGTTCCATCAGAGTCTAGTACATTGGTCATAAAAGGACAGAAAATACATGCAACCTATTTTTTCAATGAGAAAGAAGATAGATACATGTAATCTGGTATTTGTTATTTTTTCTGTAAAACCAATCTGGCCCATTTATATTCCTGGAAAGCTCTAAAATAAGCTCTTTCAATGCTCTCCAAGTGTAAATCAAAATCAAGCTTTTGTAATAATTCACATGTAGTTTTGCTGACTCTCATGGCTGCCGAATCATTATAAGCTGCCCCATGTAATAGAAACAGAATACCAGAGAGGCTACATCTCTGGACTCCTAGAATACTCATGGTTTTGGAATCAGCTGCATCACCCTCTGATTATAAAGCAGTGCCCATGGCATAGCTCTTAAGCAGTGGGCCACAGCAGAGCACCATATGTTCAGCAGGGTATCCCACGACGGCTGTAAGAAAAGGTTGATGCTTTCCTATGACTCTCTTCACAGACTCAGCTTAACATGAGTGTTAATGTAATAAGAATGGGTACATTACATTTACAGGCCAAAGGAGTTACTTCTTTTGTTTGGCAGATAAGCATTTCAGGCATACAGACTTAAGAACAAAGCCTGTCAAAACCTTGGTCTTTCCTTGTCATTGACCATGTCAAACACACACACACACACACACACACACACACACACACACAGAGAGAGAGAGAGAGAGAGAGAGAGAGAGAGAGAGAGAGAGAGAGAGAGAGAGAGAGAGAGAGGAGCCTAAGAAGTCCATGTGCCCACTGGAGCAAATATTGGCTCCATAAAGTTTCCATAACCTTCTTAAAGACAGACTATAATACAAAATCAAAACACTCTCCAAAAAGCCTCAAGCTTAGAAATTGCATTCCATCATATTTCACACAATTATACAGAGGTTACAAGATGATCCTCTACATCTTATAGCCAATTTCCTACCAGATATCGGTCCTACATTTTAAAAATAATATCTAAACAAGAGAAGTCTTGCTGCACAACCTTCATAAGTGAAAACAAATCCCCAAAACATCTCTATACACACATGCTCACATTTGCAGAAGATTTATGTTCATTTTAAGCTAAACCTATAGTGCATCAGGATTTGGGGTTGTACAAATTCTGACATGAGGCTGTTTTACTAGCAGCTTAGTGACTTCAAGCTCAACTTGCCAACACCTAACAGTGCCCTCTTAGTGTGAGCAGTCAGGGATGATTAACTAAAAAATATTTCCGAGTTAAACATTGATTTTCTTCTGCCTCCATTTATTCCTATCGTGGATGACCTTTCCAATTTTTTTTTTAACAAAAGAAAGCAGGCACCAGTGGCTCTGGATTTCTTAGTATGGAGCAGATTCTGCGTTTGTTAGTTCCTATGGTTTTATCCTAAAAAGAAATGGATAAAAACTGAGGCAACCCCATAGATGTTGTACACATTCACATATAGAGTCATACAAATAAAAATACACATAAAACACGGCACACACATCCATCAAGATGCACACACAAATGCAATATACACACAAAGAAAGTATACACAGACAGCATGCATACACACCAGATAACACACACAGGCAGCACACACACAACACACGCCTTATTTAGGACTTGAATGAAGACCTTTCTACAGCTGCATTTCAATCACTATTTTTTTTTTTTTTTTTTTTTTTTGGTTTTTTGAGACAGGGTTTCTCTGTGGCTTTGGAGCCTGTCCTGAAACTAGCTCTGTAGACCAGGCTGGTCTCGAACTCACAGAGATCCGCCTGTCTCTGCCTCCCAAGTGCTGGGATTAAAGGCGTGCGCCACCACCGCCCGGCTCAATCACTATTTTGATTCAGTAACTTAACTTATTAGTTTCATTAATTTCTTTTAATATAGGGGCTGTGCATACATTTTATGCCTCTTAAAAGGAAATAATTCATCACCAAATCCTTCTGAGTTTGGATCTCAGAAGAACTCCAAAGCCAACAGGAGTGTTTCTTGTTGGTAGTGTGTTGGGTTTTGTTCATTTGTTTAGGGGGTTTGCTGTTTTAGAGATCATGATATTGAGAGAGGATGTGAAAGTCAAGGCCAAGAAGAAGGTCCATGCCAAGGGGAAGCATCATTTGGGGCTGTTCCCTTCTCTCCAACCCTCAGAGGTATCCTCAGAATCAGACACAGAATGCCAGATCATTTGCATATGAATCTTTGCAAATCAATATGCAATATTATTGTCTACATTTCCCATACAAACATATCTTTTTTTCTGATTTTTGATTGCTCTAGTAACATTTAATTGACATCAGCTTATACAGCAGGAGGCAAGCAACTCTGTGAATAAGGTATTTATAATCTAAAAGCATCCCAAAGATCCCATACTAAAAACAAAATATAAAAATCTGGCCAGAGCTTTACAAATTTTGATTATGAGAAATTTTATAAAGTGACTATTTTGGTAGCAACTAAGGAATTACTGTTAATTTAAGCTTCTGTGGCCCCCACATATTTCTTTTCTATTTTTTCTTTTCTATTCTTTTTTTTTCTTTGTGTAGCTCTGGTTGTCATAGAACTAGCTTTGTAGACCATGCTGGCCTTGAGTTCACAGAGACCTGCCTGCCTCTGCCTCCTGAGCGCTCAGTTTAAAGGTGTGCGCCACCAGCCCTGGGCTATTGCTAATATTTCTAAAGGTGATAATGGTGTAGAGGTTTTTTATTTTGGTTTGACTGAACATGAGGAAATGGGATGAGTGAGTTTGGTGAGGGATGGAGAGGGAGAACAATGAAAGAGATATCTTGATAGAGGGAGCCATTATGGGGCTAAGGAGAAACCTGGGGCTAGGAAAACACCCAGGAATTCATAAGGATGACCCCAGCTAAGACTCCTAGCAATAGCAAAGAGGGTGCCTGAACTAGCCTCCTCCTGTAATCAGACTGGTGACCACCTTAATTGCCATCATAGAACCTTTATCCAGCAACTGATGAAAGCAGATGCGGTGATCCACAGCCAAGCCCTAGGCTGAGTTCCTGGAGTCGAGATCATGTGGGGAAACCCACAAGGACAACTGACCTGAGCTAGCCTGCATGGGACCAAACTAGGCCCTCTAAATGTAGGTGACAGTTGTGTGGCTTGGTCTTTTCGTGGGCCTCTGGCAGTGGGACCAGGATCTACCCTCTCTCAGGAGAGGATGGAAGGGGGTAGGGAAAGAAGGGAAGGGAGGGGGAACTGTGGTTGGTATGTAAAGTGAATTTTAAAAGTTTTTAAAAATAATTAAAAATAAAGAGTAAGAAATGTAAAGAAAAAGTAAGAGCAAGAAATGAAGAAATGAAACCTGTTTGAGTCAGAGGTCGGCCCTAGGGAGCAGGTTAGTGCCCTTAGCTGTAGGATTTCCTCTGATGATTGAATCCGAGGGCAGGATATTTTTGCATTTGTTTAAAAGTTTCTACATTAAATCAATGCTTTTCTGTTTGTTAAAAACATTCCAAGTATGACACACTTGCTTCCTTTAAGATAAACTTCTTTCCACGTGACATTTCATAAATGTTTCCAAAGCTAAAGGCATGCCATGCAGAGGTTGGGTATTGTTTCTTGGAGTCTTGGAAACCAATCATCACCTTTTCCTGACAGACCTGGGGGGCTCAGAAATTTCACTCCTCCTTCACCCATTAACTTCAGGTTTCAACATCCACACATTAACTGCCACCGTCTTCCTCCACTCTGCGATTTTTTTTCCTTGGCAATTATCTGGACACCCCTGTCTGGGCCGCTCTCTCTGTATGTTTTTCTCTGGGTAGCAGACTATGGAGCAAGGCTTATGTTGATTTTGTGCAGCCCACATTCCTGGAATGTTCGTGCTGACTACAGAATTTGACCTGTAGCACAGTGAAGAGAGAGTTCAAATGCAAACTCCAGAGATAGCCATCCCACAGAATAAACGCCAATAAGCAATTTCCTTTCCCAGCCTACTAGAGATTTTTGTCAGATAGCCCATAACAGACAGAACCTGTGCCAATATTTTATAACCCATAAAATTTCTTGAAGCAATTGTACAGATTTCCAGCCATCCTTTGATCAGTCCTTTGTAACAGCGACTCCGGGCCCTCGCCTAAAAATGATTCCTAGATCTCGATATATGTACACAATGGAAGGGATCTGGCCTTCAGAAAGCTTCTCATTAAAGTACTAATCTGTTCCACCACATTCTTCCAGGACACAGCGATCAGCATTGGAGCTGGCCTGAATGGCCAGTCCTAATAAGACTGATACAAACGGCCTAAGTAATTGGATTGCTATATGGGATTGAATGTCTGACAACAAAAGATAGCCATCTCTATTCGACCACCAAAGCTTTGTTCCAGCAATGAATTCATTTAGCAATGCACTTAAAAGCTCCCGGACCCAGAAAGAAATGACAGACCTGAGACACACAAGAACTGGGCCAGCTGATGAGCCCAGAGACAGAGGCTATGCAATTCCAAAAAGTTAATTACAGCAAACAAAGGCAGCAGACGATGACTTGTTGAGTCATTACCATAATCACATTACTGCACTCGTCTCCGGTTCCCAGCCCAGGGTGGCATGGCTGCTTCTCATTCTGACCATGTACTCCCTGCTCATCTTCCCCCTGCAAGCAGCTTGTTTGCATATTTCAGACACGATTTTCTTATTTAAATACGCTTGTCTGTCAAAAGTTCCTGAGCGTAGAAAGCACAAAAGTAGCATAAAATGTTTGAGATGGTGACTACTCCAATGGCTTTGGCCATTATGTGTAGACATGCACATGTGCAATTATTCTATCAGTTTTTAAAAATCTGAGTAATACAAACATCATGGGCAATAAAGTTATCTCATGTCTTCCTCAAATTTGGATTTGGAAATGGCTTATTTTCTACTATAAGAGACTGCAGAATCAGATTCATATCTGGGTCTATCACTTCAGACAGAGATCAGCAGGGTTTTATTAAATTATAATAAAAAAGTATGTCCAAGAAGAGTTCCCATCAGTCAGAGTATTGATGTCCGAATCCCACCCCAGGGTGAAAAGCAGTGAGCATGGAGCACCTACGCTCAGCTAGCATTCCTCGAGACTTTTTTCTTTCTTTGTTTGTTTCTTTTTTTTTTTTAACTACTGAGTATTTAGTTTCCCTAGTGGTGTGACATAAATAATCTTCACATTTAACTTCTCTGCAACATATTTTGTCTGTCTGGAAAGAATATCAGTCATCAAGTGAAGCATTTCATTTTATAATCAACAGAGACATTGGCACAATAATCATGGCCAAAACCCTAACCCAGAAGCAATAGCACTAGTTAGTAGATGCAGTTTTGTTGCAAAATAACTATTTCAGAGATGCCAGCTTGGAGAGAAGATTCATTTCTTTTTTCAAGATGAAGTTCTGTAAGAGGACTGAAGAAACACTCATTCTACATTAAAATGGAAAGAAATAGGAAAGCCAGATATCTTTGCTTTTTCAAACAGTGGCACCGAAGAAGCCCAAATACAGATGCCTTGACATCCAGTCCGGCCCTCTACATCTTTAAATAACAACTTGCAGCCAGGATTCCTTGCCCAACTTGGCAAAGGAGTATAACCAACTCTGTGATCCAAATTGTGCCTTTGGATCCAAACTGGAGGCACATGAGCACATGTTGTCCGAACATGGCAAGTTTCACCTTCTCCACTTACCCTCCTGCCAAACAGAAAGTGTAGTACTAAGAACTTGGAATTGTAAGCATGAAAAGGGTCGCGATACTTGTTATGTGGCTACCGGTTACATCTTTATTTTAACACAAGTCAAGAACAGAACCTTAAAAACATCATATGCACTCCCGCCTTCTGAGTGTATACATCTTGGGACTTCTAAGAATTCTGTTCGGAGGACAGACATTTCTCGCTTTCCCATAATGCACAGCAACGGTTCCTCCAGTCACTGCTGTCTCTGGCACCCGCCATCCCCATGAGCTTCACATTTCAAAAAACTGAAATCCCTTTGACAAAATGGGCCCCAGATTCAACAAAACGTAGGAAACATCTGCTTTAAATTCCTTAATTGATCTTCATTTTCCTTGAGCAGGTGAAGTAGTAGTAACCTGTGTATCAGGTGAACAAGAACAATATTTGCTCTACCCAAAGTCCTGATTTCTGGGAAGAGAGAAATGGACCTTAGCTCTGACTCTACTCCCTTCCCTCTTTCTGTCCAGGACTGTTTCTCTCACCCCCACATTCCTTTCAACCTTCATGCTATCCTGCCTACATTAGACTTAACTTTGCTTTTTCTGGGATTACGTGCTTTCATTTTCTTTGTTCAGATCATAAACCCAAGGATGCGGACTAGTGGGGCTAGGGTTCAGCGTTCCACAATGCCTAGCCACATTGGCATTGCATAAGGGTGCTACAGATCCATTAAGGTGGATGTGAAACCATGAGACAGACAAAAGTCTCCAAACTTACCTACAATGTAAATAGGCAATCATACCGTGACTTCCAGGTCATCATCCCTTGACCAAGAAAATAATGAGCTTCTCAGTCCCAATGTTTGCTGTACTTCTTAATCACCTAAGGTGTGACCAGTACAAAGCTCATACCTACAGCCACTCACAGGGTTAGAGGAAATGTATGTCTACACAGTCTTAGAGCGGTAAATACCTAGGGCGCCTGTGACTAACGGTGAAATCACCTCTTTGCTGAGGCCGCAACCTGGCTCCTCTCCCAGCAGCCTCTTATGATGCCAGCAGCAGCCGGCACAACAGTGAAAGTCACCATCTGGATGCCCATCTCATGGTCATTTCACATTTAATTCTCCTCCTCCTCCTCCTCCTCCTCCTCCTCCTCCTCCTCCTCCTCCTCCTCCTCCTCCTCCTCCTCCTCCTCTTCTCCTCCTCCTCCTCCTCCTCCTCCTCCTCCTCCTCCTCTTCTTCTCCTCCTCCTCCTCCTCCTCCTTCTTCCTTCTTCTTCTTCTTCTTCTTCTTCTTCTTCTTCTTCTTCTTCTTCTTCTTCTTCTTCTTCTTCTTCTTCTTCCTTCTTCTTCTCCTTCTCCTCCTTCTTCTTCCGCTCTCTCTCTCTCTCTCCCTCCCTCCCTCCCTCCCTCCCTCCCTCCCTCCCTCCCTCCCTCCCTCCCTCCCTCTCTCTCTCTCTCTCTCTCTCTCTCTCTCTCTCTCTCTCTCCTCCTTCTCAGCCCTGCCTCCATCCCCTATATAGCATGGGCAGCTGTTTCTCCTTTGGACATGTATGGAAATCTCTGAGAAAAAAAATACCATTCTCTGCCTCATTATGGCAGATCTTTGACCATGGACTGAGACCCACCAGAATCCCAGGCTAAAGTACGCCCCTGGCCTAACTGTCTAACACATACTAGAGCCTGGTATTCACCCACAGAATATATGACTTCCGAGGCCTTTCCAACCAGAATGAATCTGGCCTACAAACTAACTTCACAACCTAAAGTTAAACTGGGTCCACAAGTGGGATTTAATTATTTTTTATACTATGTATAGCTGCCTTGATGAGTTGCTTACCAAACTTCGTAAATCAAATTTTGTCCATCAATTCAAATGATTATACTTTTTTTTTAAAAAAAAAATGAGATTTGCCTTCTCTTGTCAGGTGAAGCAGAGAGATGACTGCTCTCTGACGTATTTTCCACTGTCTCCATGAAGCCTCATAATCTTATGCCTAGACTGTCCCCATTGATCCCCAAGCCTTGCAACTAAACTTATCCCTCACCTCAGGGCACCAGCCAAGGCCAAGATTTGGTAATGGTTCACAAATGTGGGTTGTTCTCTTTTTTAGTGCACAAGACTATGTCTTCTTATGTCTATAACTGTTATGAATAATGCTGATCATAGCAGCATTATTCATAACAGTTATTCCATAAAACAACCAAAGTATCTATTGATAGATGAATAGATAAACAAAATGCAGACTATATGTACAGTAAAATATTATTTGTCCTAAAAAGGGCAAGAAATTCTAACCAGGTATGGTGGTATATGTCTGTAATCCCAACACTCAATACTCAGAGGGTTGAAGCAGGATGATCCAATTTGAGGCCAACATGAGTATGGAGTTTTTGCCTTATCTTACATTTTATATTGTCATGTTTGTTGTTATCTCTTAGAAGCCTGTTCTTTTCAAATGAAAGACAGACAGGAAATAGATTTGGAGGGGAGGGGAGGCGAAGGGAGAGGAGAGAGAGGGGGAACTATATGAGGATATATTGTATGAGAAAAGAATCTTTTTTTTTTCTCTTTTGTTGACAGGGTTTCTCTATACATCAGGCTGTCTCAGAGCTTGCTTTATAGACCAGGCTGGCCTCAAACTCATAGAGATTCACCTCTCTCTGCCTCCCTAGTGCTAGGATTAAAGGCATGTGTCACCAATGCCCAGCAAGAATCTATTTTTTTATAAAAGGGGGAAAACAACAAAAAATCATGAAATTCTGACACATGCTATGCTATGAACATTATTATTATATATTATATATTATTGTATTATACTTCAGAACATTATACTAAGAAAACTAAGCTAGCCATAGAAAGACTTTAGTATGGTCACATACAGGAGATATGTGACAGTATCAAAGTCACACAACAGAAAGTACAACAGTCGTTATCAGCACATGACGGACATGGGACTGGGCAGTGATTGCTTACTCAGCACAGAATTTCAGGTCGACAGCATGAAAGCAGTTGTGGGGATGGATGGGCTCACATTGCACAACATTATGAAATCATATAATACCAATGAACACATAACACTAGTAAGTTTTCTAAATATTGCACCAGTATGTAATGAGGTATGGTCATATGACTGAGTTCTGACTGTACAACATATATGGAAAAGATACGTGTCGCTTTGTGGTCAGGGCCATAAAACTCCACACAACTCATTCCCCCTTCTCTTTTCTTCTCTAGCTGATGTAAGTAAAATGAGTGCTGAAAACGGTAGAACCGTCAGGTAAAAGATTCCTGCCTTAATAGATCTACCCACTCACTCACCGGACCTGGCTAGAAACTTTAAGTAAATCAAAAGTGAAAATACTTCTCGGAGCCTTTATGCATCTGGAATGTGTTTGTTATAGCAACTAGCATGCTGTAAATACAGCTACCTTTGAGCTAGAGGACCCAACATCTCCTATCTGAGACCTTATCTTTAATCTGGGACCTTAGCCAAGAATGGAGGTATAAGACTGACATGGCAAGGCCCCTCTGCACATGATCTTTCATCTGCCAACAGGCCTGTCCAGGCTTGATCCCATAGTGGTAGATGCAGAGCACTCAAGAGCCTGAGAGTATCAAGAAAGGCAAATACGAAAAGGTAAGTATTTGTTGCTCATATCCACCCTTGCTATTCCACTGGCCACAACAAGTCACATAGAGAAAGAAAGAAAGAAAGAAAGAAAGAAAGAAAGAAAGAAAGAAAGAAAGAAAGAAAGAAAGAAAGAAAGAAAGAGGGAGGGAAGGAGGGAGGGAGGGATAGAAGGAAGGAGGAAAGGAGAAAGGAAGGAGGAAAGGAGGAAGGAGGGAAGAAAGAAAGGAAACATATTTGTATGTGTCTACTAGGAACTTACTATGTCAGTCAGGCTGGCCTCAAACTCAAATTCCTCCTTCCTCAGTCTCCTACGTCCTAGAATAACAACTATGCACCAACCACCATGTCCAGCCAGAAATAAATTTCTTATTTGGAATATCTTCAAAATGAAATTGCAAGCGATCATGCAGATTAGGATAGAAAGAATTTAGGCATGTTTTCACTATTTCAAGTAACTTGTTTTCTCCTATTTAGTGTTTTCCTCCATACTTCTAAGTGATATGAGTGTGAGGATGCCTTTTGATCCTCCAGTTTATTTTACCAGTATAAATTCTGATTCTCTTTAACATTTTATTGTTCATTTAAAAAAAAAAGAAAAACCTAATAGAACTTTCACCGAACTTCTCTAGCACTTAGCATTTCCCAGTATTTCTCAAGACCACTTGAGAATAAGTTATAGGCATTATTTTCCTTCACTCCTAATATCTTTGTTCTTATTTCCAAAACCACACTTTATATAATCACAGTAAATTACTAAAAAGTCGAGAACGTGTCTTTATGATACTATTACCTGGAGATGTCCAAAATGGCAGGCCTGTGCTACATGCACCTACATACCTTAATAATTAAACATTTGTTTTCACTTAAAATTAGTAACTATATATCACTAGTAGTTGCCATGTGGAATAGAGAACAGAATTTTGTGCCATGGAAAATACTACTAGGCAAGGCTGATCTATGCCTTTCAAGCCCTGTTTGATATAGTTATAGATTTATAGAGATAAAATCTATATTGGCTACAAGAAGCCACAAGTTAATAATTATCACCTCTGTCTTCTAGATAGGGAGTCAAAGTTAGAGACATAACTGGTGCACCATAATAAATCAATTCTGTAAGCAGAGATCTGAACATTTGTTTGATCATTTTAAAGAGTGTGTTTATTTTTTTTTTTAACCATATCATTTTATCTCACACTTTAGGTTGGGTTTTTGGAAGCAGAGCCTGAGAGAAGATTTACTATATGCATGATTTATATTTTCAAATGTTCTCAGTGAAAACTTGTAAAGGAATGGGGGGTCCCAGAACCAGGAGCAAAAGGACTCAAGCAAGATGGCTATTTGATGTAAAGTCTTATGACTCAAGCGAGATGGCTATGTCATGTAAAGTCCCATGCTGCAAACACTTTGAAGACATGAATGACACCCAAGAACATGGCTGACTTGGAGATAAACTAGGCTTTCAGAAACACACACTAGGCAATCCTGAGTTACAGGCTTCAGCAGGAAGACATAAACTCCTGGATGCTTCTAGAAATCTGCATGTTGTGTGGGCAAAGTGGCTGCAGTAGGCCAAGGGTCACCCTTTCAGGAAGGTAGTCGTTCATGATGCTAGAGTCCAAGCACAGACCATCTGGGCACAGGCTCCCAGAACCAGACAAGACGAATGTACAAACGCCTAGCAGCCTCCCTAACCAAGTCGTCACTGAACATCCCACCTCACTATGTTTCCTAAAATGCAGCTCCAAGCATCTCTCCTACTGCTTTGTTGAATTAAAACTTTAAAACTTAGCTGGTTTTAGAAAAAAATGTTCATTTATTTGCTCTGGCCTAGTTCCATGAGATATTTGTTCTAGTCCACAATATCAGTTGAGGAATAATGGGTGTGGAAGGTGGAGATACCTTTGATAAGGAACATAAAATCAAAGGGCAGGAGCCATGGAATGCAGATCCAAGAACATCCCAGTGTGAAACAGCCTACTGCATAGACAGAAATCTCTCTTTTGAAGAATAATTTTTCGCCTGTCCCACAGTCCACCAGAAGACAGAAAAACAGAATATAGGTTAGAAAAGCGGGGCAGAGTGTTCTATGGCATAAGATTGTGCCTCTTAACCCAAGATTAGGAAGTCTGGTGGACATCAAAGATGGGAGCCCTTAGAAACAAATGTGTCTTTTTCCCGTTCTCATTCCTTTCGTTTGTGTGTAATAGAGTATAGCATTGTAGCTCCTCTAAAGACATGGACCAAAAGTGCCTGCCCCAATCCAGAGCTCTACCAACCACACTGGCTTTATCATCTCTTTGCTGTTTAGTTGAACTTTTTGGCCAGAGATGAATCATATTAGCCCAGGTCCCATGTTAGGGTCTACCTCTGGTCTAGTGGTTAAAAGGGAAGGGAGAATAGGGATGCCTCATAAAAACTAAAAATCAAAACCTGACGGGTGTCAAGAGGATAGTTTGACAGAGACTTTCCCCCCAAAATATCCACAACAGTATTGCTGATCTCTTCTACTCTTCAGAATCTTGGTCTGATATGTGGGACCTCTCATCTTAAACCTGGGCTGTGACTTCTGACAGATATATGTAACTCATAAGCTATGGAAGATGTGATTTTATATGATTTCCAAGGTTGCTACATGAAGTTCCTGCTGAGTGTTCCTTTTTCCTCCTCATTTTCTCCATCTGCTCCTTCTTGGGAATCCAGCCATCAGCCTGTGAGGAAACCCATACTCTATAAAAAGGTTGCTTGTCAGTATTCAGCCCCAACAAAGACATCACCTAAAAAACAGCATCATCTGCCTGACTTTTAAGTAAGGACATTTTAGACCACTCTAGTTCTAGTAATATATAGATAGATATAGATATAGATATGGAAATATATGCCCTCCCTGAGGGCACGCATTGCATGTCCCAGCACTCTGAAAACTAGCCAGTACAGCAGGGAAGAAGCTTCCAGATCAGTGCCATCTTAATTTCTCCATGTCCTAGGACTTAGAGACAGTGAGTAAATGCAGTGGCAGTCCTTTTCTGACAGGACAGGGCTGTTACACACCTGAGCTCGTGGCAGCTGTGACTACATCTGCAAGACCTGCACAGGCTCAACTCAGCATAAACTGGGGAGAGGGTCATGAAGTCCTTCCTACAGCTGAGGAATTATTGGCAGTTGATGACTGATGGGAGAGGCACACTTGGTTTTCTTCAGGGATACAGACCTAGAAGAGCCACCTACACTCTAGTGGATTGGCCTTACACCCATGTATATATTAAGTATATTCAGTGGGTATAAAAAAAAAAAGTATGTGAAGTTGGGACAGGGAAGTAGTAAGAGAATGGGGGGAGGGGTGGAATGAGGGTTAATTTGATCGATGCCTATTGGTCCATAGACTTTCAGAAGTCGTACATGCCATTCTTGAACCTTACATGTGAGCATACTGCAGGCAGGTTGATAATGTGTACTCTATTTCCTTCCTTGTTATATTGGCGAATGATAAGTAAGATCTGGACCATGCCCATTCTGCCTTCAAAACACTACCAATGTAATAGTAATTTCGTTGACTTGGGGCTACTATTTCTAAGGATCCCTGTGGAAGTGTTTAAAAAAAGCCATTGGAAACAAGCCATTTTGTCCAGCTAAATCACTATCAGAGTGAGGCCTTAGACCACATGAGAACAGCATCACATAAGATCTATGGAATCAGAAGCTCTAGATATAGGCCCATCTATCTGTGTTTCCATGAACCCTTGATCCTTATAAGAAATGTGGTATAAAAACCAGAAGACTAGTTAGGAGTCAGGAACCATACCAGTGATCAAGTAAAAAGAATATAATAGAAATATCTGGATAGAACATTTTAATTAATTCAAAGAGTATGAACAGGATCAATTAGCAAGGAGACAGAAACATCACTCAAAAGAAGCAATTATTAAACTTGAATTCAGATGATGCTGATCTCAAGGCTGATCACTTCTGGGAGCTTGACCTAGGTCTCCAAAAATAGGGGTTGGGTAATTGATGGTAGAGTCCCTGAGAGTGTTCACAGATAGTGGCTAACCTCAGACTGGAGTCAATTGATGTTGCCATAAAGCTGGTCACGATAGCTGAAGCAAGAGGTTCCCCCTCTGTCTTCCATGTTTGCAGTCTCGGTCTAGCAACCCCTACTGGTTATGGATGGCAAAGTTGAAATGGGATTAATACGGTCTCCATTCTAGCTACACAGAAACGGTCATAGGAGGAGAATCGAGACACTACCTTAGTAATTGGTAAAGAATTTGTCATTGTTTTTCTCAAGGAATCTTATGTGATGTTCAAAGAAATCTTCTGGGCTAGGATGTCACCTAGAGCACAATGAGTAGTTGACAGTGCCCCGTTCCCAGAACAGCATTCTTCGGATAGCAAGGTAGGCTCCTGTTGCTCTCTTCTCACACCTAGATGGAAATAGAAAACACTATCATGAGTGAGATAACCCAGACCAAAAAAGATGAATATGGTATGTACTCACTCATTTGTGGACTCTGGTTATAAACAAAGGACATTAAGCCTATAGTTCATAAGCCTAGAGAAGCCAAATAACAAGGGGAACCCAAAGAAAAACCTATATAGATCCTCTTGGAAATTGGAAGCAAATAAGATTGCCAGGCAAAAGTTGGGAGCATGAAGGTGGGGGTAGGGGTGGGGGTGGGGTTGGAGGAAGGGGAGAGGGGGAGAGAGAAGGGAGAAGGGAAAGACTGGAGAGAGCTTGGGGTAGTGAGAGGGTGGAGATGGAGGAAGGGTGGATATAGGAGCAAGGAAGAAAATATCTCTACATTAAGGGAGTCATTTTAGGGTTGGCAAGAGAGTTGGCTCTAGAGGGGATCCCAGGTGTCCACAGAGATGTCCCCAGCTAGGTCCTTGGGCAGCAGAGTAGAGGGTGTTTGAACTGGCCTTTCCCCACTATCACACTGATGATTATCTTGAATATCACCATAGAATCTTCGTCTGGTGACGGATGGAGATAGAGACAAAGTCCCTCATCAGAGCAATGGACTGAGACCCCAAGATCCAATTGAAGAGCAGAAGGAGGGAGAAGATGAGCAAGGAAGTCTAGACTGTGAAGGGTTGGTCCACCCACTGAGACAGTGTGCCTGTTCTAATGGGAGCTCATCAAATCCAGCTGAACCAGGAGCATGTGATCAAACCAGACTCTGAATGTGGCTGAAAATGGGGGCTGACTGAGAAGCCATTGGAAAAGGCACTGGGACTTGTTTCTGCTGCATGTACTGGCTTTTTGGGTCCCTAGTCTATTTGGATGCAAAGCTTCCTAGACCTGGTTGTGTGTGTGTTGGGGGGGGCTTGGACTTCCCACAGGGCAGGATTCCCTGCCCTCTTTTAAGGAGGGATGGGGAGGGAGGAGGGTGAGTGAGGGAGCGGGAGGGGAACGGGAGGAGAGGAGGAAGTGTAAATTTTTGAATGAAAAAAATAAATTTTTAAAAATTAATTTAAAAAAATATAATGGAAGCCTACTTGCGCTGTCCAACTGTCTCTTTGTGGAAAGGACTCAGTGGCCAACCATTAAAGCTCAAGGAATCCTCTAGCTTTGGGAGACTTTCTAGAGAGCAAAAGATAAGGCATGGATCCTGACATTCAAGGTTCTCTATCACCCAACCACAGTCTTCATTCTTACAGTCCTCGATCTTGTTATCAAAATATATACAAATTTATGGGCACATGCTTTAGTTCTACTAATATATTTCATCTAGTGGTCAAAATGCTACTGAACTTTTCGCCCACCATTCCTGCAGGTCCTTCTCTAACTGAACCAGTCTGTCTGTGGCTTCTTTCTAACTGTACACATTACCATCAACTTCCAAGGGGAACAGCTGGCATGCTACCATGGAATGCCCATGTACTCCCATTGGTCCGCCTTTCTCTGCTTCTAGTGAGAATATGAAATTTGAAGACATACACTATATTATATACATTCCCTTTACCACCGAATACATTTAAAAATCTGGGCTTTTATGGAATAAAGATATGGAACGCACAAGTCGGTGTTGTTGGTTGCCAAAAGCAAAAGTTGAAGCAATAAAAAGATGCTGTCTTGGAAAAGGATTGGCAAGAATTCTATCAACAAATATTTCAGTAAAAAAGCCTTAGTAAATAATAATACAAGGAAGCATACCATGTTTATAGGTGGGAAGATTTAAAATGATAAGAACTTCAATCTGGAAATTCAAACATAATTTTAACATAATTAATTTGAAAATAAAAAAATGTCTGCAGAATTTTTTCATAGACTTTGACATGCAGATTACAAACGATATATGGAAAAGAAAAGGCCCAAGGATAGGCGAGCCAAATTTAAAAAGAATGGAGATGAACTGAAAAACCAGTTCTACCAAATAGCTACCATTTGTGTATGCTTGATACTAAGGCAGAGTATAGTCTCAGTATAGAAACAAGCAAAGGTCAGGGGAACAGAATGGAGACCCCAGGGACAAACTCAAGGATGTATAAAAGTGTGACAGGAAAAGAACCGTAGATTATTGGGGAAACAATGGGCCAGGAATTAATGAGGCTGGCAGGACAGCTTGTCACACTGTTGTCTGTGCTCCATGTCACATTCAAGAATCCAGTCTAGGTAGCTGAAGAGCCTATCACTGAAATATAGAGAAGTCAGCTTATGATGTGAGGATAAGACAGATTATTCTGGGCCAGCAATATAACTCAGTGGGTAAAGACACCTACCAGCAAGCCTGATGACCTGAGTTCAGTCCCCAACCCCACATGGCAGGAGATGAGAATGACTTCTACAAGTTGTTCTTTGGCCTCCAATACATGCCATGGTACACCTAACCTACCCCCATTCTACTCAGATAGATCGATATATAGATGAAAGATAGATAGATAGATAGATAGATAGATAGATAGATAGATAGATAGATAGACAGACAGATAGATAATTTAAAGAACTGGTTTATTTTGTATATTACCACAGCATTTCCAAGAATATGAAACAATAAGGTAGAATTGTTCTATGGTAGCAGGAAGGCAAAGTGATGTCATTTCCAGAGAGAACAATTCAGTGAGGGCCGACGCACTTGAAGTCAAATACATGTGGTGACCCAAAATCCCATTAGGAGAAACAGACTCGGGTAATAATTTTCTGAGGTCACTCATACAGCCTGAGAGACATTACTAAAAATTATCTAAAGGTGACGGTCGGGTCCTCTTTCCTAGTGAAAGACACACATGAGTACCAAGTTCAATGCAATGCCTGATATCACCTCAAGGTCTTTAAAAGAGAGGCCGGACACCACAAGCACTCATCCCAGTGCCCCCATATAGCATAGAACACTTAGCAAAGGCAGTGATCCCAGTTTTTAAATAGACAGCAACAGCATGCGGTGCTGTTTAGTAGCCGCTCAGCCCCTGCTAGCAACATAGATATATGTTAAACAGGCCTAGTTCCCAAAGATAAAGCTCTCCAAGACTGGTTCTTCTGCCTTGCTAACTATGATTCTCCTGAAAAGTTCACTCAAATAAATTTTTACAACCGAGGAAAGGACGATCTGCAAACGAAAATATTATCACGTCAGCCATTTTAATTGTTTCTCACCTAGGACACCAATCAGTAGAACTGGGTTTTGAAGAATGAAAAAGACTCTGCTTTTGATATGAAACGTTCACAGGCCAGGGCATTTCAGGCTCCACTTTTACAGCCAGAATAGATTAATTACTCTGTCCAGTTTATACCAAGAGAGAGGCAAAGACAACTGCCAAAGGTAAAGGAGGCAAGGTTTCCAACAAGGGGCCTATCTTTTGTCTGCTGCTTTTAGTGGCTTCCAAAGTGACCTATTAAAGGTATAACCCCCAGCCCCCCAAAAAGGGAAAAGAAACTATAGCTTTGTATTCCCAGCTCATGTATCTTAGCTTGCAATCTTGCATTCAGTTTCAGTGTAATATGAAGAGGCCTATTCTTTTACAAAAAGTTCCCTCTTCCCACCGGGCTTGTTTGTTATTTTATGTGTTTCTGCATCATTTGTGGACTTCGCTTTGATCTGCATTCCCCCTGGATGTGGGGTTTCCTTTTCAGCTACCAAGAGGAAAGCTGGTCTGTTTGAAAATCTGTTTATTTGGATTTTTTTTTTTTTTTTTGCACTAGCCTAAAGTTCCTATCTTTGTCAGGATGCTCAGAGCATTTGCATCTGCCAGTCTCAGGCAGCCCTCGCTTTCCCCCAAGGAAAAGGCAAACTTAGAAAGAATGTGGCTTGCCCGTTTCTACTTGGAATACTCTGAGAAAGGAGCTTCAGAGGCTTCCGCTTAAAGCCTAAGATTCTTCACCAGACACAGTTCAGAATACTTAGCCTGAAAAAAAATAATTGCTTCCTCTCTCAACAGATTTCTCAGCAAGTCTACATTTACCTGTGTGTATAACTGAGTGCATTGACACCTGTCACCAAGAACGTGCACCCTCCCTAGCGAAAAGAAAGGGGACAGGGATGTCCCGCTGTCCCCGCTAGGCCATTATATGGTCATGCTGTAACAGAGGAAAAAAAATCATATGAAGGTGACAATAACAGCCCATTTATATTTCAGGTCTGTTCTCCATTGGAAAGCCAACTCTTGATTCTGAGTTGCAACTAGCGTCCAGTTCTGACCAATGGGCAATGACTATGTGAAAGAGACTGACCACACCAGGGATCTCTGGGAGAATGGAGCCATGGCTGCATCATAAAGGATTCTTCCTTGGCAAAGGATCATGTTGTACACATGGGGCATCACGCACTGGAGGCATCCAGAAGCATGTGGCTAGCAGCAGATAGCAGTCTTTGATGTGTTTCTGTAGGTGCTGTGGATTGGGTGTTGAATACAGTCCTGGGTTCTTTAAACCAACACCGGGACTTACCGAGTATCTATAAGTAGTGCTGGCTCTGGACCAACACTTCTTCCGAGGAACAGTTCTTCTAAGGAAAACCAAAGCTGGCTATAGACAAAACATAAGGAGGAAATAAAAGGCTCTCTGAATAGGGAAGACAGGAGACATTCTCCCACATCCTCCGTAGGCCTCTGTGACAGAGAAACAGGAAGTGTCCCCTGAGGACCTCACCAGACAGTCAACCTCATGGGGCAGCCATGGCCAGGACCCTCTCTTTGGAGACTAAGACAGAAGGATTCAATCTGGGAATCCAAACAAACTTAAGAAAACAATAGGCAGGACCAGGAAGGAATGGGAATTATTTGTCTGTTTTTAATAGAATCCTGCCTTGAAATTGCAGCTTTGTGCTAGGAAAAAAAAAATCACAGTTTTCTTTAAAGTTACACATGAACAGTTTCTGGCTTCAAAAGACAGAGATCAAAATAAACTCCAGCTGTTGCCTAAGAACCGCCCTTCTGTAGGAGAGACGAACCCAGTGTAGGTACTGCAGGACCGGTGGGTTCCCAGCACAGAGCTGGAGAGGTAAAAAGCAACGCGCACACTTGAGGCTTCTCGGCGGGCAACTGAGGAATTGCAAATTCCAAATAGGGGTTAAGAAGCATTTGCTTATACCCAACACTAGGCTGCTTTGGTTTCTCAACATGGCCATCCGTAGACATAGCCTCCAGTCACCAAGAAGCAACAGCCTATCCTTATCTTTCCCCTTTGGTAACCAAACCTCAAAACCCAGCTGCAGGACTTAAAAAAGGGCAGTGGTTGAAAAGTGGCTTTGTTTGAGCAGATCATTCACACGGCAGGCTGCTCCTTGACAAGATACCTGGACGTGGGGGCCAAGAAAGGAGATGAGGTGGTACCCTAACTAAATCAAACAGAATTTCATCTCACGAGATGGAGAAGAGACATAGGGATTCCTTGCTGGAAATGTCTGAGGACTCAAACTTCAAAGGAAGCTCAGCAGTGTGGACATGGTGGTCAAGAATGTCAATAGGAAGAGAATGTCTACCTTCCAAAATATCCCCCAGGTACAAAACAACAGCAAAAAAAAAAAAAAAAAAAAGAAAAGACGAGGAAAGAAAACGCATCACTGTAACATAGACTTTAAATTTGCAAAGTCTTTTTTTTTTTTTTTTTTTTTTTTTGGTTTTTCGAGACAGGGTTTCTCTGTAGCTTTGGAGCCTGTCCTGGAACTTGCTCTGTAGACCAGGCTGGTCTCGAACTCACAGAGATCCACCTGCCTCTGCCTCCCGAGTGCTGGGATTAAAGGCGTGCGCCACCATCGCCCGGCTAAATTTGCAAAGTCTTAATGAGACATCTGACCCTTCATACACCTCTTACACCTTCATAGCTCATGTGCTCAGGTAAGACATTAGAAGAACTGGGCCTTCTGGAAAGGATATGGACATTACATATTCTATTTCCCACCAAGTTGACTTTAAAACAATGCTTGAGTCCTACCAAAGAGACGCTACACCTTGGAATCAGATGCCAACTAACGTCAGCTAGAGCATTCGCTAAAGTTTAATTCCAAGATAAACAGTGGTCCACATTCAAGAATCCACAGCTGAGGGAGCTAGCAGAAAAGGGAGACTCGGCTAGGGCCCTTCAGAGTGTGCACCTCTAAGCAGCAGCAGTGGTAGCAGTGGCCCCAGGAAAGGCTTCTTGCTAAGCATATTTTTGGGTACTACCTAAGATCTGCTGAGTCAGACTTTTCGGGAAGGAAGGGTCACCAGTCAGTGTACAAAATCCTCAAAGGGAGTCCTACTTAACTCGGATGCTTTGTGCAAAACTAGCAGGATTTTATGGAACTATCTAGCAGCTCTCTGAGAGGTCAGCACTGGAAGGACTTTGCAAATTACAGGAAGACCACCTGAAGGAGGGCTGGTTGCAGAGACTGGGTACTTTGGTCCTCAGAGTGAAATGAGAGGTTAGTAACTCCCACCTGTGCTTTAGTCTAGAGACATAAAGCCCACAAGGATGCATGAGCCTTGATCTCTGGGAAAACAATGGACTCTTCCTGTCACCCTTTTCATTTTTCCCTTGGCAACAAGAAGAATGGGCTCAAGGGCCCAGAGCAGGACCCAAGTAAGCAGACGCTCTTCACTAGCCTCCTTGCTAGTGAGACAATCTCTTGACTTCACCTCAACTGCCCACTCATTGGGATCTGCATTACAACATGCAAAACCAGGGTCCTCTTTCTCTTCACTCGGATCACTTCTGTTTCCTAGATGCAATCACTCAAGCCTAGAAATTAATTGTCCATTGCCAAACTTAACCCCACTCTTCTCCCCACCTTCCCCTCCCCTCCTCTCTCTTTCGCTACCCTACCCTCCTCTCCCCTCCTGTGGAAGGAAGTCTCTATTACTCCTGTCCCAGATGCTTCCATTTCAACTCAAAATTAACCCAGTAAAACTCTTCATTGGACAATTATTATATATATATATAACATGCTGCCCAAATCTCTAGTTGAACAGCCTCTTTCTTTCTCTATATGTACGGCATATATTCAGACTTTCCTCCAACAGGAAAGAGTCTTGGGGTTCAAATGGATCAATCATTATGAGGTTTATAAGAGTTACTTTTGGCTTATTTTCTCAAATTTTTTTTTAAATTTCTGTCTATGTGCTCTCAGAAGGTCAAAGAAGAACACTGGTGTTCTAATTTATCATTCTTTATTACTTTGAGGCAAATTTATCACTTTATTACTTTGAGGCAAGGTCTCTTAACAGAACCCAGAGGTAGGCAGATGCTAAGCCCAGTGATTCTCTTGTCTCCTGGTCCTATAACCCTGAGGTTTCAGAGACACTCACCTACACCTGTCTATCTGACTTAGGTGTTGGGATCTGACCACGGGTCCTCAATCTTTAGAGGCAAATACTCATACAGTGAACTAGGTTTCTAGACCCTATTAACCCCAAATGAACTTCACTCATTTCCATTAACTGAGGTTAGTTTAGGTCTCTATGGGCACACTACTAACCACCACCATTGATCTGATAATGGACATCTCAAACATGTAGAGAGCTTACGTGCCAAGAATCAAGCTAAGTTCATTACATTCATGACCTGATTTTTCTCTCCACCATAAAAGGAAGAGACATTTATTGTATCCATTGTTCAGATGGGAAAATAAAGGCTAGAGAAATTATGGAGCTAGTCAATAGTAGTGCTGGAGTCTCCACTCAGGTCTACTAAAATATTATTCTCGTAGAACAATTTTCAGCTGCTTTTGCACATGGAACATGTCCTTCTCGAGTCTCCTTCACTTATTCTCATACCACTATGATTCAATCCCATCCTACACATGCACGAATCAGTTTGGCGTTTTCTCAGTTCCTATCATGGTACAGTTCCACATCCCCGTGTGTTCGTGAGTCCTGAAGCCTGTCTCATTCTACACCCCTGGGTGAGATACACTTTGGAGGGTCCCTGGTGAAAGGGAAGGTACTGGTTTAATGTCATTCTTTTTCTCTCTTCTTTTGTGCAGCTGAGTGCCTGGAGTTTCCATCATGGCTACACATTGGAAGATGTTAAACATCCTCAGTGCTCAAGCTACAACCTGGACCAATTAAATCAAGATCTCATGGGTGGGGCTGAGGCATCAGCAATTTTTAGAGTTCCCCAGGTGATTTCATTGTGTAGCTAAGGTTGTCCATGCTGACTACGGGTTTAATGTTCCTGATACAATTCTGATATTATTTTTTTAATGTGCTCTATGATTACAAAGCTCTCTGGATGGTCTTCACATTTGGTTTTCTCCATATGCTCCCTGGATCATCTTATATAAACTAGAAGTTTAATAAATATTGCCCAACAAGGGATAAAGATTTTTCATGGGGTTCATATAGTAATTTTCCTTATAAGGAAGTCACCTTTAATTAGTCACCTGAGACCATTTATTCTCTGAATACTGCTTGGGTCCTGAAACAAGCCAAAAGGAATTTATTTTGTGTACGAAATTTTCTATGGTGTTTTGTTTTTCTGAAACTGCGGGAACTAGGGAACTCTTATAGGGAATGTTCTTTCAAGTCTGCAGTGATGGGGTGGGAGAGTCTCTGTGTTCCTCATGACACATGCCAGTGATTCTGGAATATAAAAGCTATATTTGATGCTCACAGCCTCCTCTATCCACATTTTCTAAACTGAAAGAATTCAGCTGGCGGCCAGCGTAACAGTGAGCTGGTCTAGTCTCATAATCCCACTATTCTAGAGGCTGAGGCAAGGAGTCTGGGAATGTGAAGTCAGTCTGGGTTCATAATGTATTTGAGATTAACTTAAAATACACAGCCAGAGCCTGTCAAAAATAAAAACAAAAACACCTCCAAAATTAAAACCCCAAAGGAACTCAGCTGGCCATCAATAAGACCTTACGCAGCTGGGTGATAGGAAATTTGAAAGACGACACAGCTCCTCTCAAGCCATCTCGAGTTTACCTCTGCTCAATGATGCTCTTTTCAGAAATGAATGTACAGGAAAAAAAAATCCCAAGTGTCATTTTTTTTTTCAGAAAGCCCAGCAGGGGTGAGGACTCACACTTCTAGATTAGGAAAGAGTCCGTATCTTGAATAGAGCGTGGAAACCTGTAACATTTCTCATCTTCTTTCTATAAGACAGGACTTAAGCCCAGGTTTACCTTGGCAGACTGTACCTTAGGGAGCGGGCAGAAGCACAGGCACACGAGAAGATTTTCATCTGGATTAAATGATAGGACCAGCTTTCAGGTTAACACACAAGGGCTGAGCTGGGACAAGGGGCTGGCCCTGCAGCTGCCCAGTGAAGGACAGGAGAACGAGACAGCTAGAGGTCTGTCAGTGGTAAGTGTGTTGAGGACTGATCTCAGAACATTTCAGTCTTTTCAGGTGGGGAGGAGCGTCTCTCACAGCCACATTATCTAGCCAGAAGGGTAGTGTTGGAGGACTGCATACTTCCTTGGGGAAGAGGCAGACTCAAAGACATAGGCAAGGAACCGCCAAGAAGACCTCAACAGATGGGGCTAGGAAGGGACTAGGGAAAGGAATCCAGCCTCTCCAGCTTTCCCCAAACCTCTGATCTCAACATTCTCTTGGGTGGCTCTTGCTCACAGCAGCTCCTCACTGAGATCCCCAAAGTGAAACGTGCCCCGTGGTCAGAGGCCAGCAATCTCAGAAGTAACACTGAGAGGTTGCTAGGACGAATGCCAAATGGCGTAGCCATTGGGAAAACAGTTTGTCATTTTCTTACCAAGTGACCAAATAAGCATACTCCTTGATTCTTACCTAGGAGAAATAAAAAGTGTGTTTAAGCAGAAGCCTGTGCACAAGTCTTTCTAGCAGCTGTATTCATTAGAAATAAAGGATGAAATGTTAAGATCTCTCAGTTAGGGGTAGACAAACTGGTTTTAGCATGTCATTCAGAAATTTAAAAGGATAGAACTTACTAACATGCAGAAACATATGTTAATCATGAGTACATTCTGCTGAGTCAAAGAGTCTGACTCAAAAGGCCACTGTTGTCTGATTCTATTCATGGGACATTCTATAAAACGTAGAACTATAACATCTAGGGGAAGGAACTTTTACCTAGGACCATAGCAGGAAATTGAGCAAGATGGGAATGCCCTGTGTCTAGACGGCATTTGTCAAAGCTCACAGAGTACTACACCAAGAAGAATTTCAGATGGGTCTGGTGGCAAAGAACTATAATTCTAGCAATATAAGTGGCTGAAACAGAAGGTCCTGCCTGAACTACAGAGTGAATTCAAAGCCAGCCTGGGCAACTTAGTGAGACTTTGCTATAAAAAGTAAAAAGAAGGGACCAGAGAGCAGATCAAGGGTTACGATCAGGTAATACCATTCCAGAGTACTCAAGTTCCATTCCCAGCACCCATGTTGGGCGGCTACAACCAACTGTAACTCCAGGTCACAGACATCTGACTGGAGTCTAAGGGCAACTGCCCCCCCCCCACACACACACTTTAAAGACACTTATTTGTGGCACACATGAGGCGCTAGGTTCATGCAGCTACTCAGCACAGAAAAAAATAACTACAATGGGAACATTTTTAGGCTTTTTGTTTGCTTGCTTGACTGATTGGCTTTTGAGACAAAGTCTCACTATGTATCCTTAGCTAGAGTTCTTGAAAGAACACCAAAATGGCCTGGATCTCACATTGATCCACATGTATCTGCCTCCCAAGGGCTGAGGTTAAAGGTCTGAACAACCAAACCCAGGTCAGTGAGGGAAAACATTAACGTGTAAAACTGGAAAAGAAGCCAGTGATAGGCTAGAAATTAGGAAAGAGTTTTAAAGCTTGAAGCATTTACAGTCTCTCTGCTCAAATTCCAGACGCCAGTTTGGTTTCGATGGTAATTAGGAGGACCAAGCAGATTCCCTTTGCATGCCTCTGAAGTGAACAGAGACCCACCCCCTCCTCTTTTCCCTGGGAATCATGGTAGGGCACAAGCTTCTGGGGACTCAGCTCCATGCAGATTATATGGCCTTGGAGCACCTCTATGAATATGAACTCAGTTTTTAAAATAGGAAATTTCCTGTTCCTTCTTTAAATTGAAAAGAAAAGAAAGAAAAAAAGAAGAAAGAAGAAAAGAAAGAAAGAAAGAAAGAAAGAAAGAAAGAAAGAAAGGCAAATTATCTTGTGGGTGTGATCTGCTTAAAAGCACTTGTTAGGAGCTCTCTTTTCTGCCCGCAGACATCCAGGGTCTGCCCTGGTGCTGCTAGGATTTATGAGCATGATCTGAGACCAGCAGTCTCAGCATCAATGAGCAGCTTGTGAGAAATGTAGGATCTAACCTTGGGCCTTCCCTCCTCCTATAGAATAAGAATCTGCATTTTCGTAAGGTGTCCACAGGATTTGCCTGCAGATTAGAGTCTAAGAATTTCTACTCTAGATTTAATTGTCCATCCTAACTGCATAGTAACCCAGAGCCTTCACTGCTCCTATGGAAAAAAGAAGGCCCTCAAGTCTCATTCAATCCACCATGACACTTATGCCACTGATTACTAGCTACATAACTCTGTGGAGGAAAGTGGGTATCCAAGGGTCTGTCCTTCTGAACCTCAGTTGAGAATGTCACAGATGTCCTCCCATCGGTAGCGTGGGTATATTACTGTCACTTTTAGAGTGTTGCTGTAGGGTTACATCAAACAAGAAAATGACACTATTGTGCTTCACAAATGACCCAGGATTGCACACCTCAGTTGTCTCACTCTGTTCCTCAAGGAACCCAGACAACTGGAAACTGGCTGGGAAAACACAGAAGTCAAATGTCCAATCAGGTGTGCCATTTGAAGGAATTAAATGGTCCAGGATGTGCATGGCCAGAGGGAGAGGCAGATGGCCTTAGTAATTATCCACTTCAGGGATTAGTAGGTTGGTGACTCTCAAGAGTTTGGGCTTTACAGAAGGACCTTGTTAGCAATGTAAATTCTAGGATGCTACCTCAGACTAACTACAAATTCTGTAAGTTTAGTTTCACAATTACAAGCCTTCCCGATGATGCTTCTACATGCTAGTAGCGCATTATCAATAATGGCAAACTCCTGAATTTTCTGCTTCTATTTAAAGTCTTTTATAAAGAAGCAATATTTAGAAAGATTTACTGAATTACTAAGACAGTTCTTCTTCCCTAGGTTACTGGTTCTTAAATGTCAGTATTAAAACACATTGGTGTGTGAAAACATGTCTGCTTTTGTTATGATGTATATTGCCAGCCATCTAAAACAGATTCATTCAACAGCTGGTAATCGTGTTTCTGTTATATGTCAGGCACTGGTCCAGACTCTAGTAATAGAATAAAACCTCCTGAAGTGATACAATCATCACTTGTAATTGGTTTGTTAATCAAAAACACTGGTTAAAAATGGTATCGTGAAAGATGATACACAAATGCTTCACTTCAACAGAAAACATGCAAATTGATATTTGTCGGCCCATCTTTTAACATAAGACAATTTTTTTAATTTACAGTGGTAGGATTGCATCCAACTACACAGATAATACATCATCTTTTTAGTGTTCATTCTTAAACTGCAAAGGAAGTAAAATGCATAGTAGTCAGAATGCAAACTCTGTTCTCTATTTTTAAGACATTTTCAATTCTGTTAAAGTTGCCTTGGTCACGTTTATTCGATGAGAATCTACTTTTAGCTCCTCATATTTGTTTTCCTCCAGTTATATTTGATTTAGTATGCATGGAAGCAACAGCTCTCTTTTGGCACACTTATTCCATCAGTTTATGTAACATTGCCTGGAATGATGTAATTACAATAACAACTACAGGTTGGGAACCCACCCAACTGATGATTGGAAAGTTTACCATCCTACCCCTTTTTGTAACTGAATTGCACAAGAACATGAGAACTCCGTCTATTGACTGCAAGAGTTCTCCATGCTCTGGGGAACATACAGCATCTATTACAGGAAGGACAGAGAGCTTTGGTCAGTCACATTAATCTAAAAATTTGGTTACAAAGTTTAAGTCAAGATTTGTTGCAGAGAGGCCTGAAAATACCTTAGGTACACTGAGCAGAACAAGTCTCTAGTGACGCCATTTTCACTCTTTGCTGACTCAAGTAGAGGTTGTTGAGTTCAGTTCGTTACCCAGAGATGCATGTAGCTCTCAGAAGCTCACTAGTGACAATGATCTTCCACTGAATGGTAAGAGCAGACACTCTGCAGTTCTGCTTGGTTTTTTGTTTGCTTGTTTGTCTGTTTTGTTTTTAATTTCACCCACAGAGGAAAGATCTGTTGCTGAAATGATGCTATCCAACAAACCAGCTCTAAGCCTGATTTAAAAGAACCAGTTGTTAATTCTCACAAGAGTATGGGTTGAGTGGAAGGTTCTGCTGACCAAGATCCATTAAGCTGACCTCAGCTGGGTTTGTTCATTTGTCTACAGTTCTCTGCTGACTGAGAGAGAATGGCTGGTAGGTAGAAAGAGCAGTACAAGCAACACAATTCTGGAAGACTGGGATCCTTGTATATTAGGCCAGGGATTCTTAAACCTTAACATGCATAGAAATCACATGAACATCTTATATAATTGCAGGTTCTGACTCAGAGAGTTCTGGAACAAAGACCTGAGATTCCCAAGATTCTGAGGTGTTTTTTTTTGTTGTTGTTGTTGTTTGTTTGTTTTTTGTTTCTTTTTTTCAGACATGGTTGGGAACTCATTAGGTAGTTTGGACTAGATTTGAACTCTTGATCCCTTTCTTCAGTCCCACAAGGCAGGAATTATATAGGTAGATGCCAGGTAGATGCCAATACTGTTGATTCTGAGACTGCATTCAGAGGAGCACGTTGGGGAGAGTATGAGAAGGCTTGCTGCTAGATATTCTTTGTGTGTGGATCTGATTCCCAGGAAATTCCCCAGCACAACCTCCCAGTCATGACAGAGAATCTCTTGTTCTCACTTTCTTTTTACAATAGTCCAGAGAAACCTCTGCTTGATTATATTTGATGGCGAGGAATCACTGTATCCTGGCTGGTTACAGAAACAAATGGTCTTTCTATTGAGTTAAAAGTCAAATTTCATGCAACCTCCATCCACCAAGCCCAAAATGCCATTGCAGAATTTCAAGTCATCTTACTTATCAGTCTGTCTAACACACTCGGCTTCCTTTCCTCTCTTTTCCAGTTGGACCCTCTCCTAAGTCCTTCAGCTGCTCTACTTAAAGGTCTTCATATTACGACCTTACATTGCCCTTTCTTAAGCATGACACAACCCACTTGGTCAGTATTACACTTAGACATGGTATCCAGTATATGCCCAAAAGAATTGAAATCAGGGACATAAAGAGATATTTTATACCCAACAAAACAGAATTATTCAAAAGAGCCAAATGTTAGGCACAACTCAACTGTCTATCACAAGACAATGTATTAGAAAAAATGCATAATTCAAACATAATGACATCAGCCTTAAACAATAGAGAGTAGGGACTGGGGAGATGATTCAGTGAGGAAAGTACAATCACGGGGACCCAAATTCAGATACCCACCCACCACATAAGGACTAGATGTGGGGATGCTTGTCTATAACACCAACTGTATGGAAGACAGAGGAATCCCCAGACACCACTGGCTAGCCAGTCCTCTTAAATCATGAGTTCCCTGTTCAGTAAGAGATACTCTGCCTCAAAAATAAACTAGAGAGAGATGGATTAAGTCATCCAATATCAACTCCAGCCTCTGGCTGTGTACACGGGGGCAATTACCTGCATGTGCACATATGCCCACACCACACACACACACACTTTTTTAAAAATGAAGATATATTTTGCTTTGTTTTGCAATAATTACCAGAAATGGAACCCACTCTACTGACGAGTTACACCCCAGCAGAAAGGGAGGATCCTCACATATACAGCAATGTGCATGGACCTCGGGAACATTTGCTCAGTGAAATCAGATATAGACGCTGTAGGCAGCCACTTTATATGGAGTACCTAGTGACAGAGGGTTAAATGGTTGTTGCCAGGTGCCCAAAGGAAGAGGGAGACAAAGGGAGGTATTGAATGGATTGACTTTCAGTTTTGCAACGTGGAACACTTTTAGAGATTATTGCACAACATCAATGCTCTAAACACCATCAAACTTAAAAATAGTTCAGTATGGTAAACTTGGTTATGAGTACTTTACTACAGTTTAAGAACAAAACCCAGCTCCCAAACCAAAGAAGAGTCTTCCAGAAATATTAAGAAGCTAGTGAGAACTATGTAGAGACTATGGGTGTTGCTTGCTTAACTGCCAACCCCCTGTAATTTTAGTGATGCAGCTCTGTCCATGGGCAAATTGCACTATGAAGGCATATTACACGTGTGGTCTACTAGGAAAAAAATCCCCTAAGTTCCTCTTCACAAAAATAGTTGATTTCTCCAGTTTCTAACTGGCTTTAAGAAAAATATCATTACTTCAGTGCATAAAATAATAATCTTCTGGAAATCAAATTTCCTCCTTCATTGCCTTTTAAAAATTTTCTATGCCTTTACTGACAAAAGAAAAAGGAATTTTTCCATTGTCCTGAAATAATTTCTGAATGATGTTTATAAAAATATCTATGTATCAGCAAACATATACTATGGCTAGCACTGAAGATCCAGACATTTATACTGGGTCAATATCCCTATGCTTGCTAATATTTATTTAACTGTCCTTACGCACTCTTGTTATAAAACAACCATAAAAATGATCTATCTTTCAAATGAGAAAATTAAACATAAATGTTACAATCAACCCATTTTGATATTCTTAATAACTTCTAAATTGGAGCACATATCAGTTAAAGAGACTACTGGCTTGAGAACAGAAGTGTCAAACACAGACGCAGAGTTGTAATTTATTGGGAAACATTAACCCAAACATGAAACACCATGACCACTGGCAGGTGTAATCATTTTTCTTTGACACTTAAATTTACATGTTTTGGAAAAATTCCCAGATAACTCAATATATTCAAGTCTCTTGTTCTCAAGTTCCAGCAGCTTTCCTCCCTCCCTAACCCCCTTAGACGTAGACATAGGTTTCATTCTGTATTTCTTTGGAAAACCTGCCTGCAAGTGGGGTGAAAACATACTCCCAGCATGCACTGGGCCCTGTCAGTGTTCAAATGCTACCTGCTTCCGGAAGTGTACATTTCTTTAGGTTCCTTTTAGGAGCTGCAAGGTTTGCAAGAGCATTTAGATTGGTCACTTGAACAAATGGCTCAGTTTGGGTTATAAAAGCAAAGTACCATAGGATTTTTATGAACCAGGTCATCAAATCAGTCAGGTGCCATCCAGCATTGGGGCATCTCCTTACACCTGTGCCACAGAGAAGGACCAGGGAACATTTCTAGGTGCTTTGTGAACATAGAAAGCGACAGCAACTTATACTCAGGATATTTTCCCCTCAAAGACTCAACTCTAGGGAAAAAAACCTTTATAAGTAGGACTATTTATCCCCATAGCTCCAAAAGTGATAAAATATCAATAAGAACACTGGATCATAAAGAATAAAATGGAGACATTAGTTCCACACTGCCTAAGTTTTGGGTCTAATGTTTAGAGAGATTTTCTGTGATGGTTTGTTAAAGAGAACATGGAAACAAAACTCTGTTCACATCGACAGTGAGTGTGAGGCACACCTGGCCAGGACAGGCAAAATTATAATGATATCCACTCAGGGCCATAGCCAAAGGAAATTTAAAATAGCCTCATACTAAATTAGTCCCGATAATGCTACAGATTTGCAGGGTTTGTTTCCAAAAGAAAATTAATTCAGATATATTTGTGTATGTAAAATAAAACTTTGGAAACTATGTTTGTTCTTAATTTATACTTGGTGGGTAAACTCAGGCCTTATTTATGATTGGTGTGGGAACTATTACTTTAACCTGACTTTTACTGTTTCATGTGTAGTCCAACCTTAGGTGGTAGGGGTTTTTTCTATGTACAATTTCTTATAATGAGGAAGAATGAGAAGAATCCAGGGAGACGGACATATATGGAAAAGTTGTGCTTACCTGGAGGGCTGACTGGGCAGAATTTCTGGTAGGCTTGACCAAGAGTCTGAAGCAGTGGCCCATCATAGGACGAGAGGACCTTGCAGGATATGTAAGCATCCTTTTTCTCTGCTGAAAAGAGAGAGAAAAGTATTCATTCCATAGACTAGGACTTGAAAGGATGCGATAACTTTTCTGCAAACAAGGCTAGAGAAGCTTTGAGAGATGGTTTCAGAGCAGCTGGGTTCAGTTCCCAGAAGCCACAGTGTGGTTTACAGGTATCCATAATTCCAGGTCCGGGGTAGCGGATGTAATTTTATGATGTCTTTAGACCCTAGACATGCATGTAGTGAATATACACACATGCAGGCTAAACAGACGTATGCATAAAACATAGTCTACAAACAAGATAAAAGATTTTAAAGGGTGCATTATATATTCCTTCTCTTTAATTTGGACTTTACTGCAATGCAGAAAAGAATTAGAAGGACAAGGAATAGGGGGAAAAACAAATAGTGTGCTTTGGTTACTACCCCCATCTACACCCCTGCCAGTCCTTGAATATGTATGCTTTGCTCTACCCTGCTGAGGTCCAGTATTTGGGTGGTTTCTTCCATGTTCTTGGAACTTTGGATAATATCAGGCATATCAATAATTACTTCCTCAGCATTTTATAATTGGCATTTCAACGAGAAATTTGGAGAAATTTTACAGTGAACAAGTCTCTTCCCTAGACTCATTGATCCCCTTCTCCTAGCACCTCTTTTCATTCTTCTGTCTTTCTGAGATAGAATCTCAGCGTATCAGACCATGCTGACTCCGAAAGCAAAGTGATCCTCCTGCTTCCCACGTGCTAGGCCCTAAGACCTTATTGCTTTCTTTAGGCAGCATAGCTAGCCACCTAGGCATTCGCTACTTTTTAGGCATTTGAAGTTTCACTGTAGGTGTCATTTCAAATATTCCCTAAATGCTTTTGTATTGACATAAGTAATGGGGGGGGGGGGAGACTCTCAATCTTTCAATCTTTTCTTAAGCAAATAAAGACTGGCCCTGATTTCAAATGTGCTTGTTAATGGAAGTTGATAATGCAGACACCTGCGTCACCCGGCCCCTATTAAGACACAGATAGGAGCCTTATCTCACGCTCAGGAAAGCATCAAGCTCGTCAAATCTCCAACCACCCAGCACCCTTACCATCTTTCATTTTTCACGGGAGACTAGTTTTTCCTGTTCTCGAGCTGTGTCTAAAGGAACTCACACATGCTGTACTCTTGGTGCCTGGCTTGTTCCCCTTCACGTGACATCCTTTAGATCATCCATGCTACTGCATGGAGCAGTTACTTCTCAATCAATATCGATTAGCTGATTCTCATCAGTGTTGATTAAGGATTTCTGTTGATGAAACGGTTTAAAATACAATCATTAAAACTAGAAGGTCTCTTGGGAAGCTCTGTGGGAAATCAGTCCTTTTGGGGGATGATTCAGTAAAGGTGGGGCCACATTTTGTGGGAAAGAAATTGAGGCATCATCTTTAAAAAAAAATGACAATGATACCCAGACATGTGCAACAGGTCCTAGGGTATCTGGCTCTGAGCCCCTCCTTTCTCTCAGGGGTAAGGGTGATGGCTATGTGGCATTTTTCAAGAGAATGTTTTCTGAACTATTCATTTACAGTTGAAAAGCAAAGGCCAAAGGCAGACGATGGCCTAGCAAGGGGAAATGTCCATATCTGAAATTTTTTTAGTAGTAGTTCCCCATTCTCGAGGTCGGGGGTGGGTGATCTAGGAAGTAGAGGACGGAGCTTCCACCCAGCGTCCATTGCAGTAAACGTAACTAGCTTCTTGGGGGACTCCCAGCTCACTGGAAGAGCCCCAAGTGAAATTTTTTGAAAGAATCCCCTGGAACTCACAACTATCTTCCTCAAATATGCGTTCCCAGGCTCAGAAAGGACTAGGGCTCTGTGCTATTTGCTGTGTTTGGTGTTTAGTAGTGATCTGACATTCCTGTTGAGTTATTTAGGTGCTTTTCAGCACTCAGAACCAGTCTTTCCTACTTATGAAGTGAGCCAGACTCACCGGGGCACAGGTACTGATCTCAGCTTTCATGAAGCTGGGATTGTTACCAGCAGGACGACTGATTACTAAGGCCAGGTAGCTCTTCAATGTAACTCAGGTGACTGGCTCAAAAATTCTCAACTGAATGCCTGACTCTGCAACCTCCTCAGGTGGCATGGACTATTGGAGACAGCTTTAAACTTTAAGACAGCTTTAGACCTGTGAACCTCAAGGATTATACATTCTAAGACCTCTGCGGCCTTTATGGGCTGTGTAATTTTTTTCTCACCACCCGACCGTTTGCTTTAAAACCGTGATTGATCACCCTAACTTGGCAACTAAAGGTAAAAGTGAGGGGTTGAAGGAGAAGTCGGGACTACAGTGTTTTTGGAAATTTTAGTAGGTAAAGCCTGCATCGCATTAAAGTCGACAGCTGATGCTTTACATTAGTGATAATTAATGGGAGCTGGGTATCTGAAGAAATGCCCACGCGACTGCTGCCTGAGACAGGTGCTTCTGTGACCAGTTACAAACTCATTCTGATTTAGGCTATGTGCTTCCCAATTATGTATTAAGTTCCTCGGGAATGATCAAGATGGGGCGCATTGCCATTAAGAAATCACTTTTGGATGATTAAAACGCCAAGATTGCTGAACCATCTGGGGTAGCCTTGAACCAATGTACCGATCAGCTTTCTTTACCCCACCAAATGTTTATCTGGCACTTTCTATAATGTAGATCGCCACAAATATCTACCTTTATGTTGTCATAGTTGGAAACTATTTTTCCCTTGACTCGTCAGGCCTTTGTTTTGAAGGGTTAGAGCATGAAACCGATCTAAGAAAATCCACACTTTTCTTCATGAAAAGCCCAAAGACTGGTATGAAACTCCATTCGTTCTTCAGTCCTTTAATGGAAATCGGTTTTCCTAAAGAGTTCCCTTTAAACCCAGCTGGAGAAGGGCTATCAGGGGCTTGGGCCAGCCCGTGGGTTCCCTTTGACCTTGATTATGACCAGGAGTGTCGCTGCTAATTGCAAGGCCCAACTCAAGGTGGAAAATAGCATTGGTTTCCACCACCCCTCCCCGCCCCACGAGAAGCCAAGTTCTGTGGCCCGCGACAGCGGAGAGGTTCTTTTCAGGCCAAGCCTTGCCACCCAAAGAGCAACACGGAGGCCGCCTACAGGTGCAATCCCGCCACTGCGCGGGGGCGGGAGGCTGGCGGAGCCCTCCGCGTCTCTGCAAACTCTTCCCCGAAGCCTGAGCAGAGCCCTCGGGTGCCCGCCACCCTCTCCCCCTGCTTCCCCACGCCTCTGCCCTGGCGTGGTCTGTAAAGGAAGCTGGGAGCCCTCCGAGGCTCCACGGACTGGGATTTGGGAAGGGATGGCGCGCGGCCGAGGCTTTCCCTCGAATTTGCGGCAAGTCTGGCTCCGGGAAAGTTTTACAAAGTTCCCAGCAGCGTCTGCCCAGGTCGCCTCTGCGGGGCGAGCAGACGGCGGCGAGCGCGCCAGTCTCGCCGCCGCCAGCGCAGAGCTCTGGGCTCGCTCGCTCGCTGGGAGCGGCCCGGGCTCCCGGCGGGCAGGCCCTCCTCCCGGGGTGAAAGCCGCAGCTGACGCAGGCGGCTCGGAAGGCGGAAGCCACCCGCCCCAACTGCCCGGGCCGCACCACGGCGCCTACACCTGGGGCTTGCCTGGGCACCCAGGCCGCGCACCGAGGGGGCGGTCCGGCGGAGGCACTCCGAGCGGCTCAGAGCCACGGGCTCCTCCACGTCCCCCCCGGGTCCTTCCTTCCTCTTGGCATGAGGTCCCCAGGGCAGTGGTCTGCGTGTGGGGCCCCCCAGACGGCCAAGCCACCCCGTACATCCCGCAGACCCCCAACTCCTTCTAAGTTCCTCCCCTCCCCATCAACCCGGAGGAAAGGGGCGTGTCCTGAAGCGGACACGCCCCTTATGAATATTAACAATCGCGCATGCGCCTTGTTCCGCGTGCTGGGTAGAGGTGGCCAGCCAGAGACGCGACTCCCAGACGGGCGCTCCGGGTCCCTCTCCGAGAGCCAGGCGGGCACGCGTCATTGTGTTACCTGCAGCCGGCCGGCGAGCTAGGCTCAGGTTTTTTTTTTTTTCCCTTCCCTCCCCCGCGTTCCATGCAGCTGATCTGAAAGGGAATAAAAGGCTGCGCATAATCATAATAATAAAAGAAGGGGAGCGCGAGAGAAGGAAAGAAAGCCGAGAGGTGGAAGAGGAGGGGGAGCGCCTCAAAGAAGCGATCAGAATAATAAAAGGAGGCCGGCCTCTTTGCCTTCTGGAACGCGCTGCTCTTGAAAGGGCTTTTGAAAAGTGGTGTTGTTTTCCAGTCGTGCATGCTCCAATCCACGGAGTATATTAGAGCCGGGACGCGGCGGCCGCGGGGGCAGCGGCGACGGCAGCCTCGGCGGGAGCACCAGCACTAGCGGCGGCGGTGGCGGCGTCCGGAGTGCCCGCGGCGCGCGGCTCAGCGATGCGGTCCCCACGGACCCGCGGCCGGCCCGGGCGCCCCCTGAGCCTTCTGCTCGCCCTGCTCTGTGCCTTGCGAGCCAAGGTAGGAGTCTCTCCCGTTCTTCCTCTCCGCACTCTTCTCCCTTCCCTCGTGGCGTCCTGGACACGGGCGGCTGTGGTTCCCAGAGCAGGCTCCCCGACCCTGGGGCTGCAGTGGGTCTGGGAACGCCGGCTCCCCAGAGGGAAGACTCCGGCCTCGAAAGATAAACTCCTCCAGGCTGGGTAGAGGGCGTTCATCACGCTCTTGGCCCCTCGGGGCTGTCCTCCGATTTTTCCCGTACTTGGTTTTTATGCCCCTGAATCAGGTCAAGCCCTGAACCTAGTTTTGCAAAATTATTTTCACTTGCAGCGAAGTCTTCGCGCCTCGGGGGTGGGGTGGGGGATCGCAGGGAGTCTCCACTTCGACAGAAAAACTTTCTCAGACATTGACCTTCCTTCCTCGTCGGCAGGTGTGTGGGGCCTCGGGTCAGTTTGAGCTGGAGATCCTGTCCATGCAGAACGTGAACGGAGAACTGCAGAATGGGAACTGCTGCGGCGGTGCCCGGAACCCTGGCGACCGCAAGTGCATCCGCGACGAGTGTGACACGTACTTCAAAGTGTGCCTCAAGGAGTATCAGTCCCGCGTTACGGCCGGGGGACCCTGCAGCTTCGGCTCAGGGTCCACGCCTGTCATTGGAGGCAACACCTTCAATCTCAAGGCCAGCCGCGGCAACGACCGTAACCGCATCGTGCTGCCTTTCAGTTTCGCCTGGCCGGTGAGTGAACGACTCCCGGACGGAGTCGAACGCGGGGCCGAGTCCTGTATTCCCTTGAGAAGGATTTAATAGCCCCTGGCTTGAAACTTGGCGTTAAGTGGAGAGGCTTTTTTGGGTGGCAAATGAGAGCCCATGCTATAGCTAGACCTTGAACAAGATGGGACAGGCGGGTCTTCCATCCTCGATGGTGTTTGCTTAATGTACTGAA